>NC_142692.1:2480000-2790000 GCF_029641045.1 Salvia hispanica | reverse complement strand
TGGCGGGGTCCACTCGGATTCCTTCTGCTGACATGAGGTGTCCTAAAAAGTTGACCTCCTTCAGCCAGAATTCACACTTGCTGAATTTGGCGTGCAGCTTCTCCTTCCTCAACGTCTCCAGCGCGATCCGTAGATGCTCCGCGTGCTCCTTCTCGTCCTTCGAGTAGACTAAGATATCATCTATGAACACTAAGACGAACGTATCTAGGTACGGGTGGAAATTGCGGTTCATCAAGTCCATAAACACGGCTGGGGCGTTGGTTAGACCGAACGGCATCACGACGAACTCATAGTGACCATATCTGGTACGAAATGCGGTTTTAGGGATATCCTCCTTTCGCACTTTCAACTGGTGGTATCCTGACTTCAGATCCATCTTAGAGAACACTCCGGCTCCTCGGAGTTGGTCGAATAGGTCGTCTATCCTCGGCAAAGGGTACTTGTTCTTGAGGGTCAACTTGTTCAACTCTCTATAGTCGATACACATTCTCATTGACCCATCTTTCTTCTTAACGAAGAGCACCGGTGCGCCCCATGGCGAAACACTGGGCCTAACGAAACTTAAGTCCATGAGCTCTTGCAGCTGAATCTTTAACTCCTCCAACTCCTTCGGTGCCATGCGGTACGGCGCCTTTGATATGGGTGCGGCTCCAGGTTCGAGGTCGATCGTAAATTCTAACTGCCTATCGGGCGGCGGTCCGGGTAACTCCTTAGGAAAGACATCGGGAAATTCTCGTACGACAGCAACGTCTTCAAGCCTCGCTTCCTCCTTCTCTTCTCCGTGGAGATAGACAAGGTAGGCCGGGCGTCCTTTCTTCAGCATAGCAGTGGCTTGTAACACGGAGACTATAGCGATTCGTCGGTTCATCGAGATTCTGTGGTAAACGATGGGTTTCGTACCCGGGGTTTGTAGGGATATTTGTCGCTCCTTGCAGCGTATCATCGCAAAGTTCGCGGTTAACCAGTCCATTCCTAGGATTACGTCAACGTCTCTCATCACCACCACTCTCAGGTCGTGAGCAACTAGCTTAAGTTCTCCTAGTACGATTTCTATGTTCAAGCAAAAACGGGAAATCTCTACTAGTCCTCCTACTGGTGAGGACACCATCATACTATGTTCAGATTTTCTAGTAGGCAAGCTAAGGGTATGAACATATAACTCAGAGATGAACGAATGAGATGCGCCCGTGTCAAACAAAACAACAATAGGGGTATCAAGGATTTCGCCTATACCTGCTAGATTTCCGCTTTCGGGCTTTCCTTGCTCGACCTTGGGCTGCTTCTGCTCTATAGCATATGCTCTAGCCGGGGCGGGAAGTCTTGGGCGGACGGGGTGTTGCAGTCGCAGTGGCTGGTTCCGGTTCGCTCCTGAGCCCGTAGGTGGCGCCCTCGGCTGCTGATGGAAACTCTGTTGATTCTGCCTCGACCCGGTTCCTACGTTCCTACTCGAACACTCCCTAGAGAAATGACCGTTCCCTCCGCAGTTGAAGCACCTAGTCGGGTTCGGCCCTCTACACTCCCCGAAATGGTATCTGGCGCAGACGTTACACTGTGGCGGTCTGGCACGGGGGTCGTTCCTTGGGTTGTACGACGTCTGTCCTCCTCCGTATGGCGGCCTACTCTGAGTGGGGCGGTATCGCTTGTTGTCATGGGGAACCCTATTCTCCTCCCATCTCCTCTTATCGTGGTTAGGGCGTGGCGGGGGTAATGTCATTGCGGTGTTCCCCGCGCTCCTCTCTTTTGGCATTGCTGCCTCCACATCTAGGGCGAGGGCTAGTGCCTCGGTGTACGTAAGGGTTCCGCGGACTGCTAACGCCATCCTAATCTCGTGCCTAAGGCCCTTACGAAACTTCTCAGCCAGCTTCTCATCGGTTTCGGTTTGTTCCGGCGCATAACGGGTCATGTCACAGAGTACACGGTCGTATTCGGCTACGGTCAGACGTCCCTGGGTAAGGTTGTAAAACTCGGCAGCTTTTGCCTTGCGGTAGCTCTTGGGCACGTAGTTGTCGTAGACCTCGGTCTTGAATTCTTCCCAAGTCATCTCGTCTATGCGATCCTGGGACATGGTCTTCAGTTTGGTGTCCCACCAAAAATCGGCGGATCCAGTCAGCTGATGCGTCACGCAGATCATCTTCTCCGCATCGTTGCACACTAAGGTTCGTAAGATGCGTTCTAGGGCTCGTATCCAAGTTTCAGCCTTGGCAGGTTCACCCATACCATCGAAGGTAGGAGGTTTCTGATCAAGGAAAAGCTTCACGACTTCCCTATCTACTCGTGGAGGTGGTGGTGGCGACGGCGGTCTTGGTTGTGTCACACTCTCTTCTACCGAAGCCTGGGAGGTAGGTTCCTCGTTTCTCCTGTTGCGTCTAGGCGGCATTGTGATTTATCACACTCGAATCATTAGCGTACTTATTTAAAACTCAAGGCAGTGATAGGGTACTTTTGAAAAGAAAGAAAAGGAATTTTTAACTCATTCACAATTAGGGTCTAAAGAAAGACCACGCAAAACAGTTGTAAGATAAGCAGAGAACATAATACGGTTGCACCCTAAGGTGGAAAAACAGTCATGTGTGGAAGAACACGGTAAAGTTGCACCATAAGGTGGAAAACAGTCGTGTATGGAAGAACACGATAAAGTTGCACCATAAGGTGGAAAACAGTTGGAAGATAATAGGACAAGCAAGTATGGTCGTGTAATAAGGATAGAAAAGAGTGAAGACGGCTTCATTGCCATGTAATAGAATGAAAGGTGCGAATTCCCCATTAAATTTCAAAAAGTAATCTCAAAGGTCTTGGTACAATGAATGAAAAGAGCGATTCAATCGCGGAAGGAAAATAACAACATAAATAGAAGTTTCTGAATTCAAAACAAAACGTGGGGAAAAGGGAAAGAAAAAAAATTCCTATTCGGGCACTAGACATCTCTGCCCTCATCCTCTTCGGGTTCTCCCGACTCTCCGACACTCTCCGCGTTCGAACTCTCTCCCCTCTCGAACGTTCCCATCTCTTCGTCTTTCTCCTTGTTGCTTAGGGGCGACGGAATCGAAGCAAGCATCTCTTCGGTCTCTCTTATGATTGCTCGAGGGGCTGAAATGCGCATCCTAAGGGTTCTTCTTTGGGGAACGCGAGAAACGTGTGGCTCCTTGTCTTCACGATACTTCATTCGGCGCGCTGCTCCCGGCGAGTACTTTTGAGCTGGCGGATGACGCGGCGGTCCATCCGCGGCAATTGCCATGGCGGGAAGTAGGACTGCTATTAGGCCAACGAAGTCTCCTCGAGGCGTGTATGTGGGTGGGCTAAACCAAGTGTAGGACACTGAGGCTTGAGCGGTCCACTCGCTCCAAGGGGATGGCAGTATATGGATAAGTCGCATGATTCCCTCGTGATGGGTAGTTCCGTACGCGTAGGCGTCCAGCCAATGACCATAGAAGTCGGTGACGAAGTTCAGAAGGAACTGCTCTCCGTCCCATTCCATCTCTCTAAAGCGCTCCACGGGAAAGTTCCTATTCGTGGCATAGCGGTGACGCATAAGGGCGTGATAGGGTTGAACCATCTACAAAAAGGGGAAAAAGGAACAAGTCAGCACCGCCTCAAAAGGTGGAAAAGAATGGAAAGTGTGTGATCTCAAATGGTGCTGCGAGAGTGTATAAAAGTCCAAAGGGTGATGGTTCAAAGGTAGTGTCGCGTTCAAAGTTCTCGTTCCTAAGACAACTATTCATGCGTTTTCTGTTCGCGTTTTGCCGAATTCTCACATACACTAACGGCCTTATCCTAGTCCTTCCACGTTCCTAGTGTTAATACAAGAGCTGTGATCGTATAGCTAAGTCATGCTAGGTTCCAAAAGTCCAAGTCTAAGCATCGCAACGTTTCAACATGCTTTCACGTAATCACATTCGTATTTCACAATTCTTACAAGTTCTCACACAACACTTTCAATAATTCAACATTCAAGAAGCATCGCTTCGCATTCATAATATTTCTAGCACATAAGGCATGCTTTTCACAAGTTCTCATATTCCACAAATCATCGTTCAAGAAGCATCGCTTCTCATTCACAATATTTCCCAAAAGCATCAAGTTTCACGCACAAGTCACAAAATAGCTAGTACCTCTTTCTTTGCGGTTGAACGAGACGAGTTGCGGTGTTGAGCCTTCCACATTTAGTTCATTTACACAAAAAGACTATATGGACAACCTAAAGTTCGAAAAGAAGGAAGACTCTTGGGTCCAGAGCGGAAAGAACTGAGGCTCTGATACCAACTGTAACAGCCCGCCCTCCTAGGGTACAATAAATGCGGCGGCTGTTACCCAAAACCGACTCCAAGAAATCAATACATAGGCTAGGGTTTCATTCAAAGAGTACCGACCAAAAGAGAAGGAAGAAATATCAGAGTATTTAATGCGACAACTTAACCTAGAAACTTAAGTAGGTAAACAAAAAGGAAGTTTTTTAAATCAACGATCAAAACTTAAGAGTACGACATAGGTTTCAAGAATAAAGTCATGAGAAGAGTATAAGGCCTCAAAACGAAGAAGAGTGCCAATCAACCGAATCAATATCAGAATATCAAAACTTGGCGGAAAACGATCAAGAGAAAAGCATAGCTATGTATGGTGACACAACTACACTTAGAGTTCAACATATCCATATTCATTAATTAAGCTGCTCAACACCCGCCACCGCTCGTCATCATTCAACCTGCACATAGGAAAAACACATGCAGGGCTGAGTATTTTGAAATACTCAGTGAGCTCGTTGCCAAAACATTTTATTCAAAAAGTTATGCCACCCTTACCAAGTGAACTCGAGTTTTAAGCAGTTAAGAGAAATATCACGAGTATCACAAAATATTTTCCATAGACTGGCCAGTCAAAATATCTCCCCATTTTCTCATCAAATTTCACAATCACATATCACAATCTTTCCATGGTGCGACGAAAGCGTGGCCACGCTTTTCACCCACGAGACCGGCCGACTAGCTAGGACGGCTCCCGATCCCCTCGTGTACACAGCCTGGTAGGGTTTGCGGCCCATACTCAGACCCGAATTCGTATAACATATCCATAGCCCTATAGCCCAATGGAGCGAACTCACAAGCTAGGCATCAGGCACACAATCTCACAATAAAACAAACATAGGCATGGCATAACAGTTAAACCACCCTTATAGCTTCGATAGTTATTTTTGACAAAATAAAAGAGAGTTTTGAGAGTAAAGCCCACCTCGACTGCTTAGATTTCAAGTAGTTTCGCTTTTCCATTATCTGGCTTCGCAACCGAGGTTTCACCTTTAAATTCACATAGGCACATATCCACAAATTAGGTTCAAATATAGCTCTTAACTTATGCATGTCTCGTTACTTCCCTCTTTCCCATCGATTCACCTTAATCTTCATAACTTATAAATTTCAAGTCACACTCATCATAAATTACTAATTTCAAGTCACGCTTAGCATACATATATTTCTTAGCATCTCAACCCTAGATCTATCATCATATGTCAGTATTTAGCCATCAAGCACACACTATACAACACACACTTCAACACACACACCCACACGCATAACACACACACACGGCACACACACCTCACATTCTCGGCACACACACACACACATGTTCCCATATCCCTTCTTATCCCTTTTTCACTCAATTAATATGCATGAAGGTTCAAGAATACCGATTAAATCGGTTGGAAGAAAAAGAAAAGAAGGGGTAGAAGAAGAACAACATAACTCTTAAACGAAAATATCTTTTTAGAGAAAATCAATCGGTAGAAACAAAGTAGAAACTTGATTCTTCAATATCCTCGGATTAAACTTCGATTTCTTCTCAAAAGATGAAGGATTTATGGAGTAAAGTGGAAGAAAAATTGAGAGAGTGAGGGGGAGGGAGTTTTCGAAAATATGGGGGCTAGGGTTGGGGTTGTGGTTCTTATTTATAGAGTCTAATGAGATCTTTAGGTAATAAGAATAGAATATTTGGTAAGATCTTTTGCCTTATAATTAAATAGAATAAAATAATAGGGTGAAGTAGGGAAGGAAAATTAACAAAAATAGGAGATGGCAATATCTCCAAATTTTCGAAAATTAGGCTAGATTAATTTGCCATGGTTTTGTTTTTGGTATATTTTACGGAGTAGAATAAAATATCACGGAGCAAAATAAAAATAAAAATTCCCTCTTGGAAGAATGAAATAGGCGTGTTCTATGCCTAATAAATAAGGTATGGATCTTTGACTATTAATTAAAATAAGGTATGGTAAGGTTCTCTTGAAATATGGAAAGATTTGGTAGAATAATTAAATTCTAGGTATGGAAGGAAATCAAACAAGGGATTAAATA
The DNA here is from genome assembly GCF_029641045.1 of Salvia hispanica. Lineage (NCBI taxonomy): Eukaryota > Viridiplantae > Streptophyta > Magnoliopsida > Lamiales > Lamiaceae > Salvia > Salvia hispanica. Next base: position 2,783,656 of record NC_142692.1, on the reverse strand, counting down.
AAATAAAATAAAGTCTTTCCTTCCCACAAAGTGTGATTTTCGAAAATCACTAGAAAAGTAAGGGCTCGATTTTTCCATCCTTAAACAAGGAAATAATTGGCTCTTGGATTTAATTTGAATAAATATCCCAAGGATTAAATAAATTCCGGAAGAAATGGAATTTCTCTTTAACGGGGTCTAGGGTTCGAAAATCCCAAGAATTTGGGTGACAAGTATTTATGGAAATTTTCTCTAATATTCTCACTCACCCTTAGATAGTTAATTTACCACATAATTTCACAAATTAATAAATCACATGCCACATCATTAAATCAAATAGTTTGACTTTTCAACTTTCCACACAAACCCTAGACTCAAGTCAATCATATCATCTCGTGAATAAATGCATTCTCGATTCCGCGTCATCAACATTTAATTCTAGGGTTCTAAAATTAGGGTTCTAAATTCCGAGATGTTACAGTCCAGCTAGTTCGCAAGTTATAAAGTGAGGTTGTCGGAGAGTAATGATCCTATCTTCCAAATGGACTGGATGGTCAACAATCTTGTGCGAGCTCTACGAACTCATTGAAGTCCCTGGCCAGTATGATAGGTTCGGGTTCCTTCTCCGACAATTCTTCTCCATTCTGCATCCTGGATGTAGGGTCTCGGTGGCGCACACCCGAACTCCACATTAGTATGATATTGTCCGCTTTGGGCAAAGCCCTCACGGTTTTGCTCTTGGGATACTCCCCAAAAGGCCTCATACTAATGGAGTAGGGGTAGCCCATTTATACACTTGCAAGTTTTGTTCATTCTCCGATGTGGGATATGGTTTGCTCCCTTTCAATCCTCCCCTCAAACCAAGACCATCAGACCACATACCACATGCCTACTCCATGTTACAGGTCACCAGGTCACCACAGGTCTTAGTCGAGCTCATCACATCAGAGAACTTGCAAGCGCAACCACCGAACCCCGAGCCACACAGGCCCAGTCCAGGGCTCTGATACCACTGTAGGGTCTCCCATCAATTTATTAATTTTGTTATTGTAAGATACATAATTGTTTTGTGGTTATTTGTGATTATGTATTGAGCATGAGTATGTGATAATAAGTTTATTTGCCAAATCTTCATTATGTCATTTAATATTTGTCTGCGATCCTTAAAGAAAGAAAACTCGAATGCCTAAATTATGTAGACTGGAAATGAAAATGGATAAAATTCTCATCGCTGAAAGCTTGGAGTTTATACTCAATGATTCATGTCCTCCATTTCCTCGACATAATTCCATGAAGAATGTTCGAGAATGCATTATGCATGTACTTGACAAGTTCTTTGAGGAATAAGGTCAAGCTATTTTCCTTTAAGTAGCTCGACAAGTCTTGGTTAATGACGATGAAAGATGGATATCAATAGAATCTGTCAAGATTATTCGATTGGAATATCCTAGAGTGACAGAATGTTTTGAGGATCTTTTGATCACTCAAATAGTTTCTGACACAACTCATCGCCTAAAGTAATAAGAAATGACTACAAGAAGGTTTAGCTGAAAAGTAGAAAATCTTCAGAATAATAGTCGTTATATTACTGTTAGAGGAAAGTAACATGATAGACGACGAATTCATAAAGGCTGCATTTTTCTTAAGTCCTAGTTCATTTGAACAAAAGACTAGATATGGAAATGGGAGAGCCTGGATTGTCATCGAAGTTTGTTTAAAGCGAGTAAAGATGCTTTGTGAGTTGGATTGACCTATTTTATAGAAGGACAATGACTTACATGACAATGCAACTTCTAAATAAGAGATCTTGATCCAGTTAGGTTTTTGTTGCAGTGGGAGCTATTAATGCTCAACTATTGTTTTATGGTTGATGCTTAAGGCATCATAGTATTAAAATAATATAAGTGCGACAAGGTTGAGTATTCAACAACACATCAACTTCTTAATCATTGAATGATAAAGTATTTATGGCTCTTAGCCTAAGGCCAAGAAAATACTTAGAAATTGTTCGAACTGATCTAGACTATCAGGATTTTAACAATTTGTTTGTTAAATAGCTTGAAAGTTGAGAAAGTCTGTTTGATGCACTATGAGTTAGAATCATTTGATTTTTCAAGAGATTCAGAATACTTATAGAAGTGCAACATAGAAAGACTAGCAAGTCTCAATGGTTTACACCATAAGGAGACGAGCAAAGGGTTATGATCAGTAGTGGGAGTCTAATCTCCATTAACGAATCCAAGCATTCATCTAATGAATGTGATAGTTACGTAAGAAGGAATCAAAGTCTTTCTAAGACAAGTTTGATTATGTGATGAGTTGTACTCATTAAAATCTTATCATTGATGGGATAAACATTAAAGAAACTACCAACATCAGTACCTTCTACAAAACACGAGTTGTGGACTAGAGCGACTCTAGTCTAGCACATCTCAAGGTGTAATGTTGTTCCAACACGTGTTGGAAAAGTGTCCAAGAAACTGGAGTTGTGTACTGAGGCATGTTTTAAGGTTTGTCCCTAATAATGTATGGTTATAAGTTCTGTAATCTTCAAAGATATAATTCTTGTATGAAGATCAAGAGATGAACTACAAGCCTAACAGCGTGATAACTCTCAAAATAAAGAGAGAGATATCAGATTTTCCACATTACCAAGAAGTCATACCATTAGAAACTTTTGCACTAATAAAATCAACTTCAGTACCTAAGATTGTAAGAATCATATCGTAGTGGGAGCGTTCCACTGGAACACAACAAGTTCATGGGTCTAAGAGTGTCGTAAGACTCGGTCTTAGATCAACTTGAACATAATCCCTTTAACTACAATGTAGTATTGGTTCATTTGGATATTCATCCTTGAAAAGGTGATAGATTCCAAATTACAATCTAAGATAGAAAACATGTTTTACAAGACTTGCAAAACTACCTATAGGTTGTGTCATTCAGTGGGAGCTAGTATATTTGCAAGTGTAATATGGATCTCAAAAGGCTAGACAATGACAATGGGTTGTGCCCAAAGAGAATTATCTTCTCGCTATCGTTGTGCCAGGATTTATTTGATCCTATTGTCTATTAGAACTTACATAAATTAGAATGTATGTATTATGATTGTCAAGACAGCCTTCTATAAATAGAAGTCTTGAGAAAATCATCTACTAGAACATTCTAATGGGATATGTAATTAAGGGCAAGAAACGCATGATTGGAAGCTTATATAGACCTTCGTGGTCTTAGGAAAGCATCTAAATCTGAGTATATGTGTTTTATCAAAATTGTCAAATATTTAGAATTTGACTTGTGTCCTTAACAGTGTTGTAAGCACAAAGAAGTTGAAAGTGCATTACATATGGTATTATTGGTACTCTACGATGATGAAATCTACAAAAGTTGCAAACAACTAAGATTGGCATCTGGCGTAGGAAACTGGTTGTCTACCCAGTTTAAGATAAATGATTTAAGAGAAACTAATTACATTCTTAGCATCTAAGTCCTTTTAAGATCGCTAGAAAGAATGTTGAGATTCTCTTAGTAATCCTATATCTACACATTGCTTGGAACATTTAAGCATTAGGAATTCCATGAAAAGGTTTATACCTCTCAAGATGGAATTGTCTTTTCTCTAGTCAAGTGTCGTTTGACGCTTAGTGAGATTAAGAATAATGAGACTAGTTTCGGAGATAGTTGTCTCATGTATGCTATAATGTGTACTAAGTTTGATATTATTTGTGCTTATGCATTGCAAGTATATATCATATTAACCATGGCAAAGGATTTTGATTGAGGTAATGAATATACTCTAGTGCTTGAGAAAGACTAGTAACTATATTCTAGATTACCGGTCATTCATGTAATGTCCTTGGGTTACACTGTCTTAGTTTTATGACTAATCAGTGATCGAGTAAGTCATCCTCTGAATATGTGTTTAATTTAGGAATATGTTCCTAATAGCTTTAATCGTAAGTTTGAGTATGCCTATGAGTATTATTTTAAATTACTCTAGTGAAGGCTAACTCGAGTGATACACGAGTTTATTAAGCTAAGCAATCACATACGGGGATGAAATTAATTAAAGATCATGTACGCAACAAAGACATTACGGCGAAAAAGATATTATCAGAGAACAACCAAGCAGATTTTTCTTTCACCTTGTGAAATGAATGGTGGTTCGATATATCTAGTATCAATACCTGCTTTGTGTATAAGTGGGAGAGTTTTTGGCAGTGGGTATACTCGAAAGCATGTTTTGAGTATAAGTGGGAGATTGTTAGGTTTGGTATACTGAAAAGCATGTTTCGAGCAAGTTACGCTCGAATAGAATCTTGCTTGTATACGTAAAACTCTATAATCCACTTTTAACCTGATTCAGTATTATTCGAGCAGTCTCGCACGAATAGAATCACTATTATTATTACATTGTGTTTGCTTGTGCATTTATAAGATGTTTTATAAACATTTAAATGCATAAGAAGTAAACAAAGTCTAAGTCTTTTGCTTAGTAGACCGGTTGTGGGCGTCGTCCACTTTAAGGTAACATGGTCAGATCTATGCAATGCTTTGCAAAAGAAAAAGAAGAATTTCACAACCTAGATAGGCTTTGGCTACCTATCGTGAAAGGTTGCAGTGTCAGTCCGCATATTTCTAAGCCTTACTGAAATAAGATGACATTGGTGTGGTATAGCACTGAACGGATCTAACAACAAGACGTGTCTTTATGCTATCTACTGAAAGACTAGGTCTTGATAAAATACTATTTCTTAATCTACATATGTTAGCATTGAGCATACGGTATTGATTATGCACTACTTTGACTTATCAAATGGTGCGGGTTTTTCGCAACCCAATAATCCTGATATATTGGGTAGTGGTGATTAATATCTAGCGGTGCTAGGATTGCTATTATGTTGAAACGTGCACGAGGTGAGTCTCGTTTGATAATGTCCTCAAGAGGAGCTCGAACAAGGTTTTATTATTCGGAAAACTGGCCAGTTGGAGTTTTATTACTCTATGAATAATAAATAAATGTTTCTTGCTAAGTCCACTCTTGGAATTAATAAGATATTAATTAATTAAGTCCATAGCAGACATTAATTAATTAATGGACATTTATATCTTAAGCGCGAGAAATAAATAATAAAAGTGGAAACCCGGATTACTTATAATATCGTATTTGGATGGGGAGAGTTCAATATTACTTCTGTAGTGGCTGCTCGTAATATTCCAATATAAGCTTGTATTAAATTGTGGGTTCAATTTAATTAGTAAAAAGCTAATTGGGCGAGCCCATATCCAAAACCTTCCATAAATCCCTGTCTGGGCCCATAAGGAACTTAATATAAATAGGAGAATAAAGGAGACAGAATAATCACAATTTTCATCACTGAAATTTTCGAAAATATCAGCCCCACCAGCTGTAGGAATTTTTGAATTCCACTCATTTTCCCAAAATGATTTCTTCTGTCTTCTTTATTCGAGTCCTAGTATTTTGATAAGATCAGCCCACCCTGATATCGAAATACAGTTCGGGAACCAGAGAGAAGATCGGTGGTCTAGTATTGAAGATCATCACGTGGAGAAGGCGCGAGCAATCAACGATTCTTTGGAGAATCAAAATCGGTAACTCTAAACCGTAGAATTCATGTTTTAGGATTTACTTTCTTTGAGCATGAATTATTTGCGTTCTAGCATGCAATTATCTGTTTAACATGTGAATTGATTAATCGCATAATCGGCCAAATAGATCTTACGTCTGATTTATTTGTTTTGTACAAGTCTTCCGCTGTGCAAGGGGCACCAAACCCCATCAATTGGTATCAGAGCCAATTTTTGGCTCTGATTATGTGGATTAATTTCATGTCATGTGAATTGCTTGATCGCATGAGTTTCATGGCATATTTGTCGTTTTATTTGTTTCATAACATGAAGTAGAACGGCTGAAATATGATTGTTTCAATCTCGATTTGCGTGAATCCCTTGTTCAATTTGTGTTGATTGCGTGTATGTTGACACATGTGGTAACCGAAGTTTGGTTTTGTAATCATTGCGTTAAGATTAATGATTTGATTAACCTTGAAATATAATTGGTACCATGAATCAATGCGACTCAATACATTCTTTGTGGGATTTCTATTTGCTGTTCACGAAGACCGTGAGATCTCCATCTAATCGCCGCAACGGACTTCCAAACTCCAGCGACGATCGGAGTCCTGCACAGCAGGGGTGGTCTGATTTGGAGTTGCAGCAACGGTGGGGTTCGAGTGGGAGCCCTTCGTGGGCAGTTTCCCAGGCTCGGAAAAACACCAACGCAGCAGCGCGGATGGATTCAACAACGATGGAGTAGCAGTAGCCGCAGAAACGACGCCGGCAGCGATGGCGGTCTGAGTGGGAGCCCTTCGGGGCGGTTCCCGGGCTCGAAAGAACGCGCCCCTTCGTGAGCAACCCGCGTCGGAGCAGCCTGGCAGTCCTCGTGAAGACAGCAACGCAGCAGCAAGGCGGCTGTAAAGTCGACGTCGCAACAGCGACGACGATGCAGCAGTAACGCCAGAGAAGCGAGCATGCAGCAGTACCGATGTCAACGCAGCAGCGTCGGAGACGTCATGCTGGGCAAGCTCGGCAGCGGCTGCGAGTCCAGTGGGAGTCCAGCCGAGCCGTGTAAGGTTCGGTCTAGATTCTTTCCAAATTTTGGTTAGGATTTCCAAATCTTTGGATTCAATTTTGGAAATAATTCAAGATTAATTTGGAAATAAGGTTTGAATATATCTTTTGTGGATTTTATATATTATATGAGATTTAATTATGAATTAAATCATGGATTAATTAGATTCTTTTCTTATTTAAATGGAATTATATGGATTTTATTCCTAGATAAATCCTAGTTATATTTGGAAAATAATAATCTAATTTTTATCTATATCCTATGGATTAATATGGATTTATCCTAGACAAATCCTAGTTGGATTTAGATAATGACTATATTATTTTTTTTATTCTTATCTTATGAGTTTATATGAATTTATTCATAGATAAATTCTAAATGGATTTGGATAGTGATAATATAATATTTTATTTTTATCTTATAGATTTATATGGATTTGTTCCTAGATAAATCTTGGATGGATTTGAATAATTATAATATAATATTATCTAATTCTATGGATTTATATGGATTTACTCCAAGATTAAATCCTAGATGGATTAGGAATAATATTAATATTAATTTATTTTTATCCTATAGATTTGAATAGATTTAATTCTATTAAGACAAATCCTAGATGGATTAAAATAAGTATTAATCCAAGTTATCCTTATCTTTTGGATTTATATCCTAGATAGATTAGGATAAAGATGATATATAAGAAATCCTTAATTAATTGGATTTAGATAAATCTATTTATCTAAGAAATCCTAAGTAATGGTTGATATATTCTAGATGTCTATTCCAAATAGAATTAAGACAAATCTTTATTGATTGGATTTTATTTTTATCTTATGGATTATGGTGGAATTGTTTCTATCCAGTAATATCCTAGTACGAGTTAAATAATGATAATCCTAGATCAACGTTATCTTGAATTGTAGGATTTGATTTTATCGAAATAAAATCTAAAATAATCCTAAATGGATTTAGATAGTTAACTCTATATTGATAAATCCTATCAGTAATTGGATAATTATGATCCAATATAAAACTTAATTATTTAATTGATTCTCCCTTGACTAGATTAAATAATTGTCGATAATTATCCTTGTTTAAATGTCATGCATTAAATAGATTTATCTGTTTATTTGGTGTTTATCTATTTTAAGTGGATTATCTGCTTTATCTGCTTATGTGATAATTATGCAAAAACCACATAAAAATATCTAAGTGATGATTACAACAAGTGCGTTGTATATGGTCTCCATCGGTTGGACTGCCAAATTTTGTGAAGCTGATTTTCTAATATTATCGCCACCTACAGAGTAGGGACAATAATTCTACGAAAACAGTAAGTTCATAAGGGCGGACTTCTCACATAATAAATAGAATGAACTAGAAAGTGGTTTCCAATATTATTGCCACCTGCAGAGTGGGGACAATAATCCTAAGGAACTGCGAGTTTCAGGGTTCAATCAGAATTTATGAGATAACTTGATTTTGTTATCAACACACGAACATTGTTATGGGAGTGTGTTGTAGAAATAAAATTATGTAATGCTAAATCTGATGGTCGTGCTTAGGCAGCATTAGGCGTGTCAACCTCCAGAGGAGGAAGCTATTGATGCGTCGGTGTTGTGACCAGTAAAATTGTCAAAATTTTAATGCGTATTAACCTCCAGAGGAGGATACAATTTATTAATTATGCAGTTGTAAGATACATAATTGTTTTATGGTTATTTGTGATTATGTATTGAGCATGAGTATGCGATAATAAGTTTATTTGCCAAATCTTCATTATGTCATTTAATATTTGTCTGCGATCCTTAAAGAAAGTAAACTCGAATGCCTAAATTATGTAGACCGGAAACAGAAATGGATAAGATTCTCATCGCTGAAAGCTTGGAGTTTATACTTAGTGATTCATGTACTCCATTTCCTCGACATAATTCTACGAAGAATGTTCGAGAATGCATTATGCATGTACTTGACAAGTTCTTTGAGGAATAAGGTCAAGCTATTTTCCCTTAAGTAGCTCGACAAGTCTTGGTTAATGACGATGAAAGATGGATATCAATAGAAATGTTTTGAGTGATCAACAGATCCTCAAATAGTTTCTGACACAAGTCATCGCCTAAAGTAATAAAGAATGACTACAAGAAGGTTTAGCTGAAAAGTAGAAAATCTTCAGAATAATAATAGTCGTTATATTACTGTTAGAGGAAAGTAACATGATAGATGACGAATTCATAAAGGCTGCATTTTTCTTAAGTCCTAGTTCATTTGAACAAAAGATTAGATATGGAAATGGGAGAGCTTGGATTGTCATCGAAGTTTGTTTAAAGCGAGTAAAGATGCTTTGTGAGTTGGATTGACCTATTTTATAGAAGGACAATGACTTACATGACAATGCAACTTCTAAATAAGAGATCTTGATCCAGTTAGGTTTTTGTTGCAGTGGGAGCTATTAATGCTCAACTATTGTTTTATGGTTGATGTTTAAGGCATCATAGTATTAAAATAATATAAGTGCGACAAGGTTGAGTATTCAACAACACATCAACTTCTTAATCATTGAATGATAAAGTATTTATGGCTCTTAGCCTTAAGGCCAAGAAAATACTTAGAAATTGTTTGAACTGATCTAGACTATCAGGATTTTAACAATTTGTTTGTTAAATAGCTTGAAAGTCGATAATGTCTGTTTGATGCACTATGAGTTAGAATCGTTTGATTCAGAATACTTATAGAAGTGCAATATAGAAAGATTAGCGAGTCTTAATGGTTTACACCATAAGAAGACGAGCAAAGGGTTATGATCAGTAGTGGGAGTCTAATCTCCATTAACGAATCCAAGCATTCACCTAATGAATGGGATAGTTATGTAAGAAGGAATCGATGTCTTTCTAAGACAAGTTTGATTATGTGATGAGTTGCACTCATTAAAATCTTATCATTGATGGGATAAACATTAAAGAAACTACCAACATCAGTACCTTCTACAAAACACGAGTTGTGGACTAGAGCGACTCTAGTCTAGCACATCTCAAGGTGTAATGTTGTTCCAACACGTGTTGGAAAAGTGTCCAAGAAATTGGAGTTGTGTACTGAGGCATGTTTTAAGGTTTGTCCCAAATGATGTATGGTTATAAGTTCTGTAATCTTCAAAGATATAATTCTTGTATGAAGATCAAGAGATGAACTACAAGCCTAACAGCGTGATAACTCTCAAAATAAAGAGAGAGATATCAGATTTTCCACATTACCAAGAAGTCATACCATTAGAAACTTTTGCACTAATAAAATCAACTTCAGTACCTAAGATTGTAAGAATCATATCGTAGTGGGAGCGTTCCACTTGAACACAACAAGTTCATGGGTCTAAGAGTGTCGTAAGACTCAGTCTTAGATCAACTTGAATATAATCCCTTTAACTACAATGTAGTATTGGTTCATTTGGATATAGTGCACTTTCGACTTTCTTGTACTTGTAGCACATAACCATTAAGATGTTCCATGTAGATGATCTCCTCAAGACTTCTACTTAAAGAAAACTGTCTTGACAATCATAATACATACATCCTAATTTATGTAAGCTACAATAGATAATATGATACAGATCGTCTTAGGCATAATGGCAAGCGAGAATATCATTCTTTCTGGGTATAACCCTTAGCCATTATTCTAGCCTTTCAAGATCCATGTTTACACTTGCAGATCCACTAGCTCCCACTGGCTAAAATAGTCTATAGGTAGTATCGTAAGTCTTGCAAACATTCTTGTCTATCTTAGATTATTATTCAGAATCTATCATCTTATCAAGAATGATTATCTGAATGAGTCAATGTGTCCTTGTAGTTACAGGGATTAGATTCAAGTCGATCTAAAACTGAGTCTAAAGACTCTCTTAGACCCATGAACTTGTTATGTTCGCAAGGAACGCTCCCACTACGACATGACTCTTATAATCTTAGGTACAAATGTTGATTTTCTAAGTGCATAAGCATCTAATGGTATAACTTCTTGGTTAAGATGAAAATAGATATTCTCATTATCTTGAGAATTATCATGCTTGTTAGGCTTGTAGTTCTTCTAATAATCTTCATCAAAGAATCTAGTATTGATGTAAACAAACACTTATCTTGCCGTGAAGATTATAGAACCCGTACCTTTTCTATCAATTGGGACAATCTTAAAACATACCTCAGTACACAACTCCAATTACTTGGATAACTTTTCCAAAACATGTGTTGGAATAACTCCACACCTTGAGATGTGCTGGACTAGACTTACCTCTAGTCCACAACTCGTGTGTTGTAGAAGGTACTGATGTTATGGTAGTTTCTTTAAGATAAAACTCGTTGTTTCCAACGTAAATCCCATCAATGATAAGGTATCATTGAGTGAAACTGTTCCCATATCGAACTTGTCTTAGAGAGACTTCGATATCTTCTTATATGACTATCCCATTCTTTAGAAGAATGCTTGGAGTAGTCAACTAGGATTTAACTCCCACTACTGATCTTAACTCATTGCTCGTCTCCCATGGTGTAGACCATTGAGACTTGCTAGTCTTTCTATGTTGCATCTCTATAAGTATTCTGAATCCCTTGAACCACCAAAGGCTCCTTACTTATAGTGCATCAACCAGACTTACTTGACTTTCGAGCTATTTAACAAGCAAGTTGTTAAAATCTCGATAGTCACTTGAGTTAGAAATCAGTTTGAATAATTACTAAGTAGTTTCTTGGCCTTATGTCTAAGTACCATAAATACTTTATCATTCATCGTATAAGAAGTTGAACTGTTGTTCGAAACTCAATATTGTTGCATTTATATTGTTTAGATACTATGATGTATAATTTGTTTTTCTATGGTACTATGATAGATATTCGAATCACATTTCTTAATAATGCACGCATTATAAAATGACATCGAACATCATTTAATCATAAACAAGTTTAGAAACTGAAACTGAATTCTTTCTAAACTAAATTGTACCAATAAAACATAACTCTAACATCAAAACAAAACAATTAAGTGATCATATATAAATAGCTCCCACTGCAACAACTGCCCAACTGGATTGAGATCTCTCCTTTAGAAGTTACATTGTTATCTAAGTCATTGTCCTTCTTTAGAAGAGGTCAATCCGACTTACAATGCATCTTCAATTTGCCTTTTCACCTAATTTATCTTGCCTTTCTTGCTTTCAGCAGGCATTGATGACAATTCAATTCTTCCCTCTTTCTATTGCTAGTCTTTTGTTCGATTGAACTAAGACATAGGAAGGATGCAGCTTTAACGAATTTGTCATCTATCATGTTATCTTCCTCTATTATTAATAAAGTGAATATCATGTAGAAGGTTTCGAACTTTGAAGTAACAACCTTCATACTATCACTTTCTATTACATTTGATGAAGAACTGAGTGTAGAAACTATTTGAGTAACTGAATCAGAAGATTCCTCAAAATATTCTATCTCTCGTGGATATTCCAATAGAATCTGGACATCGTCCTTATTGGATATTCTTCTTTCATCAATATAAACCAAGACGTGTCTTACTACTTAAAAGAAAGTAGTTTGACCTTCTATCTCAAAGAACTTGTCAAGTACATGCATAAAATGCATTCTTGAATTTTCTTTATAGAATTTTGTCAAGGAAATAGAGGACATGAATTGGTGAATACAAACTTTAAGTTTTCAGCAATGAGAATCTTATCCATTTACATTTCCAGTCTACATAATTTTGGCCTTCGAGTTAGATTTCTTTAAGGTTCGCAGACATTATTAAGAATTTGGCTGAGAAGAAATAAAACTATTTATCACATATTATGCTTGATACATAATCGCAAACAACCACAAAACAATTTATGTATCTCGCAACTGCCAAAACCAAAATAAGTACGCCTCTAGGGAGGTCATACAAATTCGGATTCCAACAATTTCCTGCTCACAATACCGACGAATAGTCCAGAGACCACTAAGGTGGCATGGCCGCCAAATATTGCCTAAGCTTTTACCATAAATATTTGCATCTAGGAATTTCATTTATGTTTTGATACTCCTTCTAGGGAAGGTCGTACGCCACTAACAAAATTCCATAGCTATCTTATAAATAAGTTTAAACAAATGAACTTGCAATTTCGTAGGATTATGGCTCCCACTAGGGTGGGTCGCGATAATATTAGAAACATGCTTCTAGTTTAAACAATTTACTATTAAGAAGTCTAATCTTATGACCTTGCTATTTCGTAGGATTATTGCTCCCACTAAGGTGGGTCGCGATAATATTAGAAATTGCTTCATATATAGACCAATTTATGGAGACCATATACAACGCACTGTTGTAATTATCGCTTAGTTATTTTGAACATGGCTTTTGCATAATTATCACATAAGCAGATAAGGCAGATTAATCCACTTATAATAGATAATCACCAAATAAATAGAAAAATCCATTTACTTCATGGTAATTAATCACACTGGATAATTATTGAAATTAATAAATCTAGGGAGATTTAATTAAATAATTAATTCCTTATCTTATCCAAAATAGAAATTTCAGATTTGATAAGTTTATCTTGGATAATGGTTATCCAAATTTATTTAGGTTTTACCTAGATAGAATTTAATCTATCTAAACCCAATTAGGATATTCTAGATTTTATATGAATAAAATCAAATCCTAAAATTCAAGATAAACTGATCTTGGATTATCATTATCTAAATCATCATACCAGGATATTTCAGGATAGAACCAAATCTCTCCAAATTCATAAGACCAAGATAAAATCCAATCATTCTAAGATTAAAAAAATCTTAGATTATTTAGAATAAGAAACTAGAATATATCAACTCTATTTGGATTTATACTAGATAAAACTAATTTTATCAAAATCCAATTAGATAAGGATTATCTTGTATTATCTTTATTCAAATTTATCTAGGATATTTTCTAAATAGAATAAATCTATTTATATCCATAAAATTAGAATAAACTAGAATTAATATTATTTAATTCAACTAGGATTTAACTGGATAAAACTAAATCTATCTTAAACCCAAAAGATAATTACAATATTGGATTAATAATTATCTAAATCTTCTAAGATATATTCTAGATAGATGCAAATCTATCAATATCTATAAGATAGAGATAAACTTAATTATCTAATTCAACTAGGATATTTTCTAAATAGAATTAATTCTATAAATATCCATAAGAAAAAGATAAACATGGATTTTAACTATCCAAATCTACTAAGATATATTCTAGATAGATATAAATCTATCAATATCTACAAGATATGGATAAACATAATTAAAATTTATCTTAGTCTATCTAGGATTTATTCACATATAATTAAATCTATATAAATCCATAAGACAATAAAATTAATTATTATCCAAATTTATCGAGGATTTATCTAGATATAACTAAATATATCTAAATCCATAAATAAGGATAAAATCCAAATATAGTTAATTATTTTATCTAGTCTATCTAGGATTTATTCACATAGAATTAAATCTATATAAATCCATAAGACAAATAAAATTAATTATAACTATTCTAATTTATATAGGATTTATCTAGATAGAATTTTAACTATCTAAATCCATAAAATAAGGATAAAAATCCCATTAATCCATAATTTAATAAAATAATTAAATTTTTGTTAATCCAATTTAAAGATATATTCAAATATTATTCTAAATTATATCTTGAAATATTTCCAAAACTAATTCCTCGGATTTAGGAAAACCTAACTAATTTTGGATTATCTCCAAAACTAATTCCTAGGTTTTAGAAAACCCTAATTAAATTTTGGAAACCGTTGTTGAGTCCGGAAGACCATCGCGCGGAGGAGATCTCCGTCGCCCTTAACGAAGCAATATCTGCTCGATTACTTACGAAACACACTAAATCCGGCGCCCTTGAGGTAAGGGTCGGCGGCCAATGACGAACTGGCGCGGAGGAGATCTCCGTCGGCAGTGGAATTAGGTTTGAGTTGTGTTACGCCAGAAACTTGGGCAAATAATTCTTCATTAATTAATTCAGGATTAATGAATAGCCCTATTTATAATACTAAGGACCCTAGGGTTGGTTCGACCTAACCTAAACATCGGGAAAGAACCAACAAAGAAAACCCGATGGAGCTTATAAAATGCTCGACTCACTAATGTTCAAATAATTAAAAGAAACATAAAAGATTACAAAGAAAAATAATGGAAGTAACTAGAGATATTACGCGCCTATTTGGCAACATAATTCTGGAATCGTTCCGGAGCCTTGATGCTCTCTCTTGGTCTCAGCTTCCGAACTCCTTCGACTTCCTTCCCAACTTCTTTGCCCGATTCCTCTTCCTCGTCTCCTGGGTCATCTGAGGGAGGTGTCGCTGATACTTCTTCTTCCACCTGCGTCACCTCCACCTCCTCGCTGATCTCGGCCGGTGTTGCTGTAGAGTTCGTAACAACTCCCCCCTGGTTAGCGAGTTCCTTGTCCTCAAGGGACAGTTTGGGGAATCGTTTCTTGATCTCCGGCAATGGCTCCCACGAAGGCGACTCCGTCCCATCGGACCAACGCACGAGCACGTGCTCCACTGCTGCTCCATTGTGCCAAAGGGTCTGAGAGTCCAGAATGACTACTGGATAGGCAATGGGTCGATCTCCCTTGAAGTTGGTGGGTAAGGGCACTATGTCATCCCCCTTCACAAAAGCTCGCAGGAGACTAACATGGAATACGTTGTGGATCCTACTACCCTCCGGCAAGCGCAACTTATATGCCACCGGGCCAATGCGCTGCAGGATTTCAAAGGGCCCATAAAATCGCTTGGCCAATTTAGCCGAAATCGGTTTGGCTACAGAATGTTGGCGATACGGTTGCAACTTCAACCACACAAAGTCGCCGACCTCGAATTCGATGTGTCGTCGATGCTTGTTAGCAGATGCTCTCATACGCTGCTGTGCTTTCATTAAATTCCGCCTCAATTCAGTTAGCAATTCGCCCTGTTGCCGAATCAACTCAGCCACGTTCGGCGGGGTCTTGGCCGATGGAGGGGCAGCCACCAACAATGGGGGCTCACGTCCATAAAGAGCACGGAACGGCGATGTTCCCAATCCTGAGTGGTGGAAGCAATTTAGAGCTAACTCCGCCCATGGCAGAAAATTGGACCAAGTGGAGGGCCTATCAGCCGTGAACGCCCTGAGGTATTGCTCTAGGCCCTTATTACGTATCTCCGTCTGGCCATCCGACTGGGGTGGTAAGCCGTCGTGAAATTTAGCTTAGTCCCGCTGAGGCGGAGGATCTCCTCCCACACCGCATTCAAGAACACCGAGTCGCGATCCGACACCAAAGTCTTGGGAAAACCGTGATGGCGGACTACAGTATTGACGAAAAGATGAGCCACCCGCAAGGCGTCAAACCGCGTCGGCAAGGCAGCAAAATGGGCATACTTTGATAATCGATCCACAACGACCATGATTGTCGTGTAGCCTCTGGATTGTGGTAAACCCGTAACAAAATCCATAGAAACATCCTCCCACACTTGTGACGGAACGGGCAATGGCTGCAGGAGCCCGGCAGGTTTCCGAGTTGAATACTTAGTGGACTGGCAGATCACGCAAGCATCAACAAAATCGCGGACCTCCTTCCTCATTTTCGGCCAATAAAAACCTGCCGCTAGCAGCCGAAAGGTGCGCTCATGCCCTGGGTGGCCGGCTAAGGGGGTTGAGTGGTGTTCTTCCAGCAACAATTTTCGCATAGGTGAAGATGGGTCCACCATTATCCTTCTGTTAAAATAAATTAGGCCATCAGCAACAGACAAATGAGTTGGAGCCTCCCCTGTTGTAATTTTCAACGCCAATTCTTGCAAGTTTGGGGATGCTGCTGTTTCCCTTCGTAACACATCAAGAATTTTTGGAACCGGGTGAGCCAGCGCTGTCAGCAAGGCGCCATCTACAGCCTGACCCGCCTGAAGTGATAGCAGCTCCTGCTCTGAAGTGGGGGCGGATTCGTCGCGACGGGACAACGCATCCGCAGCTCTGTTCATACTCCCTTTTTTGTATTCGATCCGAAACTTATAACCCATTAGCTTGCGGACATAGAGTTGTTGATCTGGTGTCTGTACAACCTGCTGCAACAATTCTTTCAAGCTCTTCTGATCGCTGCGAATAATAAATTCCCTTCCTAGCAAATACTGACGCCACTTTTGGACTGCCTCCACGATAGCAAATAACTCCTTATGATAGGTAGAGGCTGCCCGACGACGCGGACCCAGCTTGCGGCTAAAGAATGCAATGGGGTGGCTATCTTGAATCAACACAGCCCCAATACCCACATCCGAAGCATCCGTCTCGATGCAAAAAGGTTTGGAGAAGTCAGGTAGGCTCAAGACTGGGGCCGACGTCATAGCTGCCTTTAGTGCCTCAAACGCTTCGGATGCCTCTGTTGACCACTCGAAGGCGTCCTTTTTGAGCAAGTCCGTCAAAGGAGCTGCAATGACTGCATAATTAGCTACAAAACGTCTGCAGTACCCAGTCAGCCCCAAAAATCCCCGCAACTGTTTCACGTTTCGAGGCAGAGGCCACGCTGTCATCGCCTCGATTTTGGTGGGATCCGCCTTCAGTAAACCGTCCGTGATCAAATGACCCAAGTACTCAACGGTGGTGCTGCAAAAAGAGCATTTTGCTAATTTGACGAAAAATTTATGGCAGCATAAAAGTGATAAAACTTCCACCAAGTGTGCACAATGAGATTCCATCGTGGGACTATACACCAAAATATCATCAAAAAAGACAATAACACACTTTCGTAGGAGTGGCTGAAATATACTATTCATGGCTGCTTGGAAGGTTGACGGGGCATTTGTGAGGCCAAACGGCATCACCAAGAACTCAAAGTGCCCATCGTGAGTTCTGAAAGCGGTCTTAAATATGTCGGCCTCGTGCATACGTATCTGATGGTACCCCGAGCGCAAATCCAATTTAGTAAAAAATTTTGCTTGACCCAATTCATCAAATAATTCATCTGCCGTAGGAATTGGAAAGTGATCCGGGACCGTAGCCAAATTCAACGCGCGATAGTCAATGCAAAACCTAAAAGTGCCATCCTTCTTCCGGATAAGGAGCACCGGCGATGAAAACGGGCTCTGACTGCGCTGAATTATTCCTTGGTCAAGCATTTCGCGCACTTGCCGCTCTATTTCATTTTTTTGAAAATAGGGATAGCGATATGGACGCACATTGACCGGCTTCGAGTCAGGTAATAAATGGATGCGGTGGTCGAAAGGACGCGGGGGTGGCATCCCCTCAGGAACGGCGAACACCTGCTGATGGGCTTCGAGTATTTGGCGAATTTCCAAGGGCAGAACTGCTGGAAATAAGGCGTCATCCGCTGTCAGCAACAATCCCTCGTCCTCAGCTGCCCCCAACGGAACGATCTCATAAAACTCATGGGCAGGCGAGTAGGATGCTAATAACGCTAGGGAGTTCAATGATATCTGTCGCGGACCCGGCAGATTCCCCTGCAGCAGCACCCTCTGATTATCCTTTTGGAACTCCAGCGTTTTACCCACAAAATCGGCTGCAATTTTTCCCAGAGACTCCAACCAAGCCATACCCAAAATGATATCCGAACCATGAATGTCCAATATATGCAAATCCACCAGAAAAACTACACCTTGCATAGTCAATTTCGTTCTGCGAGATACATGAGAACACACTAGTGAGGCACCGTTACCCACATAGATTCGGAATGGCCGAATCAGACTTAAAGAAAGCTGCAACTTCTCCGCAATGCGAGGATGGAGAAAATCGTGTGTGCTTCCTTTATCAATCAACACGTCCACTGGAGTAGACCCAATTTGGCCTAGCACCTGAAATGGCCTTGATCGACTATTGCCGTTTAAGGAGTGAAGGTGTGAAATATCAGCAGTAATAACCTGATCGTCGAGCTGCTGCACATCGTCCTGACCTTCTCTGTCCTCCTCATCATCGTCGCCGACGTAACAGAGGAGTTTAACGGCACACACATGGCCTGGAACGTACTTCTCCGGACAATGCCAACACAAGCCTTTACGCGAGCGCTCTGATTTCTCGGCGTTAGAGACGCGAATAGGGACTACTCTTGGGCGCTCACTGTCACGAAATGATGGTCCACCTCCAGGCTGTGGTAGCGCTGGTTTGGCAGATTGGCCCGGAGTAGGTGTGGCGGTCAGACGAGAGTCCCGGCTGGACCAATTGCGTTTTTGGAACGACCCTGCCTGCTGTGATCGGCGTTCCTGAGATGCTCCCAAGCGGAGAGCAAGGGCCATCGCTTCGGCCAGCGATTGCGGTTGACGGAGCTCGACTTTCTCCTGAAGGTCTGGTAGAAGGCCTTCTACAAAAATTGGGATCAATGCCTCGTCAGAAAGACCCTGCACCCTGTTCAAATACTTTTCAAATGTATCGTGATAATCCGCTACCGATCCTGTCTGCACCAGTTTAGCCAAAGGGCCAATGAAATTGCGAAAGCTCTGCGGATCAAACCTATGGCGTACATCCTCCAAAAACTCAGGCCAAGTAACGAAGCGGTTGTTATCCCGATAATTAAAAATCCATTCCGCCGCTGGCGGATCAAAGAGCATCACCGCATAGTGGAGCCGGTCTTCCTCTGGCACCAACATATGGTCAAAATAATATTCCACCCGTGAGATCCAATTTGTGGCATCCGAACCATCAAAGTGTGGGGCGTGCATCTTAACCCCGCGCTGTATATCCCTTCCGCGTGAATGGTGGTAGTCCCGCCGTGGTGAAGGGTCCCAGTATGTGGTTCGCCGGTCGCCCTGCCTACCGCGTTGTCGGGCCTCGGGTGGATCCCAACTAGATCTTTGTTGTGGGTAACTGAGTGCCCACCTATTTCCCGAGCTGTAGCCGCGTGGAGAACCCCCCTTCCGGTGATGCCCGTGACGGTAAGCCAAACCACCACGATGGCTTCTTCGTCCCTGTGTCACCTCCGGAAACCCTTGCCTTCTGCCTCGAGGAACCACGTCCTGCGGAAAGGGCGAGGAATCACGGTGGGCTGCTTATTCTCTGTCATCCGAATCATCCTCTTCGTCCGGCGGATCCGAATCCGGAGGTATCGGATTCTCCAAATTATCTATGCGACATTCCAATTGATCAAAACGGTCCATGATTCGATCAAAACCCCTCGTGAGAGGGTCAACAGGCTGATCATTGTGTTGTTGACCGACTGTGGGTCGCTGATCGCCGCGCGGCGGGGGGCGGGGGGCACCGTGCAGATCACGACGGCCACGCTGTTGGTGCCGGCGGGAAGGGGCGATCAAAAGTTCCTGGGCGTTGCCCCCAGTCAATACTGCCGGTGGATTGATCGAGTTATCTCCTTCTTCCATGAGTTCCAGATGAGAAGCACCAGATGTTAAGGGTACTCTGCCCTTAACGAAGCAATATCTGCTCGATTACTTACGAAACACACTAAATCCGGCGCCCTTGAGGTAAGGGTCGGCGGCCAATGACGAACTGGCGCGGAGGAGATCTCCGTCGGCAGTGGAATTAGGTTTGAGTTGTGTTACGCCAGAAACTTGGGCAAATAATTCTTCATTAATTAATTCAGGATTAATGAATAGCCCTATTTATAATACTAAGGACCCTAGGGTTGGTTCGACCTAACCTAAACATCGGGAAAGAACCAACAAAGAAAACCCGATGGAGCTTATAAAATGCTCGACTCACTAATGTTCAAATAATTAAAAGAAACATAAAAGATTACAAAGAAAAATAATGGAAGTAACTAGAGATATTACGCGCCTATTTGGCAACATAATTCTGGAATCGTTCCGGAGCCTTGATGCTCTCTCTTGGTCTCAGCTTCCGAACTCCTTCGACTTCCTTCCCAACTTCTTTGCCCGATTCCTCTTCCTCGTCCCCTGGGTCATCTGAGGGAGGTGTCGCTGATACTTCTTCTTCCACCTGCGTCACCTCCACCTCCTCGCTGATCTCGGCCGGTGTTGCTGTAGAGTTCGTAACAGAATCACATACATATATGGACAACGATTAATCATATCTTACGGCAATGTAATGATTACCAACAAAGAATATTTGTTAATCAAAACATAATATATACACGTAATGATTAAAAACTTAACTGGAATTAATGGAATCCAAGTTATACTTGTCACACATAAAAACGCAAACAAATAATTAACCAACGTAATTAACACGGCGCTTATTATTTGAGAATTGGTCAAAAACCCTAGCCGAACAAAATGGCATGAGCCGCTCAAAACCTTCTTCGTGTTCATCGCATTTATCAATATCAAAACGATATAGACAACAACACAACGAAGAAACTTATACATTCAAGCAATTCATATAACATGAAATCAATCCACATAATCAGAGCCAAAAATTGGCTCTGATACCAATTGCTGGGGTTTGGTGCCCCTTGCACAGCGGAAGTCATGCATAAACAAATAAATCATGCATCCAGATCTATTTGACTGATTATGGGATCAATTAACCACATGTTAAACAATCAAAATTGCATACAAGAAAACATATAATTCACGAACAAGGAATAAGAACCCTAATTCATGAATTTCCTACGGTTTAGAATTACCGATCTGATTCTCCAAAGAATCGTGATTGCTTGCGCCTTCTCCACGTGATGATCTTCGTACTCAACCACGAACCTTCTAATCTGTATCCCGAACTCAGATTATGACCTTTGGGTGGGCAAAGCTTGTCAGAATCAAAAGGACTTGACTAGAAAGAAGACTGAACTTCAGTTCCGTGAAACTGAAAATTTTCGTCCACTCCCTAGAAGAGGGGGGGCGCGAATTTTAATGATTAAAATTGCATTAGGTCTCCTTTCTAATCTCCTTTTATATTGAGTTATGATGGGCCAGATTAGGGATCCATGGAGGTTGGACTTGGGCCAAACCTGTTGGACTTTTACTAATTAAATTGAGCCTCAATTTAATACAAGTCCAAACAGAATATTATTATCATCCACTATAGTATAATAATATTGACTGCCCATCCAATCCCAAATTACGAGTAATCCGGGCTTTACCTCTTTAATTTATTATTTCCCGTGTTTAAGATATAAATATCCATTAATTAATTTAAGTCTGCTATTTGACTTTAATTAATTAATATCTTTTTTCAAGAGTTGTCTAGTTCAAAATCTTTATTTATTATTCTGGAATAAATTCCAACCGGCCGGGTTTCTGAATAATAAAACCTTTTTCGAACACCTCTTGAGGATATTATCAAACTGGACTCACCCAGCACACGATTCATTGCAATAACAATACTAGCACCTCTAGACATTGATCACCACTACCCAAGATATCAGGATTCTTGGATTGCGAAAAATCCGCACCATTTGATAAATCAAAGTAGTGCGTAATCAATATCGTATGCTCAATGTTATATCAACAATGATTAAGAAATAACAATCACCGAGACCTCGTCTTTCAGTAAATAGCAAGAAAGACATATCTCAACAGTTAGATCCTTCAGTGCTATACCACGCCGTGTCGTTTATTTCCTAAGGTAAGGAAACATGCGGACTGACACTGCAACCTTTCACGATAGGTAGCCAAAGCCTATCTAGGTTGTGAAATTCTATTTCTCTTCTACAAAGGACCGATTGCGTCACCTTCTGTGAACATCGTTCATGACCAGTCTACTATGTAGAAAAATTAGACTTGTTTGCTTCTTATACATTTAAATGTTTGAGAAACATCTTACAAATGCACAAGCAAACATCAATGCGATAAAATTACTTCTCGCCTTGGGTTAAAAGTGGATTGTAGAATTTATTGTATACAAGCAATTCTATCCGTGCAACATGCTCGAAATATGCTTTTCAGTATACCAATCCTAACATATTCATCCTTGAAAAGGTGATAGATTCCAAATTACAATCTAAGATAGACAACATGTTTTACAAGACTTGCAAAACTACCTATAGGTTGTGTCATTCAGTGGGAGCTAGTATATTTGCAAGTGTAAATATGGATCTCAAAAGGCTAGACAATGACAATGGGTTATGCCCAAAGAGAATTATCTTCTCGCTATCGTTGTGCCAGGATTTATTTGATCCTATTGTCTATTAGAACTTACATAAATTAGAATGTATGTATTATGATTGTCAAGACAGCCTTCTATAAATAGAAGTCTTGAGGAAATCATCTACTAGAACATTCTAATGGGATATGTAATTAAGGGCAAGAAACGCATGATTGGAAGCTTATATAGACCTTCGTGGTCTTAGGAAAGCATCTAAATCTAAGTATATGTGTTTTATCAAAATTGTCAAATATTTAGAATTTGACTTGTGTCCTTAACAGTGTTGTAAGCACAAAGAAGTTGAAAGTGCATTACATATGGTATTATTGGTACTCTACGATGATGAAATCTACAAAAGTTGCAAACAACTAAGATTGGCATCTAGCGTAGGAAACTGGTTGTCTACCCAGTTTAAGATAAATGATTTAAGAGAAGCTAATTACATTCTTAGCATCTAAGTCCTTTTAAGATCGCTAGAAAGAATGTTGAGATTCTCTTAGGAATCCTATATCTACACATTGCTTGGAACATTTAAGCATTAGGAATTCCATGAAAAGGTTTATACCTCTCAAGATGGAATTGTCTTTTCTCTAGTCAAGTGTCGTTTGACGCTTAGTGAGATTAAGAATAATGAGACTAGTTTCGGAGATAGTTGTCTCATGTATGCTATAATGTGTACTAAGTTTGATATTAGTTGTGCTTATGCATTGCAAGTATATATCATATTAACCATGGCAAAGGATTTTGATTGAGGTAATGAATATACTCTAGTGCTTGAGAAAGACTAGTAACTATATTCTAGATTACTGGTCATTCATGTAATGTCCTTGGGGTTACACTTTCTTAGTTTTATGACTAATCAGTGATCGAGTAAGTCATCCTCTGAATATGTGTTTACCTTAGGAATATCTTCCTAATAGCTTTAATCGTAAGTTTGAGTATTCCTATGAGTATTATATTTTGATTACTCTACTGAAGGCTAACTCAAGGGACACACGAGTTTATTAAGCTAAGCAATCACATATGGGGATAAAATTAATTAATTATCAAGTGCGCAGCAAAGATATTATGGTGAAAAAGATATAATCAGAGAACTACCAAGCAGATTTTTTCTTTCACTTAGTGAAATGAATGGTAGTTCGATATATCTAGTATCAATACCTGCTTTGTGTATAAGTGGGAGAGTTTTTGGCAGTGGGTATACTCGAAAGCATGTTTTGAGTATAAGTGGGAGATTGTTAGGTTTGGTATACTGAAAAGCATGTTTCGAGCAAGTTACGCTCGAATAGAATCTTGCTTGTATACGTAAAACTCTATAATCCACTTTTAACCTGATTCAGTATTATTCGAGCAGTCTCGCATGAATAGAATCACTATTATTATTACATTGTGTTTGCTTGTGCATTTATAAGATGTTTTATAAACATTTAAATGCATAAGAAGTAAACAAAGTCTAAGTCTTTTGCTTAGTAGACCGGTTGTGGGCGTCGTCCACTTTAAGGTAACATGGTCAGATCTATGCAATGCTTTGCAAAAGAAAAAGAAGAATTTCACAACCTAGATAGGCTTTGGCTACCTATCGTGAAAGGTTGCAATGCAGTCCGCATATTTCTAAGCCTTACTGAAATAAGATGACATTGGTGTGGTATAGCACTGAACGGATCTAACAGCAAGACGTGTCTTTATGCTATCTACTGAAAGACTAGGTCTTGATAAAATGTTATTTCTTAATCTACATATGTTAGCATTGAGCATACGGTATTGATTATGCACTACTTTGACTTATCAAATGGTGCGGGTTTTTCGCAACCCAATAATCCTGATATATTGGGTAGTGGTGATTTATATCTAGCGGTGCTAGGATTGCTATTATGTTGAAACGTGCACGAGGTGAGTCTCGTTTGATAATGTCCTCAAGAGGTGCTCGAACAAGGTTTTATTATTCGGAAAACTGGCTAGTTGGAGTTTTATTACTCTATGAATAATAAATAAATGTTTCTTGCTAAGTCCACTCTTGGAATTAATAAGATATTAATTAATTAAGTCCATAGCAGACATTAATTAATTAATGGATATTTATATCTTAAGCGCGGGAAATAAATAATAAACAAAGTGGAAACCCGGATTACTTGTAATTTCGGATTTGGATGGGGAGAGTTCAATATTACTTCTATAGTGGCTGCTCGTAATATTCCAATTATAACTTATATTAAATTGTGGGTTCAATTTAATTAGGAAAAAGTAAATTGGATGAGCCCATATCCAAAACCTTCCATAGATCCCTGTCTGGGCCCAAAAGGAACTTAATATAAATAGGAGAATAAAGGAGACAGAATAATCACAATTTTCATACTTGAAATTTTCAAAATTTTTGGCCCCCACCAGCTGAAGGAGATTTCGATTTCTACTCCTTTTTCCAAAAAGATTTCTTCTGTCTTCTTTATTCAAGTCCTAGTATTTTGATAAGATCAGCCCACCCTGATATCGAGATACAGTTCGGGAACCAGAGAGAAGATCGGTGGTCTAGTATTGAAGATCATCACGTGGAGAAGGCGCGAGCAATCGACGATTCTTTGGAGAATCAAAATCGGTAACTCTAAACCGTAGAATTCATGTTTTAGGATTTACTTTCTTTGAGCATGAATTATTTGCGTTCTAGCATGCAATTATCTGTTTAACATGTGAATTGATTAATCGCATAATCGGCCAAATAGATCCTACGTCTGATTTATTTGTTTTGTACAAGTCTTCCGCTGTGCAAGGGGCACCAAACCCCATCAATTAATTACTGGGGTTTGGTACCCCTTGCACAGCGGAAGACTTGTACAAAACAAATAAATCAGACACGGATCTATTTGACCGATTATGCAATTAATCAATTCACATGTTAAACATATAATTGCATGCTAGAACGCAAATAATTCATGCTTATAGAAAGTAAATCCTAAAACATGAATTCTACGGTTTAGAGTTACCGATTTTGATTCTCCAAAGAATCGACGATTGCTCGCGCCTTCTCCACGTGATGATCTTCAATACTAGACCACGGATCTTCTCTCTGGTTTCCGAACGGTATCTCGATATCAGGGTGGGCTGATCTTATCAAAATACTAGGACTCGAATAAAGAAGACAGAAGAAATCCTTTTGGGAAAAAGAGTGGAATTCGAAAATTCCTACAGCTGGGGAGCTGAAATTTTCGAAAATTACAAATAATGAAATTGTGATTTTTCTGTCTCATTTATTCTCCTATTTATATTAAGTTCCTTATGGGCCCAGACAGGGATCTATGGAAGGTTTTGGATATGGGCTCGCCCAATTAGCTTTTTACTAATTAAATTGAACCCACAATTTAATACAAGCTTATATTGGAATATTACGAGCAGCCACTACAGAAGTAATATTGAACTCTCCCCATCCAAATCCGAAATTACAAGTAATCCGGGTTTCCACTTTTATTATTTATTTCCCGCGCTTAAGATATAAATGTCCATTAATTAATTAATGTCTGCTATGGACTTAATTAATTAACATCTTATTAATTCCAAGAGTGGACTTAGCAAGAAGCATTTATTTATTATTCATAGAGTAATAAAACTCCAACTGGCCAGTTTTCCGAATAATAAAACCTTGTTCGAGCTCCTCTTGAGGACATTATCAAACGAGACTCACCTCGTGCACGTTTCAACATAATAGCAATCCTAGCACCGCTAGATATTAATCACCACTACCCAATATATCAGGATTATTGGGTTGCGAAAAACCCGCACCATTTGATAAGTCAAAGTAGTGCATAATCAATACCGTATGCTCAATGCTAACATATGTAGATTAAGAAATAACATTTTATCAAGACCTAGTCTTTCAGTAGATAGCATAAAGACACGTCTTGCTGTTAGATCCGTTCAGTGCTATACCACACCAATGTCATCTTATTTCAGTAAGGCTTAGAAATATGCGGACTGACATTGCAACCTTTCACGATAGGTAGCCAAAGCCTATCTAGGTTGTGAAATTCTTCTTTTTCTTTTGCAAAAAGCATTGCATAGATCTGACCGTGTTACCTTAAAGTGGACGACGCCCACAACCGGTCTACTAAGCAAAAGACTTAGACTTTGTTTACTTCTTATGCATTTAAATGTTTATAAAACATATGCACAAGCAAACACAATGTAATAATAATAGTGATTCTATTCGTGCGAGGCTGCTCGAATAATACTGAATCAGGTTAAAAGTGGATTATAGAGTTTTACGTATACAAGCAAGATTCTATTCGAGCGAAACTTGCTCGAAACATGCTTTTCAGTATACCAAACCTAACACCCTTTCACTGGAAGATGTTGTCCATTGATGCCCGTGATGCCCATATATCCTCGCCAGGTGACGTTAGAAATTTCTGTCATATCATTTAATTAGAGTCCAACCTTAATTAAACCTGAATTAATTAATTTAATCTAGTTCATAGTATATTTTTCAGGTAAAACATCAGCTCGACTTCATCCATCTCAATTGGTTTCGTCATCCCTCACGCCCGGGCAGAGGAAGGGTAAGGTTCATCGATAGCGCAACGAGGCTTGAAGAGGCTAATGTCAAGTTTGAGATCAGATCAGAAGGAGGGACATTGTTAAACGTGGGGTTCAAAGAATGGGTGATGACGATACCGCCACTGACCATTGTGGACAGGACGGAGTCGTTCCTCCGGAACCTCGTCACATACGAGCAATACTTTCAGCACACTTCTGTGACAGATTATGTCCACTTCCTAGACTGCATTCTTGATTCCTCCGTGGATGTGGAGAAACTATCTCATAAAGGATTATTAACAACTGGTTGGGGGATGCACGTGTTGTTGCGGAGATGGTGAACAAACTAGATGACTCAGTGGCTGAACCCGGGGATAGCTTCGTCTATGGCGAGATGTTTGAGGATGTGCAAAAGCACTGCGCAAAACACATGAATGAGTGGAGAGCTAGTTTGAAGCGTAAATATTTTAATAGCCCTTGGGCCGTTATTTATGTTCTTGTTGGTGCAGTGCTGCTTATTCTTACAACCATACAAACGGTTTTTACCATATTACAAGTTGTTTGAAAAGTTGTTGCAACATGGGAGATACTCAAAAATCTAGCAAGGTTTTGTAATTTGTCACAACAAACAAAACATATGTATGATTATGAGTTATCTCAAATAGTTGAAGATATATGTTGAAAAGTAATTTAGTTTGGGGAAAATATTTGATAGGAGAATGGGTGGAATATGTGGAAAATGATTTAGGAGAGGTTGGTGATGTGGGTAAACAAAGGAACACTTTTATTTCTCAAACTTTCTCAAGTTCTCAATTTGTTCAACTTGTACAAAATATACAACTCCCACATATTTATAGGCATATATCTCATATTCTAGAATTCTCTATTAGATTCATTAATATTTTATATCTAGATTTTTTCTCCATAAAAACCTTGATATTTTCCTAACATTCTAGGGAATTCTACTTTAAATATCTAGATAGATATTCTCCTACTTAATTATTTTATACTCTAAATATCAATATTCTAGAGAATTCTTTCTAGTTAATTCTACTAAAATATCTAAATATTTTCACCCTCAATTCTAGATAATTCTATAATATCTAGATATTTTACAAAATCAAGTTTACATTTTAATATTCCAACAATCCCCTACCCCCTATCAATATCCACACACACTCTTAAAGGCAATTATAGGCATAGTGATAAGGATTTGGAGGTTTGCTATAAAGATTTGGTAATTACTAGTCCCTTTATCCTATAATAGAAGTCACACTTTCCGTTTTAGTTTGTCCCATAAAAGATGTTACATTTTCTTTTTCGAAAAAAGTTTACTCTCACATTAATATAAATATATTATTTTCTCTCCACTTAACACACATAACAACACCTCCTAAACTCCCGTGTCATTAGCTAAGTGTGTCATCTGTTATGGGACGAAGGGAGTATATCTCTTCACTTTATGATGTAGTTACAACAGTGAACGCCGACAACGATGAAAACGGGCTGAAATAGTTCTGTGTCAAAATGTCTTGAAATTTGCACGTGCGAATTTCAAGTCATTCTGACACCGAACGCGTTTGATACGATTTGTTGTTTCACAGACGTTTTCTGATCAGCAACAAAGAAAGAACGAATATATTCAGATTGCACCTTTTGGTTAGGAAAATAATATATTCATTGATTGATTAAAATGATAACAATATCTCCTTTCTATAATACTCTAATACTACTACTCTAACTTATTGAGCAAGAAATCTAAATAAATATGAGAAAGATATGATGAATCGTAATATAACTAAATAATTTGGATTTCTTAGGACACTAGACTCGTAACAGTCACCGACAGAGTTCTTCTCTACGAGCTGCAAACGTTAATAACTTTATCAAAATACAAAGTCAGTGTTAAGGATGAAGTTCCTTAACTCGAATAATCGCGTCGAACGTCGCGGGAGCTTTTGCCCGTCGATCAATCCGGCGTCAAATTATGGAATAGAAGGTAGTCGCCGGAGCTTTGCCGGTCGATCAAACCCAGAATGATAAGATAAACGAAAAATAAGATAATTTGATATTTCTTGAATGATGGAAAGGAATAACAAAGTCCCTATTTATAATGCTAAATACCTGACTTAGATAATAAGAACATAATCATAAGCATATATGGAAAGATATGAGAAATAATTGATAAACAAATTAATAGAGATATGAAGATATCTCGTATCAGTCAGTAATGAAAGAGGTATGTCCTTTTTTTCCGTAGGTAGATATTCATCATAAATTTAGAAACGAAATGAATGGCTGAGACTTGCGGAAGATCTAGACATTTGTTGAGAGACATCATCATAAATGAGGTTTGGTTTCGTAATATGATGTTGCGAAAATCGTTGGTTAAATAACCTACGGAAAAGAAAAGTCTACTCGATTGACATATGATGTTACGAAAAGTTTTGAATAAATCTTAATCACTTTCACTCAAAAAAGAAACGACAAATTCTCCTTCCCTCCATTCCGCCGCCGAATTCAGTCGCCGCCGACCATTTTTCTGCGGTATATCTCTCTAATTCGTTTCTCTACTCATTACTATTTCTAATTCAAGTATTTAAGCTGAAAGTTTGCTTAGTAGAATTTTCGTATAGGTTTGAATTACTCTGTGAAATTTAATTTTGGGCATTCATCGCCATTCATCTTCATTATTCTAATATTTAGGTTTTATCTTCATGAACCTTCATCTTCATCTTCATTATTTTAGTATTGTGGTTTCATCTCCATCAGACAATGAACTTTCATTTTTGTTTTCCTTAATAAAAAGAATTTCAGCAATGAAGCGATTCATAATTACTTAGTGCCTTATATTTAAAAGACTGTGTTTGTCGGTCTAAATCCTTTTGTACACAACTACTCCCTCCGTCCCGCTCAAGATGACACGTTTTACTTTTTAGTTTGTCCAAGTAAGATGATACATTTCCTTTTCTTTGGTAACTTTCTCTCTCCAATTAATACACTCAACCACTTTTTCTCACTCCTATTAAAATATTCATCTTTCTTTATCTCTCTACTTTAATACTCACGCCCACCTTCTCTCTCCAATTAAACACTTTAACCAATAACTCCAAAAATCCCGTGCCGGCTAAGCAATGTGTCATCTTAGCCGGGACGGAGGGAGTAGTAAATATTTTTTATTTTAATTTAATTTGTTCATAAAAATTAATCTATTTGCATTTTTGATAATATGATCTATCATTTTTTTTCTTTTTCAATTCTATTTATTCTCTTCCAATCATTTTAAAAAAATACTATTTTATTAATTTCACATTAAAACTTCTTAAGTCCTTGATTAAAATAAATTTCCTCAAAATTTTATCATCTTGCTAGTGGCCAAAGCAAGTTTTTCAATTTTTAGTAATTTGTGATGAGAGCTTTCATTCACTTGTAGCCATGGAGAGAGAGAAACAAGAAAGCTTCAAAGTCCTCATGTTCCCATGGTTAGGTCATGGACACATATTCACATACCTCGAACTCGCCAAACGCCTCTCAAAAACACACCACTTCACCATGCACCTATGCTCGACCGCTGTCAACCTTGATTCAATCAAATCCAGCATCTCGCCCGAAGATGCTGCTGCTGCATCAGTTGAACTAGTAGAGCTGCACATGCCATCTCTTCCTCATCTCCCTCCCCACCTCCACTCCCCCAGGAATCTCCCCTCCCATCTTATCCCAACCCTTATGAAAACCTTTCAAGAATCAAGCTCTAGCTTCTCAGATATCATGGATTCTCTAAAGCCGGATCTTGTCTTATTCGACGTATACCAACCATGGGCGCCCAAGATCGCGTCATCCAAAGGTGTACCCTGTGTACACTTCTCGACCCCTGGAGCAACGGTGTTGTCTTACCTCCACCATTTATATACAGTAGGTAGTAGCGCCTCCTTCCCATTTCCAGCTATAAGTCAGCCGGATGAATATGTGCTCAGGCAGGTAGCTCTTGTCGCAGAAAATTTGAAGGACGCAGATGATGATTTTTTATTCGGAAATTTGACAAGATCAACAGACATAGTCTTGTCAAGGAGCTCAAGGCATGTTGAAAAGAAGTATGCAGACTATCTCTCTGCTTTGAGCAAAAAGGAGATAGTATGCACTGGCCCCTTAATCGTTGCTGATCCTAACAGGCACGAGGATATCGAGATCATGAAATGGCTAAATGGGAAGAATCTTGATTCTACCATATACATCTCCTTTGGCAGTGAATGCTTTTTATCCAAGAAGCAGATTGCAGAAATAGCAAAAGGGCTGCAGCTTTGTGATGTTAACTTTCTGTGGGTGATCAGATATCCTGCTGAGGAGGCGGGCACGGGCATCAGATTGATTGAAGAAGAACTGCCTGCAGGGTTTCTCGAAACAATGAAGGACAGAGGGTTGGTTGTGACTGGCTGGGCGCCACAGAAGAAGATTTTAGGCCATCCGAGTATAGGTGGTTTTGTGAGTCATTGTGGAAGGAGTTCAATGACAGAGAGCATGTATTTTGGGGTCCCGGTTATAGCCACGCCCATGAAAGTTGACCAGCCTTTCAATGCTCAATTAATGGCGGAGCTCGGTGTTGGTTTGGTTGTCGAAAAGGATCATGAAAATGGAGTGTATGCGGGAGAGGAGGTCGCCAATGCAATCAATAAGGTGATGGTGGAGAAGAATGCGCTGTATGAAGGTCTGAGGAGCAGAGCTCGGAGATTGAGTGAGACGTTGAGAGAGAAGGAAGAAGAAGAGTTGAATGAAGTAGCTGAGCAGCTATTGAAGATTTGTGTCAAGAACAAGAAATAAGTGTGGCAAACTGTTTGTAGTTTATCAATTGTGTGTTATGATTGAAGGTGTTCTTGCTGTTCTGTACTGTTCAGGATGAATTGCAATAATATATCTGTTTCTGTCAGTTGTCAGATTCTTAATCAACATGTAGTTTCTCTCGTTCTTCTTCTCCAGGCATGGTATGGCTGTGTGATGCCACTATCTCATTCCCCCTCGCCATGCAGACGTTGGCCTCTTGCGTTTGCTGCTGCCTCTGCCATAACAGCTCTTATTGGCCTTCCCGGACGTGACATGGCGGCTTCACTGCTGTAGCTTTCTCACCCTTTCAACTCCGTCATCTTTGGCCTTCACGGCCACTATAGGAGAGGAGTTGTTCGGTCGCATACTTCCTCTCCCCCACGACCGGACAAACCATGAATTCCTTCTCTGTTTTCTTATCTTGACTGCTGCTTTTTTCTCTTCGGATATAGACAATCCACCGCCGCTGGTCCACTTCTCGGTGACCGCTTCCACAACCTTAGCTTTTCGGGGACAGTCTCTACCCCTATGACGGCTTCCACTTCAGAAGCCGACACAAGCTTTCTCCGGAAGACTTCTCAGTCATTTTTTCGGTAGTGCTTTCTTTCGTGGCAGGCTTTACTCCAACTAGATTCTTACAGCAGTAGACTGCTTTCTCTGAAGGTGCTTTCATCATAGCTTTCTCTTAGTCACAGCCTTCATCGACTCCTCTTGTTGTCCCTCTGCCTTCGGACTTGTCGGCTTCATGGGTGGAAAGAAAGGCTTGAATTTTGGTGCATATTTTTTCTATTTTGAGATTTTGGAGTATAGATTGAACACAGATTTAATCAAAGATTTTTTGTTTTTGTTTTGAGGGTTTTGAACAAACTAACGAAAGGATCGTTAGCTGCTCTGATACCATGCTGAAAATAGAATTGAAATGCAGAAATGTAAATACTCAAATTAAAGATTATCAAAGAATTTTGAAGACTACATTTTGATATATGGCTTGGTTGGTTTCTTCAATATTATGACACCCTTATATAGAATATTACAAAGTTTGTGCTCCAAGTATTCTTGGACACCAAGCTAATATATTTCTTAGCCTCTAAGCTAATATGTTTCTTGTCCTCCAAGCTAACACGTTTCTTGATCTCCAAGCTAATATCTTTAGAGAATTGTATTTGTTTGAAGTAAAAGAGTACTATTTATCTGGGTGATTTCATTGATGTTAAGATTCACTAATGTAGTATGATCATAGAGCTTTCATTAAATACTACTCCATAAATTAAACAGGAAATTTGATAAGGGCCATAACCTTAGTGCCACACCATATATAACCAAATGAAAGTTAACAAAATCTCACCACATTACAAACCAAAAGATAAAGAACTTGAGATACTATATCAAAGTTCACATTATTAAGTAAATAAAACTAATAAAAAACACTAGCACCTAAGGCAAAACAAAGCTTCCTCTATACTCAAAAATCATGGACACATTACTCTCCATCTCGAAACATTTAAGAAATTTTTCATTACAATAATCATAAAGTACTAAACACCCATTCTCAGCCTCCAAAACAACACAACCCCTCTCACACAAAGCCAAAGCCTTGGTTATGACTAGGCCATTAAATGTTCCAACTCTCTTCATGCGATCCAATTGCAGCCTATTCTCTTCCACTCTAAACCAAGACATGTTCAACCACTTAGCCTCTTCCTGATCACCGGAATTGAACACGAGAAAAGAGTCATCGCCCTCTGCAAAAATCCTCTTATACCCCCGCCTCAACAAAATCTCAAAGCCCGTTATCTTCAAGACACGGAAACCCTCGTTCCTGAAGTCGAACGACACGATCACCTCGTTCCCCTCCTCGTCAAACGCCAGCAAGTGCGAGAACGAGCCGTCCTTGCACCGCGAACTTATAGGGAAGACAACGCACAAACCACGAGCAATCACATCGCTGCCCCCGACGCTCAGCTCCTTCCAAGAATTCGTCGCTTTCGAGTACACCGACGCGTGCAAGTGGAAACTGACTCCGTAGCAAGACAAGAGCTGCACCACCGCGTAATCTTGTGCGACCTCGTCGAACCAAATCGCGACTTCGCGACACAATGTGTGAAGATGATTTGAGCTAGGCTTTGGTGGCAATGGCAAGATAGCGGTGAGGCCTAAACTAGGGTTGCATACTGCAATGGGTGCGTCGGTGGCCCTGTAGTAGGCGCAGATCAGGCCGTTAGACGAAGGCCCGGAGATCAGAGCACAACGGACGTCGACTTCCCTCGTGTCGAGGCCATGCTTCAGGTGGTAGTCCAGGATTTCCTGGGTAGCTGGCAGGGAGTTGTTGTGCAGCTTGCCGTTAAACACTGACAGCTCCGGAACTCCGTGTTTTCGGAAACTGAACTGCACGAGTAGCGTCTCGTCGTCTCTGTCGTCGTTGGCATGGTGGTGAATGTGCGATTTTCTGAAAGGTTCAGAATCGATGTGATCGCGCCATGATTTGCAGACGCTTCGGAATCTCAAGAGGGATGTGAATGGACAATGCAAGAGGATTTCTGTTACAACGTCGTGGTTAGGGAAATTGGAATCCATCTTGTGGTATTTGTGATGGAATTCACTTTATAAATAGAGAGAATTTGAGCGGCGAGGGTTAATTAGGTTTCACTAATTCAATTTGTAGTAGTATAGAATTTTTTTTTTCTTTTCCTTTTCTAAATCGGATTTAGAAGGAAAAAAAATATAAATCGGATATTTGAGGGTTAAGGTTAATGATGGAACCTATTCTACTCTCTATCACATCTATATGAAATTTGATCATTATTAATCTAACTTCTAGTACTATCAATTGGATCCCATCCTTTTCTTCTTTAAAATCTTATATTTCCATATTTGCAAATGTGCCATAGTTGATTATTACCAAATTAAAAAATTTATATATTCGCATTATTAAACTATTTACTCCTCCGTCCCTATGTAGTAGAGATGTTTATTTTCGGCATTCAATGTAAGAAATTGTATTAAAAGTGAGTTAAGTTAATGGAAAGTAAAGTAGGCAAGAAAAAAGATAGAGATGGAGAAACAAATAGAGAATAATATAAAAGAGAGTAAAATAGCTTTTTGCTAAAAAAAGAAGAAATGATTCAACCACAATGGAATAATCTAATTAAAAACGAATACTGACTCATCTATGTGAAAACCGAAATTATAAGGCTTGTACTATCATCCCAAATTACTACTCCATAATGCCAAAAAAGAAGAAAGACTACGGTTATATTAATCTCAACAATAATCAATCCCAAGTTTATTCATCACTCATCAGTGTATTCCAATAATTGACAAATAGTTTGTTTGAATTCAATGATGAATTGAAACGAGGCAAATTAAATGACAAAAGGGCCATGACTTAATTCATCCAAATTCAATAAAAAGTAGGAGTATTACTTAATCTCTTATTTCAGCTATAAAATTGAAGTACGCAGAAAGAAATCATTATCAAGCACGTGTTTTGAAAATATCAAATCGTACACCCAATAGGAAATAATACCAAGCTTTTACCAAAGATCATAAGCATTGGCAGTGGAATATTAAAAAGGACAAACATAACCTTCAATCATGGAAATTCGGAAAAATCTTGAAACGTAGATATTGGAAAAATCTAACTCAATAATTCCACGTCATCAGTCATGCCAACAGAACCAAGTCCTGCATTAGGGTAGACATATTAAGCAGGCTAAGTTTCGACAACATGAACAAACATATGAAACAAGAGAAACTAATTCGATCTCCAAGTCGATAAATGAGAATTCTATTCTAGGCAAATAGGCCGGAAAAATCATAGAGTTTGATCCAATTTTGGTTCGTCCCACATATTTAAAAATCGGCAGAAGAAACCATAAAGTTTAACATTGTCCGCAATCATCCCACAATGAAATATTATTCAGGTGCCCTACGTATAATATATAGTAGTTAAATATGTTGACAAACTTATCAAACGTGAAGATTCAGATGGAGATATGAATTCAAAACCGAAATCAAAAAGCCTGTGTGGGACAATTGCGAACAATGTTAAATCTTACTCCCTCCGTCCCACATATTTTACCCAGTATTCCATTTTGGGCCGTCCCAAATAATTTTACACACTTCTCTTTTACCATTTTTGGTAGTGGACCTCATATTCCACTAAAATTATGTGGGATGGAGGGAGTATAATTCTCTTAGTCGGTCTTAATTTAAAGTTATGAGACTGACCAAAATCGAATCAAATTTCATGAACTTGATATTCTAACTACATTTACCTTTTCCATGTAGTAACTTCTAGTTCTGGGGCAAGAGAATTATCACTATTGGTTTGGGGAGCTGGGGCATGAGAATTATCACTATTCGTTTGAGGAGAGGAGAAACCCAGCGTCACACTCTTAACTGTGAACTTTTTATCACAACGAGAACACTTATCCCCGTTGCGTTGAAGCCATGCATCCTTGCAATCCAGATGGAGTAGAGAGGTGTTTGAACATTTACACTCGATATTCAATATAACAAACTCTTCTGTTACCAACTCTTCTTTTACCAACGCGCTGCACTGTATGCAATTTGCTTCCTGTTTGTGAACGGTTCTTGGTTCACCATCCCCGGGCAGACGTAAAAGTGGGACCGTGGAGGCCGTGGCCCCCCCTGCAAATTTCCATAAAAAACCAGATTATTTTCACAATTTAATTTGCTTATATGTTGATAGCAATTAAAAGAAAATTGACCAGACTAGTAAATCCGAATTAAATTGACCAATTTTTTTTTTTTTTAAAACCAGACTATGTAATCCAAATTTGGCCAAAATTAAAAAATTTACGGAAGAATGACCTAAAAGAAAATGCATACCATTGGTATTACCGTCTTTGGGCACGATGACATAATATTCGCCCTACAACGTTTGTGTAATAATGTTAGGTATTATCATCCGAAATAGTTTACGCACTACAAAAAAAAAAAGTCAATTTACCGACGGAAAATTTTCGCTACGAATTACCGACGGAATATTTTTGCCAAGGATTTACCGAAGGAATTACCTACGGAATTTTCCGTCGGTAATTTAATTCCTTTTTTAATTAAACTACATTCCGTCGGTGAAAAAAAAAAATTACCGACGAGCTCTTTACCGGCGGAAAAATTTTTCCGAAAACCTAATCCATCGGTAAAGAGCCAGACGGTAATTTTTTTCTTTACCAACGGATTACCGACGGAAAGTAGATTAATTAAAAAAGGAATTAAATTACCGACGGAAAATTTCGTCGGTAATTCGTAGCGAATATTTCCGTCGGTAATCTGACATTTTTTTGTAGTGACGGAGAGTTTTACTGAAAACGGTAAATATAATATGAGTGTAGAAAATATTTCATTTTAAAGGAGCAGTTAAAGTGAAGAGAAAGTAATGTAAGATAGAGAATAATCTATAAGAAGCTCTCTTTTACATTATTATCTCTTTTACTTAACTTTTTCTCATCTTTAACTACTTATTATCATTTTAGCAAAATAACAGCCAAAATGAAATCAATCACTTGAGCTGGGATGGAGGGAGTATTATCGTTCTCTTATTATACCAACTCATGCAAAACTATTTCAGAATCAACACATACAAATCTTTTTATTTTTGTTATTACCTCTGTATTTAATTTCCTCTCTTTATATGCCTGTATAAAATTATGCATTATATATGCACACTCACCGGTTCATAAAAACGCTGATGGCCTTGTCCAGGGTTCTATTTAAAACAACATAAGGAAAAATAAACTCATTATTTTATACAAGAATAAAACCTATATATCATGCATTATCAAATTAAACAATTGAAAGCTCAAACTGGTGACTTACAACTGTTGAACTTGCCTGCACAGTAATTGTCGTTGTATTTTCATCACTTATCTACACGATGATTGAAAAAAATCAATACTATGAATAATTAAAGATTCTTAAACATATCACAGGCCCATGATTTTCTGTTTCTAGGATTCCAAGCTTAATACAATGAGAGAAAAAAAAAACTATTGAAATAGTGCTAATGTATGGTGAAAATATTATAAAAATATAACTGAATTGATTTTGATGGATGGACCAAATGACAAAATTGGATTATTTTTTTGAAACAATAAAAGAAAACTTTATATTATTACTTTAAGATCATATATGTGATATACGTCATACATAAGATCAAGACGTGCATGATATGATCAATTGAGAGATCAAATTGGTGACTTACAACTTGTGATGAACTCGCTGTTGAGATCATATTTATCACCAGATAATCATTTTCCTGCAGGATTGAAATCATAAATAAATAATTATATTAAACTAAATGATGATCATTATGTCATTTTCTTGTTTGAAACAATCAGAGAGCATTTTGGCAAAATCTGGTGAATTCAAAAATGTCAATAGACTTTTGGGTTGGTGTGTAAAATTACAATTTGATGGATTTTAGTGATTTACAAATTACAAGCTACTAACCCACCAATTAAAAAAGTGAACATTTATTTAAGAAAATGTATCTTTAAATAGTGAATATTATATATAAAATGGTAAAAAATGAGTCATTATTTCGTGGACGGAAAAAATAACGCACTCACCTTTTGGTCCGTTGGTGATGGACTGTGAAGGATATCTTTCTTAGTCTCATTCACATTGAGTTCAGATCCAGGATCCTTATTTTCTTTTGGCTTCACATCATTAATGATTCCAAGGTAAATAATTAAAATAAATAAGAATATTGATCCAACTTGACATGAAGAGATGATATCTAATGTGTAATCATGTACATAATGTATTCATTATGTACTGAATTAATTCAGTTAACATATTACATTGATTTCTGTATGTGCAAATGTACAATTATCTGCCCTACTAAATTAATGATATTCTAATCACCCCCCTCGCATTTAGATGATAAACTTGATTAAGATTAACCACAAATGAATTTAGAGCATCTCCAACCATTACACTATACTCAAACCTATTTTAATGTAAAAGTTACAATATATTGATTTTGCTCCAACCATTGACACTAAACTCAAACAAAAAAGAATATTCTTCACTCACTAACTTTTTATATTTTTCAATCATACCTATATAATTTATCTAAACTACACACTAACCCCATGACACTTTGTCAATATTTTAAATTAAATTAAATAATATAATATAAGTTTTATTAATTAATATAACTAAATATGAAGTCTATTATTTTATTAAATAATAAATTACAAAAATTAGAAGATTTAAATACAATAAAAATACTTAAAAAAAATATTATATATTTGGCTTATGTTTCTCTATTTTAGACTTTCCATATTATGTAGTATCATTTTAATTACTACTAATGTTTAACTATTTTTTTGTTATATTTGATAGCATAAAGTAACGGCTATTTGAACAAATTTGAATATAGTAACTATTTTTGTTTCTCTATATTGGAACAGATCTTTGTTAAGAAAATAATAAATTATTTCTTTTTCTCGCAGATTGGTGCTGGTAAGTGGTAACATAAGCGGACACAAAAATTTTTATATTTTAAATTTTGGGATATTGGCATCTAATATCACGAAACTTTTAAAAAGTTGGGTTTTTCCCACGAACTTTAAAATTGGCAAATAATATCACGAACTTTACCCCGTGTTTGTTTTTTCCCACGAATGAAAAAATTCATGTTATTTTAATAGATTGAAGAACAATTTTGGAGGGTGTGCTTCAAGAAAAACTATCTTCAAAGATTGAAAAACTTAAAGCTCTCAAAATTGTTGTCGAGAAACTACGAAAAAAAATCCATTTATTTGAAGAATTTTTTCATTCGTAGGAAAAAACAAACTCGAGATAAAGTTCATGATATTATTTGCCAATTTTAAAGTTCGTGGAAAAAACCCAACTTTTTGAAAGTTTCATGATATTAGATGCCAATATCCCTTAAATTTTTTATATTTTATATATACAAGTAACTACTTATGTAATAGTCTCAAAAATTGATCTGAACATAAAAATTATTTTTAAGTAAAATAAAAAATTTAGGCCCAGTTATAGCTCCCTCTATAACCCAAAACTATGAACTTTTAAAATAGCATAAGTTTTAATGTATAATTGATATTATAAAGGTTTAAAATATTTGAGAGAAATAAATTTCTTAAAATATAAAGTTCTATTTTTAGAGGACATTCTAAAAAGAAAAAGAGATTATATTTTATTAATTTTTCGTGTCCACACCTGCTCGGTAATCAAGTTTTTCCGTAACTCAATCTTCTGCGAAGTGGCTGTGGCGGCAGAGCTATTTTTCGACTGTGGGACATTTTCGTCCAACGTTGATTTGACCTCAGGCTGTTTTTTTGGCTACATGAATTCACATGATAAAAGTTAAAGATAACTCATTAATTAACGCCTCAAAATAATTAAATAAATTCAAAAAAAGGTGCATTTGTACTTACTTGATGAGGCGAAGGAAGTGATGGGGATTTTGCTTCTCCGTCCTTTTGTTTTACGTCATTTACTTCCTGCATTGGATACATGCAGCATTCGACATTAAATTGGAATACATTCATTAATCCCAATATAATTTTTTTCAATTTCAAGTAAATTTTATTTCATCCATAAAAAAAAGTACTCATCCGTCCACGAAAATAGTCTTATTTTGAATATCTATAAAAAATAGTATCAATTCTAAAAATGGAAATTTTTTTTCACATATATTTTATCTATCTTTTCTCATCTCTAACTACTTTCTCACATTCTCTCTTACTTTATCAATTTATTATTAGAACTCGTGTCATCCACAAATGAGAATATTTTTTGTGGACGGATGGAGTATGTTTTTCCATTTAGTCTGTCCATCAATAATTGTTCACTTTTTTTGTCACATATTTTTAAGAAATATAAAGGGAAGTAAGTTGAAAAAGTTAGTGGAATATAAGTCTCATTTTTATATACTCCTTTCGTCCCTTAAAAATAGAACTTTCATTTTTAGAATTTTTTTTTATTGCTGATGAGGTGAGACCTATTTTCTGCTAATACTCTTTTATTTCAACTCTCTCTTACTTTACCAATTTTGTATTAAAATCCGTTACG
This sequence comes from Salvia hispanica, assembly GCF_029641045.1. Lineage (NCBI taxonomy): Eukaryota > Viridiplantae > Streptophyta > Magnoliopsida > Lamiales > Lamiaceae > Salvia > Salvia hispanica. Next base: position 2,742,550 of record NC_142692.1, on the reverse strand, counting down.
TTTAAAACGTTTATATTCTTTGGGGACGGATGACGTATTTATTTTATAATAAAATGTGTGTAAAATGAGTTAGTAGAATGTGGAACCTATGTACCATTTACAGAATAGTACTCTCTCCGTTCCATAGTAATGAAGACGTTTCTTTTTGGTACGGAGATTAAGAAAAATTGTGTTAGGTGAGTTTAGTAAATAGATAATAAAGTGGAAAATGAAAAAAGGTAGAGAGATGAAGAGAGAAAAAAGTATGAAAGAGTAGAGTAGGTTGGAAAAATGTGTTGACTTTTACTAAAAATGTAAATAACTTTATTACTATAGAACGTACCAAAATTGCAAAATGACTATGTTATTATGAAACGGAGGAAGTAGTAAAAAGTGAAGACGAATAAGTCTCATTTTAAACCCTATACTACGACTAACCAAAACTTATTTTTTTGGGTAAAGGTAGTTTACTTAATTTTGCTAGTATTTCGAATTATCATACCAAGTAAATACAAGAGATTACAGTTAGTTTTCTGCCAACAAGACCACACATTAATGATTTACAAACTCCCTAGTAACCAGTGAATTGGATTTGCAAATTTATCGATCCACATACATTAATCACCCTCCATTCATTACTAATAGAAATTTGAACATATATATTATGGGATACACTGGAAAATTACCTATTTTTGCAGGAAATTTTTAATCTGGAATCATTAATTGATCAATTTGTATGTAAATTAAGATGATAAAAATTGCTAAATTTTAAGCTGTCTTTATTTAAATTTGGTAGAGAACTCACTTGAGGAAGATCAGAAGTAATACTAAGCTGTTTGGTTTGTTGAGAAAGTGTTTCAATTTGAGAGCTATTCGAAGATTTCTCCTCAGAAGGTAGGTTGGAATTCTGATTCTCCTCTGAAGATTTCTTCATCGCCTTCAATTATAATTATATTGCAGTTAACCAGAAAGACAAATATTCTTTCTTAATTTTTGTTAGATCAATAATGAAACATAGATATATAGGAGTATGTTTGTATGTATGTATGTATGTGTGTCGGTTTGTGATTTGCACTAATTGCACAACTACGTTGGATATAAATTTCAACTTGCATTTAACATTGTGAGTATGAGTGGATGGAGTCTAGTCCATGTTAAGTATAGTTGGCATTAATTTAATGCCCACATGCTTCTGAGTCAATAGAAAAGTCGTCCTAGTACTCTATTGAGATCGAGTAGAATAATTGATTTAGTTGGGCTGATAAACTTGCGGATCGAGTTGTTATCGAATTAATCTGATAATACTTAAACTGTTAAATTCAAATACAAACACTATTGACACATAACATGAATGTATTATGAATATATTAGTGCTACGATATTATTCGTGTTGATGCAACACAAATTCGAAAGCACACGACAACCTCACAAAATAATTTAAGCGTGATGTGGAGGAGATATCACCAAACGCCATGATCGATAGTGGTGGTCGTGGTAGTGAAGAGAGCCACATGACGAGTAAGAAAATAAAATATTATCCTTAATTAACTCTAATAAAATAATAAAGTTAAAGAATAATTAGCTTTTTTTGAAAAAATGCTTTCCTAGTGAAGGGTTAGATACACCGTCAACCCATTTAATCTTTATGGAACTAATATATTTGCTCCGTTTCATCAATGATAACCCATTTTTATTTTTACTTTTTAGTTTGTCACATCTGAAATAATTCCTTATTAAAAATAGAAATTTTTTTATTTTTATTTTAATCTTTCTTTATTCATTCAACCTAACATATAAATTACATCACTTTCAAAATAGACGTCAATCTTTTATGGAATCGAGGAGAGTAGTAATCAAAGTTTACACAACTTGGCCAAAAGTTATAAATGTGACAAGCCTACATCGAGCAAATTACATAGTGACACGTCAATAATTGGAGGAAGAATAGTCTGGGGACAAAACCTAAGGTAAGGCTAAATCACCTCTCTACTAGTACTCCACTTAATAGAGACAAAATAAACCTTAAAACAATTCCAAAATAAACGAAAGAGATGGTATTGTGTAGCTATTCACTCTACGTCTCTACGTCACTTCTTTTCCTTGAAATTCTGTTTCAACTTCTTAGAATCTGAAATTCGGGATCTCCGTTGTTCTATAATACTCACTTTGCCCCATAGAAAAAGAACATATTTTCTTTTCTTTTCATCTCATAGAAATAGTTCGTATCTATTTATAATAATTTTTTTCTCCTTTTATTTACTTTATTATTTATACACCCTCCCATTATTAAGTACATAATTTCAACTATTTTTTCTCTTTCTCTCTTAACTTTAATAATTACGTATTAAAACTTATGTCAACCCTATGACCTATTTCAATGAGACGGGGAGAGTATTATTAGGGCACATCCAAACCCGACTTGAACCCAATCCAAAGACTCCCTTTGTCCCAATAAAACTGAAACATTTGATTTCTGACACAAAATTATATACAGAGATGGTGTTATTTTTATTTTAGGAAATATTTTATTTTTAATAAGATAACTGAAATATTTTTTTTATAATTTTAAAGAGACAAATGGAGCATAATTGGAAACTATCACTTATCAGGTCGACCTATAAAGATAAAGATAAGATAAGACTCGAACTAGGGACCAAATTAAAACAAGACAAGAACATATTTTAATTTGAATTGAAATTTCAATAGTGAAAATACAGTAAAGTTTAAGCTCATGATACTACATCTCCTCTTTCTTTATGTCTCTCTCTTCTACCCGGTCACATACATGCACTTGTCGGACACTACTATTTAATCCATGGATACATCACTTACAGAGAACTCATACTCCTAATTGCCATTTAAAATATACCCTACTAAAAATAAGCATACAAATAATAATAAAATTGGAAATAGTTACATACTCCATGTATCTCCAATTCTTGATTTGTATCATCAAGTAAAGTGCAATTTGAATGATAAAACTTAATGAAAAAACACAAAAGGATAGAAAAATAAAATCCTTCTTCCGTCCGCCATTACTTGTCACTAATTTTCTTTTCGATGCGTCCGCCAATACTTGTCACACTTACTTTTTACTATTTTTGGTAATAGAACACCGCATTCCACTAACTCATTTTCACGTACAATTTACTTTAAAACTATTATAAAAAAGTGGGACTTACATTCTATTAACGTTTTCCATCCACTTTCATTCACATTAAAACCCGCACTAGGTCAATTTAATTGTGATACTTATTGGGGGACGGAGGGAGTAACTACAACGACTGAATGGGCGACTAATGTGAAAATGGACCCACCAATAGATAAGATAGACACCTCAATAAATATTTCCACATGCCTTATCCATTCATTTCGTTGTTACAATTACGATGGATCTCTACGCCTAAAATAATGTACATTCTATCATTCATTTCGTTACCACATTCATTTCTTGATAATTTTGCAGCATGTAAAGAAGAAGAAAGCCTTAATTCTGTCGGTTATCCACGGTTAGTATAAACTAACTTTGAGAAACATACTTAGTTTAATCGTTATAGCTTTTTTTGAATCTCGACTTAAACATAGTACTTCATTGTGATTCTATATTTATATCATATAAACCGTTATAGAAATTTCTCAATTTTCAGCTTTTACATAGATGCATACATACATGGATCCTGATCATAGCATAACTCAAGCCTCAGATGAGATAAATAAAAAACTGAAAGAAGTCTCCGGGGCACAGCCGGAGTGCACAATCTACAGAGTCCACAGCCACTTACGCAACGTGAACCCGAAGGCCTACGAGCCCGAGGTGATCGCCATCGGCCCTTTTCATCGCTACAATAATAATAACAATAAAAATAATTTAAGTGCTACGATATTATTCGTGTTGATGCAACACAAATTCGAAAGCACACGACAACCACACAAAATAATTTAAGCGTGATGCGGAGGAGATGTCACCAAACGCCATGATCGATAGTGGTGGTCGTGGTAGCGAAGAGAGCCACATGACGAGTAAGAAAATAAAGTATTATCCTAAATTAATTCTAATAAAGTAAAATGAATAATTAGTTTTTTATAAAAAAAATGCTTTCCTAGTGAAGGGTTAGATACATCGTCAACCCATTCATTGAACTAATATACTTGCTCCGTTTCATCAATGATAACCCACTTTTGTTTTTACTTTTTAACTTGTCACATCTAAAATAATTCGTTATTAAAAATATTTTTATTTTTATTTTTATTTTAATCTTTCATCTTTATTTATTCAACCTAGCATATAAATTACGCCTTCCGTCTCCGATTAATAGTCACACTTTGACCGGACACGAATTTTAAAAAATGTAAAGAAAAATTGGTTGAAAAAGTTAGTGGAATGTGAGACCCATTTTTTATATTGGTTTTATAATAAAATGTGGATGAATTGAGTTAGTGGAATGTGGGACCTACTTAATATTTATGGTAAAAATGAAATATCACTCTTGATTGGGGACGAACCGAATATAAAATTGTGACTCTTAATCAGAGACGGAGGGAGTACGTCACTTTCAAAATAGACGTCATCTTTTGTGGAATCGAGGAGAGTAGTAATCAAAGTTTACACAACTTGGCCAAAAGTTTGGCCAAAAGTTATAAATGTGACAAGCCTACATCGAGCAACTTACAAAGTGACACGTCAACAATTGGAGGAAGACAAAACCTAAGGTAAGGTTAAATCACCTTCCTACTCCATCTAATACAGACAAAATAAACCTTAAAACAGATCCAAAATAAACGAAAGAGATGGTGTTGTGTAGCTATTCACTCTATGTCTCCTACCTCACTTCTTTTCCTTGATTTTCTGTTTCACCTTCTTAGAATCTGAAATTCGGGGATCTCCGTTGTTCTATAATACTCACTTTGCCCCATAGAAAAAGAACATATTTTCTTTTATTTTCATCTCATAAAAATAATTCGTATCCATTTATACTAATTTTTTTCTCATTTTTTCTCCTCTTATTTTATAAGTATATAATTTCAACTAATTTTTCTCTTTCTCTCTTAACTTTAATAATTAAGTATTAAAACTTAAGTCAACCCTATGACTTATTTCAATGGGACGGAGAGAGTATTATTAGCGCCCATTCAAACCTGATCTTTACCCAATCCAAATACTCCCTTTATCCCAACAAAACTGAAACATTTGATTTCTGACACAAAATTTTATACAGAGGTGGTGTTGTTTTTATTTTAGGAGATATTTTATTTTAATAAGATAACTCAAATAGTTTTATTATATAATTTTAAAGAGACAAATGGAGCATAATTGGAAACTATCATCACTTATCAGGTCGACCTATAAAGATAAAGATAAGATAACACTTAACACTATAGTGACCAAATTAAAACAAGACAACAACATATTTTAATTTGAATTGAAATTTCAAAATTAGTGAAAATACAGTAAAGTTTAAGCTCATCATACTACATCTCCTCTTTCTTTATGTCTCTCTCTTCTACCCGGGCACATACATGCACTTGTCGGACACTACTATTTAATCCGATGAATACATCACTTACAAAGAACTCATACTCCTAATTGCCATTTAAAATATACCCTACTAAAAATAAGCATACAAATAACAATAAAATTGGAAATAGTTCCATACTCCATGTATCTCCAATTCTTGATTTGTATCATCAAGTAAAGTGCAAATTGAATGATAAAAGGATAGAAAAATAAAATACTCCCTCCATCTGTCATTACTTGTCACTAATTTCCTTTTCGTTCCGTCCGCCAATACTTGTTACACTTACTTTTTACTACTTTTGGTAATAGAATACAGCATTCCACTAACTCATTTTCACGTACAATTTACTTTAAAACCATTATAAAAAAATAGGATTTACATTCTATTAACGTTTTCCATCCACTTTCATTCACATTAAAACCCATACTAGGTCAACTTGTGACACTTATTGGGAGACGGAGGGAGTAACTACAACGACGACTGAATGACGACTAATGTGAAAATGGACCCACCTATTGATAAGATAGACACCTCAATAAAAATTTCCACATGCCTTATCCATTCATTTCGTTGTTACAATTACGACGGATCTCTACGCCTTAAAATAATGTACATACCTCTATCATTCATATCGTTACCACATTCATTTCTTGATAATTTTGCAGCATGTAAAGATGAAGAAAGCCTAAATTCTGTCGGTTATCTACGGTTAGTATAAACTAACTTTGAGATACATTCTTAGTTTAATCGTTATAGCTTTTTTTGAATCTTGACTTAAACATAGTACTTCATTATGATTCTATATTTATATCATATAACCGTTATAGAAATTTCTCAATTTTCAGCTTGTACATAGATGCATAAATACATGGATCCTGATCATAGCATAACTCAAGCCTCAGATGAGATAAATAAAAAACTGAAAGAAGTCTCCGGGGCACAGCCGGAGTGCACAATCTACAGAGTCCACAGCCACTTACGCAACGTGAACCCGAAGGCCTACGAGCCCGAGGTGATCGCCATCGGCCCTTATCATCGCCACGATAATAACAATAATAATGAGCATCTAAAGAGGATGGAAGGCCACAAGCTGCGTTACCTGAAGCAGCTGCTTGACCCTAATGATCCACTAAATGATGTGAAAAGGTACGTAGCAGCGGTAAGCAGAGTGGAAGCAGAGGCAAGAAGATGCTACGCAGATCTGCCTGAAACCCTAACCCAGACCGAGTTCATACAAATGCTTGTTCTAGATGGTTGCTTCATTGTCCAACTAGTTCGCAAGTTTAAAGGTGTGATGTTGAGGGAGAGGAATGATCCCATCTTCCAAATGAACTGGATGATCAATAGCTTGCAGCGTGATCTCATGCTCTTTGAGAATCAATTGCCGTTCTTCGTCTTGTGCGAGCTCTACGACCTCATCGAGGCACCTAACCAGCCTTCTAGGTTTTGGTACCTTCTCTTCAACTTCTTCATCGGTCTCTATCCTGGACAGGGCAGCGAGCAAATGCAGATTGTAGATCCTCGCCAGGTTCTGTTAGAAAAAAGTTAGCAGAATGTGGTCCATGCTTTTATATATTGAGGTCTGTTTGATAAAAATAGCAAAAAGTGAAATGAGATATTTTATTGACAGTTGTTAAAAATAAGGAAACAAAGAGAGTATTTATTAACCGCATAATAGACACTAGGTTCACATGCTACTAATCCCATAGTCCGCAATTAAATGTCACACTTTCACCCGACACAGATTTTAAGAAATATAATACTAAGTGAGTTGAAAAAGTTAGTAAAATGTGAATTATACTTTTATGTACATTAGATTTATAATAAAATGTGAGGAGAATGAGTTGGTGGAATGTGTAGTCCATTACCAAAAGTAGTAAAAAGTACGTGTGACAAATATTGGCGAACAGATCGATTAAAGTCCAACCTTAATTAATTAGAGACGAATATCCTAATGTGGTCCATATATCTTTCAGGTGAAACATTTGCTACACTTCCTCCATAAGAGCTGGCTTCCTCCTCCCTGGTGCTCGGGTGGAGGAAACGGTCACGTGGTAATAGAACCAGGCAAGAGGCTGCAGTTCATCAGCAGCGCCACAAGACTTAAGGAGGCTAACGTCAAGTTTGACAACAGACCAAAAGGAAACACATTGTTCGACGTCAGGTTCGAAGAAGGGGTGATGATAATGGCGCCACTAATCATCGAGGACAGGACCGAGTCGTTCCTGCGAAACCTCATAGCGTACGAGCAGTACTTTGAGCATAATCAAAACAACTTCGTCACTGATTACGTCAAATTCCTCGACTGCATCATTGATTCCTCCAAGGATGTGGAGATACTGTCGCGAAGAGGGATCATCGAAAACTGGCTAGGGGACGAAGGGAAGGTGGCGGAGATGGTGAACAAGCTGGGTGACTCGGTGGCTGGGCCAGGGAATGGCTTCATGTATGCGAAGATGTTTGAGGATGTGCATAGGCATTGCGGAGAGCGCAAGAATAAGTGGATGGCTAACTTGAGACGTAAATATTTATATAGCCCTTGGGCTATTGTTTCTGTTGTTGTTGGTCTAGTGCTGCTGCTTCTTACAATCACGCAAACGTTGTTTACTATATTACAGGTTGTTTGAAGGATGTTGGGAATCGATTCTCTCTCAGGGACAAGTGGAGATATTGCTCAAGGATTAAGGCAAGGGTTGGTCTGGTGAAGAGTTTTCTTAATTAATGTGCATATGTGAATAGTTTTATTAATTAAAGTGTAAATGTGTTGATTGTTAATTATATTGATTGTAATTTTATTTGATGATAGACTTGAGAAATATTGCTTGATAAATTGCTAAAATCCATTCAATAGTTTCTTGGGCGACACATTTATGATGGGAGCACTTCTTGGTTGATAAATTACATAGGTTTGGAATAAGGGCACTTCAACTCTTGGTTACAATTAGCCCTTTCAAGTTGTTGTATCTGATTTTAAGAGCATCCACAATGGTCGGCGAGCAACCGGCTAGCCGATTCTCGGTGCTGGCCGCTCCGCTCGCCGAACCATTGCAACCGGCAAGCGCCATTTCGGCGAGCGCTGGCCGATGCGCTCACCGATGCGCTCGCCGCCGATCGGCCAGCACATTTTTTATTAATTAAATTTTCGAAACACTATATATACGCGATTTTCACGTCATTTTCATTCGCACCACTTGTTTTAACGAGCTTTCTTTTTCTCTTAATTTCTATACAAGAGCAACAACGCGAAATGATTAACGCGGGTGGTAGTAATGGTAGTAGTGATGATGAAGAGTTGTGGGCGCGGAGGACTGCACGACGATAGTTTTTTTGGTTTTATGTATTTTTTTTATTATGGTATTTTTTTTAATTAATGTAATTTTTTTATTTTAATGAAATTAATGAATTTTCTCGTATATGTGTCGTATTGTTTAATTCTGCATTTTGCGTTTAATTCCGTAAATTTATTAGTTGTTTAGTAGTAGTGTTGATGATGTGGCTAGCCTGTTGCTTGTCCAGTTGCTTATCCTGATGATGTGATAAGAGGAATTTTAGTGCTGGATGGTGTGACAGGAGGAGAAATAGGCACTGACCTATTTACCATTGTGGATGCTTAATAAATCTAATGGATGCTTAATAAATCTAATAGTAGGACTAACAACTATAACATTCATTTGATATGGTAGAAGGGAGTATAATATAAACCGAGAGATGCGTGAAATTCAATGTTTTGAGATATACTCCCTCCGTTCTGCGGTACTAGAGGCGTTTCTTTTCGGCACGGAATTTAAGAAAAATTGTGTTAAGTGGGTTAAATAAAGGAAGAATAAAGTATAAAGTGAAAAAAGTAGAAGAAATAATAAATTAAGAGAGAGCAAAGTAACAGGTAAGAAATGTGTTGACTTTTGTTATAAAAGGAAATGACTCAACTACTATACCGAAAGACAAAATAACTCAAATACCGCAGAACGAAGGAGTATATTAGTATGATAAATATATCATTGATATGGGCGGTGATATTAATTAATTTCAGTATGTCTAGTGTCAAGTATGTCATCAGCAACTGTATTAGTGATTAATGCAATTTGCAAGCATAATCCATACAAAGAGAAAGGTGTTACAATACCACTGATCTTACAAACGATGTTCAATCATTGTCATCTTATATTTCATGGAACGGAAATCACCCTTGCAAAACAGAGTAGGATGAAAAATAAAAAGTGAAAACAACAATTTTTTAAAAGGAAAAATTGGGTAAAAAAAAATCAATCCCACAATATTAAAAAATACTACATCTGTCCCTGAAAATTTGATACAGTTTACTATTTCGGTCCGTCCCTGAAAATTTGATACACTTCACTTTTACCATTTTTGGTAGTGGACCCCATATTCCACTAACTCATTTCTACTCACATTTTATTACAAAACTAATACTTTAAAAGTAGGACCCACATCCCACCAACTTTTTCAACTCACTTTCCATTACATTTCTTATAATCCGTGTCGGGTTAAAGTGTAGCAAATTTTGGGGGCGGAGGTAGTAATAATTACTAGAGTATATCATAATTTTAATATTTTTTTTTTCATTTATGTCATTAATTTGGATTCGGAGGCATATTGTGTGTGATTTGCAGTGCCAAGAAGGAGAGTACGGCTCCTCCTTGGGACTTGGGCTCTTCATATTAAATGGATTTGGGCCTCAACTATTTAACTCGTAGTTGGGCCGAGTAATACTAGAAGTGGGACTGGATATAAATATGTACCTTCATATCATAATCTTAAATTTATTATTTAGTTGGGCTTTGGATTAATTTAAATGTTGAATTATTTTTTTTCTGTGATTAAATCGCTGGATTTATTTAGATAATTAAATCCTATTAATTGTATTTGTGATTGAATTGTACATTTAATTTAAGTAATTAATCTCTGGATCAATTTATGTAACACGAAACTAAATCCCTTGCTATGAATGGATCCTAAAGCATCCTAAAATAAAAGTGCACAAAATTTCGTGTCATTCAAAAAATGGGTCATCTTTCATGGGATGGGCGGAGTAGTTCTTAGGAGATGATGGAAAAGACTGAGCACCTCTCCTCCCTTATTTTCAATCAAATTCTTGATATGATTATCATTGAATTGATGTGCTAAGTTTTCCGATATTGAGACGTTATTTTTTTTTTCTCCAGTAAAGAATGTGATAGAAAATGTGGAGGCTACTAATAAAAATTCCTTATATTTTTTTTCTTTTATAAAATTTTATAATCAACAAAAATCCACACAATCACATTATCTGAGAAAATAAATATATACGGCCCATATCTGATACTCCCTCCGTCCACGAATAGGAGTCTCGTTTTTTCATTTTAGTCCGTCCGCGAATAAGAGTTCCGATTCTCTTTTACCATAAATGGTAATAGGGTCCCACCTTCCACTAACTCATTCCACTCACATTTCATTTAAAACTAATATATACAAGTGGAACCCCTATTCCACTAACTTTTTTCCACCCACTTTTCTTAACATTTCTTAAAACCCGTGCCGTCCATGAATGAGAGTCTTAATAGCTAACGGAGGGAGTACGAGTCAGGTGCCCTTGAATATCGGAGTATTTTAAAACTAATATATACAAGTAGAACTCCTATTCCACTAACTTTTTTCCACCCACTTTTCTTAACATTTCTTAAAACCCGTGCCGTCCATGAATGAGAGTCTTAATAGCTAACGGAGGGAGTACGAGTCAGGTGCCCTTGAATATCGGAGTATTTTTTTTAATATGAGATAAGGGAATATTCATATCCGTTAGATTATTGCACAATACACGTGTGATTTGACTACATACCTAACACTTATATATACAGTACTTCCTCCTTCCCACAAAAGATATCACATTTTTCTTTTTAATTTGTCCCACAAAAGATGTCATATTTCCCTTTTTAAAAAAATTCTCTCTTACATGCATATAAAAATTATATTTTCTTCCTCCATTTAACACACAAAACAAAACCTTCTAAAATTTCGTCCCGTCCTAAAAATGTGACATCTTTTATGGGACGGAGGGAGTGATACAATATCAGCATTATTAGTCATACATAATCCGCCATATTTAATTAATCACATTTATGATGTTATCGCTTAGTTTCACGTTACAATTTTTTCCATGCTAAACATCCCACTACGTGCAGTCACATGAGCAGTCAATTAATATAATACTATTATTAGGTTATTTAATAGAGTGAACTACATGAATAATATCTAATTTTTCATTTACGCACATAAATGATACATGATCTTTATTTTGTATCGTTTTTGGTAACTCATGACAAAAATGACCCTAGGTACCAAACATATGATTTTTTTATTATGGAGGATATTTTTGAAATTTCAAATAATAGAAGTATAGAACCAAATATGTGATTTTTTTTCTTCCTTTCTTATTTCTTTTTTTCTTCTTTAGTTTATCCTTTTTTCTTTTTTCTTTTTCTTCATTTTCTTCTTTCTTTTTATTATTTTATCTTCCTTTCATCTTTCATTTTTTTGCTTAGTTAATGTTTCTCTTTTTTCTTTTCTCTTCTTTTTCTTCTTTCTTTTTAGTGCTTTATATATACATATAATTGCTTTCATAATATAAATCAATAACAAAACACCTAACTAAATTAATTATTTAAAGTAATTAAATCAATTGAATATTTTTAATTAAATTATTTATACTCATTTTAGGGTCGAAACTCCTAACTAAATATATTCAACTCTTTATCATTATGAATATAATTCACAGTTTTAAATTTTTATTAAGACTATATTGATTAGTTATTACTAATATAATATAAAATAATAAATATTTTTTTATTAACATTACTACTAGTTTTTACTATTATAACAATAATATTATTATAATAATTAAATATAATTATACATATAATTAATGATTAAATATATTTAAATGATATTAACAAGTAATTAATTATTATTCTATGACATCAAAGTAATAATATTAATATTGATTAATAATAATAGTATAAAGGGTCAGGAGAATGAGAAAATGTATTATAATATCACTTTTGGTACTAGTTTTGTCAATGTCCAAAATATTTTTAATGGCACAAATTGACAAATGAATTTGTTAAGAGGGTATTTTGGGGGTGAAAATTGTATTAGGTACCAACAATATGATTAATAGATACCAAAAACGATATAAAATAAAAATCAGACATCATTTATGTGCGAAAGTGAAAGATCAGGTATGATTTATGTAGTTCACTCTTATTAATGTAATACTATTATTAGGTTATTAATAAGTAGTCACTTGATATAATACTATTATTAGGTTATTTAATAAGCAGTCACTTGATACAGTCACTTTGAAAATATAGACTAGAATACTTTATTTTATTTTATATAAAACAGTTTAAAATTAATATTTATACCATTAAATTCATAAATTATCTAAAATAGAAACACTACGAGATCTGCTGGTAGAAGAAGGCAGGTTGTTAGTTGGCGTTGGCGGGAAGGTGAAGGCGCTTCAAACGCAGCTCAAACAGATCAAGTGTCTCCTCAGAGACGCCGACAGACGGCATCACAAATGCGAAACCGTGCGCAATTGGCTCTCACAGATCAGAGATCTCTCATACAGAACTGAAGGCGTCATCTTAGAATACGCCGTCAGGATCTCCGCCGATGGACGCCGCCGCGGCTTTAAACTATTCCTTTTGCGCCTCTGCTTCTCGCTCCACCGACTAGGCTCGGAGATCTCGTACATCAGATCCGAGCTCGCTAGTCTCTCCGGCGATATGAATGCTTACGGCATAAGTAGAATAATCGACGGAGACGGAAAACCTTCCCCAATTTCGAAATTGAAGATTGCTTTGTTGGGAAGGAGGATGACCTAAAGAGGCTGGTTTCGATCCTGCTTCACGACGACGAGCATCGAGTGATTTCGGTGTGGGGAATGGGCGGTATAGGCAAGACAACCATTGCCAAAAAGGTGTACAATCACATGATTGAGGCTGCAAATGGTCGACTTGATTCTTTCGCGTGGGTCTGCATTACTTACTCAGCGGTGTGAAATTCGATCTGTTTTGGAGGATGCTATGAATCAGCTAGATCCACAGAAAGGGGAGGGTGTTTCGAGTCTGTGCGACACACAGTTGGTGGAGAAACTGTGTGAGATTCAGAGAGGGAAGCGATGCATGATTGTGCTTGATGATCTTTGGGAAATTTATCACTGGGATGGACTCAAGCATGCCTTTCTTGTTCAGAATTTGAAGACCAAGATTTTGGTGACCACGCGCAAACAGAATGTAGCAGAGATTGGATTCTCTGTAGAGCTTGGCCAGCTTAATTTGGATGATTCAAGGGAACTACTCAAGAAGAAAGCATTTCCGCATAAGAATATTCCAGGTATATCACTGATTTCACTTATATCTTCACTTGATCATTCTCATTATATGTGTTTTGTTGATTTGGATTCATGATTTCTATACAGAATTTGCATTGCAAGAAAATCTCGTAACAATTGGAAAGAAATGGTTGGAAAATGTGGTTTTTTACTGTTAGCAATTTCCTTACTCGGAGGGGTCTTGAGTAAGAAAACTTGTGTGGGAGAGTGGGAGTTGGTGAATGAAAATATCAATGCATCTATATATAGAGGAAAATCAGATTGATAAAGTGCTGAATCTGAGTTATGAAGATCTACCTTATTGTTTGAAGCCGTGTTTTCTTCATTTTGGGTAGACTTAAACCATATATGCTCCTGATCTATATAGGATGTGGATAGCACAAGGCTTGATTTCTGATGAGAATGTTGAAGAAGATGATGTAACTTTAACCGACACTGCAGAGTCCTACTTAAGTGAGTTGGCTTCGAGGTGTATTGTTCAAGTTGAAACTGAGGATGTTATACCCAAGCAGAAGTTTAGTACTTTGCTACAGGAAGCTCTGTCTCGTGCAAAGACACGACATTCGACTATCCATTTCAAAACAGAGGTCCAGGTAGAGCCTGATGAGCTTACTATCACTTGTGCAAAAGATGGTAGCAAGCATCTTAGATCTCTTGAAATACTTTTTGATATAGAAAAGAATACTACTGAATTCCCCCCACAATGTATAGTTGAGTTTCGGAAATTCAAGTTGCTTAGAGGTGTAGTTATCTTGAGGTTCAAATTTGTGGACAAAAAATTACCTAAGGGAATCACTGATCTTGTTCACCTTAGATATTTGCGTCTACGAGAATATGAATTTGATAGCCTGCCCTCCTCTATAAGCAATTTGGCCTACTTAGATACCTTTGATTTAAATCTTTCTAGGAATGTTCAAATTCCAAATATGTTGAGCAAGATGTCCAGATTAAAATTTGCTCCTTCCTCTTTATGACATGGAAAAAGATGGAAATTACAGATTGAAATTGGATGCTTGTGTTGATGAGCTGGAGAGCCTGATAGGCTACGATAGTTCAGTGCACGAACTGTAACACATTACAAGTACGGATAATTTACGACGTTTACGTATACGACAATGAAAGCTAATCAGCTCTGACAAATGCCATCTCCTCTAAGTGGAACAAGCTATCATACTGTACGGTTTCAATGAAACAGGGCTGCGAATTCACTTCAAGTGAAGAAGGGTTGATGAAGTTGAAGCAAGCATTCACATGTCCCAATCTTTATGTCTTGAGAATCTGTGTCAAGTTAGGGAACCTGCTAGAAGAGTGCATAAGCGACATCGTGACTTCAAAAATTGTGAAGTTAACACTGTTAGATTGCGAGATCAAGCATGATCCAATGGGGATTCTTGGAAAGCTTCCCTCCTTAAGAGAAATGTATTTAGGGCCAAGATCATTTCTTGGGAAGAAGATGACATGTGCTGCATCCAGTTTTCCTTTTGTTCAAGAAGGTTTCTCTAACTAAATTACCAAACTGGAGGGAGTGGATAGTGGAGCTAGGAGCCATGCCCCTTGTTACTGAAATAAATATTGGTCGTTGTCCTTGTTTCTGGAAGGTTCCAGAAGGATTCAGTAGCATTCAAACTCTTCAAAAATTGGTGACTTATGGTTTGCCAAGATTGAGGAAAAGGGTTTTGGGATCAGGCCAAGGGGGTGTGGATTTTCACAAAGTTCGTCATGTCCTTTCACTTATCATAAATTAGCCTCCACTCAGGTAAACACTTATCTATGTTATCAGCATTTCTTTTGTAATATTGTTGGTTCTGTTTTGGTGATTAGAGTTTATTCTGCTTATGATTTCTAATTCTGATGTCTAATTAGAATGTAAGATAGTAAATCTAAAGATGAATATGGTTAAAAACCAATAAAATGATTGAATAACATTATTTCAGATCTTGATATTGAGCAATAAGAAACTTAGACCATATATACCTGGATAATTAACTTGTACTAATAAATTTCTTGTGGTTTATATGTAAGTATCAAAACTCCTACATTTGATTCCCTTAAGTTTAGTTACTTGGAACAATTTTTTGTTCACACTTCTAGTGTTAATCCCACAATCAAAAGAACTTTTGATGGAGTCTTATTAGTTGGTTGAAACAAAATTTTTTAGTTTAAATCCCATGATTTTTTATTTAATGCTTCCATCTTATTGTTGATTTAATCACAAGATGAGCATTCCTGTTTTGAAAAATAACATTTGCCGATGAAGTCTAGCGTAAGTAGCAAAGTTGAGGAAACAATTAGAGAGGTTTTTTTCTCTCTCTCTAAATCAATAATAATTTCTCAGTTATTCTGTCGGGACTCGAATCCCATCTATCGGATGGAAGGAAAAATGTGTTACCCACTACTTATCCCCTTTGAGTAGAGACCATGCTTCCTTGCAACTGAGATAGATTATAGAGGTGTCTGAACATTTACATTGATATTCAACATAGGATCAGACACCACTTCAGTTACCAACTTGTTGCAATGTATGCAAACTGCTTTCTGTTTGTCAATGGTTCTTGATGCACTATCCATAGGCAAACCTAAAAGGGGTTGTGGGGGCTATGGCCCCCTCTGCAAATTTCCATAAAACCTTTTCTTTATTTTATTTATATGATAATAACATTTAAAAGAAAATTGACCAGACCAGTAAAACTAAAATTTTTTCATAAAAAACCAGACTAGTAAAACCAAAATTGACCAAAATTTAAAAATTTAGGGACGAATGACCTAAAAGAAAATACATACCATTGGGATTATTATCGTCAATTTCCACGATGACATAATGTTTTGACCCCTACAACGTTTGTATAATTATGTTAGCTAGGTATTATCAAGGTACTATACAATGCAAATAGCTCAATACTCTTCTCTTCATCCAAAATAGTTTATGGAGTGTTGTATCATGTATGAGTTTTTATAAAAACAGTTGATATAATATGAGGGGAGAAAATATCTCATTTTAGGGATAGTTTCAGTAATAGCTAATACATATTCTAAGTAGAGAAAATGATGAACTATGTGGCTGTAAAGGTAAATAAATTGATATATTGTGATAATTAATATCTATAAATGAAAATAGACTAATTTTTGTGGAGGTATCATAATGACGTACATATGAACTTTAGGGGATAAATATATTCTAATTTCTAAGTAGAGAAAATGATGAACTATGTGATTGAAAAGGTAAATAAATTGATATATCGTGTGATATAATATCTATAAATGAAAATAGACTAACTTTTGTGGACTTAGAGCATCCGCAATGGTGCTTAGGCCAGCCATAGGCCAGCCATTCTCTCCCCTGCCACGTCAGCAACACTAAAAAAACCACCTGCCACATCAGATTTAGGCCAGCCATAGGCCAGCCGCAATAAAAATAATTCAAAATATACTACATTTACGGAATTAAAATTACGATTAAAATACGGAATTAAATTTACGACACATATACGGGAAAAATAATCCATTCCATTAAAAAAAATTACAAAGATTTAAATAAAAAAGTACATGATTTTTTTTTTAAAAAAAAGGGCTTCAACACACGAGCCCCGCCACTCTCTACTTCTCATCGCCGCCGCTGCCGCTGCCGCCACCCGTGGTATCTGAGCCCACGTCGGCACCCCCCAGCCGTGACCTCGCGATCTCTAAATCAGCACGCATGCTCTCGAGCATCTCGTAAAGAAACCTCTTCTCCGTGGGGTCAGTGGCGTTCTTCCACTCTCGGAAGACCTGTAACATCTGAGCCCGCGTTTGGTTACGCGAATGGAGAGTGTACTCGAGTGGGGCGGCTGGGAGGGCGGAGGACTGGACCTTGCGGGGCGATAGGGGGGATCCGCCCCTCGCAGCCCGCTGCGCCCGCTTCTGTCCAACCGGGCGGGGGCGACCAGTAAATGAAGGAGGGGATGGAAACTCCTCAGCATCCGGGGGGAGGTCGTGGGATCCGCCGCTGCTGCCGCTGTAGTCGCCGCTATAGTTCAGTCGCTGCTTCTTCGGCCACCCAGCGTCGCACCCCGCCCGGAACTTCTCGGAGTCCTTCAACAACAAGAAGCACTCCCAGAAGGTGAACTCCTTATACTTCCCCTCCAAGGAGAACTGACTCGCGGCTATCCTCCGGGCGTCGTCCTCAGTCTGCCCACTTCTGAGCCGACGGAGGGCGTTGGCGTACAAATTCGCAAAACGGCCCACCGGGGCCCTGGTGCGCTCCCACCCCTTCCGGATCTCCTCGTTGCTGAAGTCCTTCCCGTGCGGGCAGTGCCTCCTATAGGCATCTCTGATCTTCGCCCACATGTTGACGACCCGCTGGTTGTTCGCAACCAGCGGATCGTCGCACACCTCCAACCACCCCTTGGCCACCCCGGCGTACTCATCCTCCGTCCACTTCCTCCGGCCAGTGGCAGCGGGCTGCGATGACTCACCGACCGCCTTGCCCTTCCCCCTCCCCCTCATCTTCTTCTTCGGCGCGGCCGGCGTCGCTGGAACGGGAGTATCATCGTCCCCGAGATCGATCCCCATATCATGCAATGACAGAAGGTCATCGCCAGAGAACTGCGTCTCCACCGGGGTCGACGTGTGAGACGAAGCCGTCAAAAAATCAAGCGAGGGCCGATATACCGCGTCCCCTCCCGGTGACCCCTGCACCCCCCCCGGCATCCCGGGATGCATACCGTGCGGCATCCCCCCGGCATCCCCCCCTGCCACATCATCCCTATCATCTGCTGCAGCATCATCTGCTGCTGCAGCTGGGGCATACCCCCCCACCCGGGCGCTGACTGCCCGCCACTCCCCTGCCCGCCGCCCGGCATCCCCCCAGCATACCCCCCTGGTTCCCAACCATCGCCCCCCGGGCGCACCAGCCATCATCCCCATCATCTGATTCCAAGGGATGTTAAACCCCGGGCCCATCTGCCCCCATCCAGATGTTGGAACATATATACTAAAAAACATTTTTTGAGTTTTTTGAATTTGATAAATTGCTTGTATATTGTAAACACTCTTCATTTAATGAGAATAATAAATGTTTCCTTCACACTGTGTATTTTGCTTTAATGGGTATTGACCGTATTTAATAATATATTAAATTATATAATTAAAACGCCGGAAAGTAAAATCAGTCTAAGTCTTCTACATTGAAGGTTGGGTCGTGGAACAGGTCATCACAGTAGGTGGCCCACCCGGTACCTTGTAGAAGTAAAACTTTTTCACAACCTAGATAGGCTTTGGCTACCTATCGTGAAAGGTTGCAGTGTCCATCCGAAAGTCGTCTTTACCTTGAGAATGACTAGTGACACTGGTGTGGTAGCATTGAATGGATCTAAAGTATAGACATGTCTTTGTTGCTATCTACTGTAAGACGATGTCTTGGAGATTTAATATTTCCTAATCTTTGTAATAATATAGGACACACGTTATTTAATCATACGCTGCTTTGACTTATCAATAGGTGCGGGTTTTTCGTAACCCAATATTCCTGATATCTTGGGTAGTAGTAATTAATAACTAGAATGGTGTCAGTTTTATTATTACATTGAATCGTGTGCCTGCGCGGTTTGACTATATCCCCAAGAGGTGTTCGAGAGAAGCTCTATTATTCGGAAACCCGGCCGGTTTGGATTTAATCCAAGAATAAATAGAAAAGGAAAAGTATATTTTTAATATACATCTCGTACTAGACAAACTCTTGGAAATAAAGATATTAATTAATTTAAAGTCTATAGCAGACTACAAATTAATTAATGGATATAGAAAGTCTTAGACACGTGAAATAATATATTAAAGAGGTTAACCCGGATTGCTTGTAATCACGGATTGGATGGACGGTCAATATTTCTTCTATAGTGGCACAAGAAATATTCCATTGGCCTTATATTAAATTATGGGTTATAATTTAATTAGTAAAGAAGGTCCAATTGGGGAGGCCCAATCCAAGCCCCATAGATCCCTAACCTAGCCCATCATAAACTCTATAAATAAGAATGTAAGGAGGAGACACACATGTTATCACAAACCCTAGCCTCCACACTTGGCTTTCTTGTCTTCTCCTTCAAGATTCTTATAATTTCTAAGAGATTCTTCCCACAAGGAATTTAGATCTATAGAGTTAAGGGTCATAGGTTAGAAGATCTTTGGTCTTGCATTCATAATCAAGCTTCAAGATCTACACGTGGAGAAGTAGCAAGCCACTTCGATTCTTTGGTGAATCATTGTTGTAAGTATTCAACAACATAATTTAAATTAAATTATGTGATTAATTGCGCAATTATATGTCTCTACATGTTCAAGCATGAAATTGAATCGACCCACATAATCACCTAAATAGATTCTTATGTGGATTTATTTGTTTTGCATTTTCCGCTGCGATTATCCCCAACAACTGGTATCAGAGCCATGCTTTTAGGCTCTGATTATGTTGGTTTAATCTTGTTTTTTTCAAAATTACATGGATCAATGAAGAATATTTTAGATCTATAAGTGAATACTCTAGATCGGCTAAAGAACATTCTAGATCTATGAATTTTATTCAAGATTGATGAAGAATGTCTTGATCTACAAAAGAGTACTCCAAGATCTATAGAATATATTCTTGATCTATTTTATATAGTTGTTAAATGGAATATTCTAGATCTATAAGAATATTCTTAAGAAAATTGTAGATCTATGATAGTTTATTCTTGATCTATGTTTATTGTATTCTACGTGTGTAGATCTACATGTTTGAAAAATGTGATGGATGATTGTTTTCATGCTTGCAATATTGCATGTTTGTTGAATCTTGATGTTCTTCGTTTTATTGTAAACCCACGGGGGTTGACCGTGGTAGATTAGGATCTGTTTTTCCTTGTATATTTCTTTTGTAAACAAATGTAATAGTTAGAATACAAAGAAATGTAATACATTGGAGCAAACAAGACGAAGAACGGAACCGGCGACAATGACCTAGGCGGCGGCCGAAACCCTAGCGGGCTCGGCCGCACGCAGATCTAGGTGGCGGTAGCGGCTGGCGGCTGAGCAAACGGCGGCGGCGGCAGGAGGCCATGTGGCGGCTGGCGGCTGAGCAAACAGCAGCCGCAGCAGCGCTGCGTCGACGGCTCCAGGCTGGCGGCGGCGGCGGCGGCGGCAACGGCTGGGCAGGGGCGACGGCAGCGGCTGGCGGCAGGCGGCTGGGCTGGCCGCAGTCTCGGCGGCGGCTTCAGCCGCACGCAGATCGAGGCAGCGGCGGCTGGCGGCTGACGGCACGGCGGTGGCTCCCGGTGCTCGGCGGCGAGGCAGCCCGATGAAGACGAGGCGGCGCGGATCCCTAGAAGGCGGCGGCGGCTAGTTGTTTTTATTTTAGGGCAAAACCCTAATTAGGGTTCTAGATGGCCCGATTAATAGGCAAGGCCCAATGTGTGGTCTTGACCTAATTTTTATACCCTAGATATTTGTTTTATTCAAATGGGGTATATATTTTATTTAATCCTTTTTATCCGGAGTACCATGGTTCATGGAAAGGATAAATTGTGATTTATTTTAATTATTTGGTTTTAGACACTTAGTGGTTTAAAATCAAATGATTTATTTGGTTATGTGTGATGTGACAAAGTGTGCAAATTTATTTGCCTATGTGATTTACATCTTATGTGAGTTAAATAATTATTTGCTTGCATGATAATCAAATGAAAACCATTTTAACTAAAAATGACTAAGCGATAATTACGAACAGTCATGTTGTATATGGTCTCCATAAATGGTATTCAAATGTGAAGTAAATTATATAACATTTCGACCTTTCTTTAGAGGAGTTATGTTATTAGTAATATTTACAGATTTCATAAGATTTGAATAGCTAAAATGGTTCTTTTAAATGAAAGGCATGTTTCTGAAGGAATATTGAGTCCAGTGGGAGCGATATTATCACGAAATGAGCATTATTTAAAAGATGTTAACCATGGTCTTAGAATCTTGTTGAGTGGCGTGCGACCTTTCTTTAGAGGAGTATTCAAAGCAAGATAAGATTCTTGAGGACTAGAATTATGGTACTAGCTTAGGCAATATTAGGCAGCCATGCCATTCTTATGGTCTCTGGACTATCTGTCGGTATTGTGACCAAGAAATTTTTTTTAAATCTAAATAATCCATGACATCCTTTTGGTGCTTGTTTATTTAGCGTTTTAATAGCATATGTGATTTTCGAATGTTTTATGGTTTTTACATTCCTTTATCATGTATGGTTGTGTGATGGATACCTTTTATTTTTCTCAGTCAATATCAATTATGTCGCTCAATCCATTATCTGTGATCTTGAAAGTAAACAAACTCGAGGGGCCTAATTATGTAGACTGGAAACGTAATTTGGACATTGTCCTTATCGCTGATGATTATAAGTTTGTGCTTGAAACCGATTGCCCTGCAAAACCTGCTGATAATGCTTCTGCGGAAGATAAGGCCGTGTACAATAAGTGGATTAAGGCCAATGAGATGGCGAAGTGCTATATTTTGGCTTCTATGTCAAATGTGCTTCAACATCAGCATCATTCCTACGAATCCGCTTATGAGATCATGGAGAACCTTAGATCTCTTTTTGGGACTCAGAGTCGATCTGCTAGATCTCTAGCGATTAGGAGTCTCATGAATAAGACGATGAAGGAGGGCACGCCAGTCAGGGACCATGTCCTTGAAATGATGCGCCATCTCAATCAAATTGAGGTCTTGGGAGGATCGATTGATCCAGATTCTCAGGTGGACATAATACTCCAAAGTCTTCCGGCAAGCTTTCAACAGTTTAAAGTCAACTATGAGATGACTAAGCAAGACCTTAACTTGGCTGAGCTTCTAACTGAGCTTCAAAACACTGAAGGCATTTATGCCCAAGCCAAGCAAGCTATGTTGGTTGACCGCGCCTCCAGTTCCAAAGTCACTAGACCTAGGAAGGATGGCAAGGCGGAGCAGGCTGCCAAGGGATTGAAGGCAAGGAAGGGCAAGAAGAAGGTTAAAGCAAGAAAAACTGGAAAGTGTTTCAAGTGTGGTGAAAAGGGACATTGGAAGCCTGATTGCCCCAAGAAGGGTAAAGGTCCAAATGGTCAAGGTAAACACCAAGCTCATGTTCTTGAAACTTACTTAGCAACTGTTTCTACCCATCAATGGGTAGTAGATACGGGAGCAACTGATCATGTATGTTTCGATCCCCCTTTGTTGCAGGATTCAAGGAAACTAAGTGAAGGGGAGATCATTGTCCATCTGGGGGATGCTACTAGAGTGGGAGCGATTGCAGTGGGAGCTGTTTATATTCGCTTTTCTAGTAGTAGAGTTTTGGTATTAAACAATGTTTTATTGATACCTTCGTTTAGAAGGAACTTGATTTCTGTTTCTAAACTGGTTTTTGACGGATATTCTATTTCTTTCAATGATGCTTGCATTATAAGGAGAGATGATTATTTTATCTGTCAAGGTATCATGGATAATAACTTGTATACTATACGCTCTACGCATCAAGTTGTTGAGTCGAATAACATATCTGTTTCTCGCAAGAGAAAGACTTCACCACATGATATGAATGATATGTGTTGGGACTACCGCAGCGGAAGACACGGAAATCAAACAGGTCCTAGAACGGATCTATTTAGGTGATTATGCATTCGACTCCAATTTCATGCAATAAACATAGATCTATAGGTATAACATCAAATAAACACATAATCATGCAATTTGATGTAGATTCGATTGTTACCTCATTTTGATCCATCATAGGATCGAAGTTGCTAGCTGCACCACCCGGAGATCCTTGGTTTATCGACCGTGAATCTTCCAACCTATTCCCTAGTCCTTGATTCTCCATCCGTGTGGGCGGATCTTAGATAATCAATAATAGTCTTGAAGAGATCTAGGAAAACTCAATACAAACACGAAATTGTCTAGATCTAATCCTATGAATTAGGATAGATCAAGAACAATAATCAAAACCCTAATTCTCCCACAACTATGGCTCGAAAATCGAGACCAAGAGGGAGAGAGAGAGAGGCGCCGATTTCTAGGCGGCTAGGGTTAGGGTTTTGGAGTGTGTTGTCTAGAATGGTGTCCTAGGGTTTCCACATCCCATCACTATTTATAATGGACTTTGTTGGGCTAGGTTGGGGATCCATGGAATGATTTAAGTGTTGGGCTCACCCATTGATAAATTACTAATTAAATCAAATGACCCATGATTTAATATATTATCAATGGAATATTATTTTATTCCACTAAAGAATAATATTGCACTCCCACTTAAATCACCAAATTACAAATAACTTGGGTCCATTTTATTTTATAATATTTCCTGCGTTTAAGATTATCTTGATCCGTCAATTTAATTCTTTTGTCTGCTATGTGACTAGAATTAAATTAATTCTCCAAAGAGTTTTTCTAGTTTGAAACTTTATTTATTATTCGTGGAATAAATTCCAACTGCGCAGTTTTCTGAATAATAAATTCCTTTTTCAAACACCTCTTGGGGATCACCCCTTAGGGATTTAATCATACCACACTGGGCACGCGAATTCTATGAAATAATATTCCAATACCTTCATGTTATTCAATTACTACCACCCAAGATATCATGAACTTGAGTTACGTACAAACTCTCACATATTGATAAGTCAAAGTGGCGTTTGATTGAATAAACAATATTGATATCAATATCATAGACTAGAAAATACTAAACTTTCTTGAAATATATTCTTTCAGTAGATAGCAATAAAGAATACATTTCGGATTAGATCCTTTCAGTGCTTTACCACACCGGTGTTACTAATCTCTTCTTAGGTAAGAGAGAATTATCACAAACACCGCAACCGTACCGATAGGTAGCCAAAGCCTATCTAGGTTGTGAATACGTTTTTCTTCTTACTAGATCTGGCCAAGTCCCCTACTGGAAAACTCATGAGGAGATTCATCGAATTTCCCTACTTGACCTTCTTAGTAAAAAGCCTTAGACTTGTTTATCATATTTCAATAATAAACCATTATATTATATTATTTATTCTCATAATTAGGTAAACAAGTGGACGTGGCGTTTCTCGTATACATGCACAAGCTGACTGTACAAAGGCATGTACGCTCGAAGCATCTTTTAGTATACAAACCCCAACAATCTCCCACTTATACTCAAAGAATGCTTTCGAGTATACCAACCGCTTTATTGGCCTTGTGCTACACATTCACAACACATTTTCTCCCACTTATACTCAAAGCAGGCTTTGGCCACTATGTACTCAAAACTATAATTCTTTTAAAAGAATCTACCAACATAGTTTTCTAGAGTACATAAAACGAAAATATACTTGTAATTTATAACCTTAACTCTTGCTAAGGAGCACGATTATTTGATCAAAATATTTCTAGGCCCTTTGATCCAGTGGAATAATTTTATGTGCCTTTCTCAAGTGCACTTATACATATTCCTCTATCAAAATCCATTATTTTGATCCTTCTGAATTTCTACTAATTAAAGTAGAATACTTATAGCAAATATAAAGTTTTAATCATGTTGAATATGATTCCAAAAACTTTAATTATATAATCCCAATTTAACTTGGTATTATCCTTGCTATATTATTTGTGATGTAAATTTATGTATGAACATAATTACCTCATCACAATGACTAATTGGAAGTTAGTCCTTATGACAAAATAAAACCGAATGATTGCATTGTTTGTTTTATAGTCATAAATTCCAAGAGTTCATTTATTTAACCATTTGTTGTGATCTTTAGAAATACTTTCTTTGGAAATCCAAAAGCAATTCTAATTTTAATAGCTAACTTGGAAATGTCTTTTAATGTTATTAGAGTCTTAGAAAGTGTGCAATTCATCACTTCTTTCATTCTAGGGTGTGAACCCCTTTAACTCTATCAAACATTACCTTAATTCCATTTATGAATATTCTATGAGACAAAATTTAGCTCCCACTTTTAAAAGTAGAAAAATACTAGTCTCAATATTCATTAAGGCTATTAAAACAATTTAAATAGTGCTTGGAGTTAAATTCATCCTAGTTTAATAAAATGAGCTATGAAGCTCTTATTAAACACTTAGAATTTAATCATTCATTTAAGAAAAAGCTCCCACTATTTTAATTATCACTTTCACAACAAAATAAATAAAACAATAACTAATCAAGTAGTCAACTCTTGGCTTGGAACATTAAAATAAATTTAATGTGCACACTATATTTACTATACAAGAATTTCTAGTATTTTATAATAAATACTTATCTTGTTTCTAGTTGAATTTAATTTACTTGTCTTGTAATCAATTATTGTGATTATTTTTCTTACACCTTTATTTGAACAAACGCGATCATAAGATCATTTTATTTTGTATTGAATCTATGTCGAACATTAATGTTCTATTGACTCATCAACAAAATAATGGTTCAAAAGACTTAAGGATTAAAGAAACTTAATAATCAATATTTCTAGAAGAAAACTTCATAATAATTGAATCAACAAATTTAATTACAAGTAAACATTTTGATATTAACCATGTTACATTTGATGTCATAAATAATTGGATAATCAAAACTTCATTTATCTAGTAATGCAAGCATTATAAAATGACATCGATAATCCAAAACCACAATTGATAAACTAGGAATAAAATTCCATATCAATAATCCATATGATATCAAAACCAAACAATATCAAAACTCTTAAAATTCAACAATGTAAATAAAGCAAAAATAAACTCTTCTGACTTGAACATGATCATCTCGAAAGTTCACCCCTTTTGTTCATCTTAGTTTGAGCAGCCACAAGCTTGTTATAAAGCTCCAAAAATGAAAACCTTTTGTCGCTAAACAAAATTTCATCTTTGACTTCATTAAAGCTATCTGGAAGCCCATCAAGGATCATTATCTGTTGGGTTTCTGGGTCAATTTTCCCCCCTCCCGACAAGTGAAGTTTATTGAAGTAGCCAAGCATGACTAGGGCATATACCCCCACGTCTTGGCCCTCTTCAAAAACATCATTCCTTAAATGCTTCACGGCGATACAAGCTCGTACCTTGGAGGACTTTTCTTCAAACCACGTGGGCTTGTTGACCAACGGCCTTTTGGGATCGTCAAACCTCTCAAGGGCATTGCCAACACTGGCTAAAACGAAGCCCTTGAGATGACATTCCGCGGTATGCCACTGATCACGAAACTCCTTGTCCTCTCCTTGTAGATGGTATGTAGGCGGACGATCCTTGCTGAGGATCAATCTTAAGTCATTGATCAAACGATCAACATCAAGTTTACTTTTCCATTCCTTAAACAATTCAGAGTCATGCTTCTTCGAACTAAGTATGGCATAATAAATATCCCAAGTATCAAACATCTTTCGTTCAAGCTGAGAATAAATACCAATAATATAAACATGTAAAATTTCAAGGAATTGCAAATAACCACAAAACAATTCATCAATTTTACATCCACAAAAATCAAGCACAAACGTTCTTCTACGAGGAAGCCGAGTCTTATTCATGCAAGAAATTCATTATTTTTACTGGCCACAATGTCGACAGATAGTCCAGAGACCATAAGAATGGCATGGCTGACTAACACTGCTAAAGCGTATAACCATAAAATTAAGCACTAAGGATTCTTTACTTGTGCGTGAACTCCTCTAAAGAAAGGTCGAACCGGACAAGCACCTCCTCCTATAGCTCCCTCTAAGAATTATTAAAATACAATCCTTATAATTTCGCAGCAATATTGCTCCGGTAAAGACCAGTCGCGATATTACTGAAAAACTAATTTTACGATTTTAATAATCCTTTATCTAGAGAAGTCAAAACTTACGAACTGGTAATGTTCCTCCCGTAAAGACAGGCCGGTCACTACTTCGCACTAAGACCAATTTTATGGAGGCCATATACAAACGTGTTGTAATTATCGCTTCATATTTTCTTGTTGGTGGTTTTAATAGTTTAATTATAACTTAAGCAGATAAGGCAGATATCCACATTCAAAGAATAATTAAACATGTACTAGCTATGCATGTAAAGCAATAAGTACATAGGCGATGCATGAGTTAAACTAGATTTTAACAAATAAAATCATAACTCAAATTAAATATCTATCTTTCATCAATAAAACATGTAAACACATTTACAAAAGGTTCACATAAACATAATGACGAAACTTGATCATTTAATTAAGCATCTAAAATAAATAGATAGAATTAAAATTCCATCTTCACATAAACAAGATTATCTAGACATTAAGTCCAATCTTAAATAATCATACATTATTAGTTAAAATAACGTATCTTGATTATTATAATTACCTTTTAATACTATTAGGATTTACTTAGATAGAATTAATCCATCCTTATCCTAAAATTAATGTCTAGGTGTATATCATAAAAGATTAGCTAAGTCTTAATTTTAAATGCCCACTTGGATATATAAATCCGCATTTATCCAATTAAGACTAAATCCATTTAAAACACACCAATTAAATTTTGAGAACTTAATTTCTCATAGCTTTCATAAAATCACATGACAAGAAGAATTTTATTACATCTTTAATTCAAAATGATGTTATCTAGATGAAATAAAATTCACCTTCATCAAAATTAAAGATAAAATTCAATTTAAATAAATAATTAAGGATTTTAATAGCAAAATTAATGCTCTATGAATTTTCATACCTTTAAATCACATTTGATGTTATCTAGATTAAACAAATTCACCTTCATCAAAATTAAAGATAAAATTCAAATTAAACTAGGAATTGAATTCCAATTAAAATCCAATTAATCATTTAACACTTTAATAATTTAGGATTTTAGTGGCATGTTAATGCCAAATGAATTTTTTTTCACTTCTTTAATTAAACCGATGTTATCTAGATGAAATAAAATTCATCTACATCATATTAAAGACAAAATTCAAACTAGGAATAGGATTCCAATTAAAATCCATCCAATTATTATACATGTAATTTTCAAAAAATTTTAAGGTTTTAAAACAATTGAAAAATCTTATGTCTTTTACTTAGGTATATATCTAGGAAATAATTCCATAACACACCAATTAAAATAGACAATTTTCAATTAAACCTTAAAAATTAAAACATGAAAGCATATAGAGAGAATATTCTTTAAAATTACATCCAATTATGGAAAAGCCAAATATTAGATCAATCAAATATTGAATATCCTTATGTTAATTACCATGATATTATCTAGATGGAAAGAATCCATCAAAATCAACTAATTAACAAATTAAATCAATTATTTGACCTAATTAATCAATTGGCAATATTTTAAAGAAAGCAAATATTCTCTTTTTAAATTAGAATCTTGATTTAATGACAAAATCATTCTAATTCCCACAAGATATTTTAAATTATTCTAGGTTTAGGATTTTAAACCACAATTATAAATAACTTGCGTCTTAAGAAACGAAAACATGAAAAACGAATAACGATACGACACAACGGCGATGCAACCCGAAACCCTAATTAGGGTTTGGGCCGCCACGGGCCTCGCGGCAGCCGCTGCTGCCGCGCCCGATCTCCGCCGCCTCACGCAGCTGCTGGCGCTGCTCCCACTGCAGCGCCGCCGCTGCTGCCCTCACTTCCTCATCCGCCGGCAGTCGCTCCCACTCAATCGTAGCTGTTCTCCGCCGCTGTTTTCTCGAAGACGTGGCTGCCATAGCTGGATCAACATGGATCCATGGCTGCTGTCTCCTCCAGCAGCAACTGCTGCCTTGATTCGCGAGGGAGCCCTCGTTCAGCCGCTCTCCGACGGGGAAGGCTTCCCCACCGTCGCCCGAAGACGACCCAGCTGCTGCTGCTGCTGCTGCCTGGAGTCACTGCCGCTGCCGGAGCTGCTGCGACCGCAGAGTCGCTGCCGTCCAGCCTCTGGAGCTGCTCGCTGCTGCTCCTATGCGGCTTGCAGCCGCTGCCCGTCGACAACACAGCGGTTGTCCGGCGCTGCTGTCCGAAGACGAAGCAGTCGCTGCCGGAGCCGCTGCCCGCTGCCTACCGCTCGCGCTGCTGCCCGGATCTGCAACCGTGAGGGCTGCCCGTGCCACTTCTCCGACTAGCCGAGGCCGCCGCTGCCTCTCCTCACCGGATCTGGATCGGCGATCCCCGATGAAGGCAGCCCGGTATTCAAAACACATCTAGGGTTTTAACCCTTGTATTCCTTTTTCGTTTTTCGATTTAATTAACTTGATTTATCGCGGTCGCTTCGCTTGACCGCGATCTTAAATCTTAATTAATCGTTTCTTAGTTTGTAACAATTCTTTTATGTTCATCACATATGCATATTTAAACATAAGCAATTTAAAACATTCTTGCATATTAAGAACATAAAACTATAGATCTAATGAATACTTGCTTAGATCTAGAATATTCTTGTGAAAAACTCAAATAAAATTCGAGATTCATAATATTCTTTCATCGATCCAAGTATTCAATCATGGACCACTTTATTTCTTGATTTAAAAACATATATTCACTTAAACACATACATATATGTAACATCAAACATATAAACTAGTATATGTTACTTAGAACATATAGATCTAATGTTGTTCATCATAGATCTAGAATATTTTTGTGAAAAACTTGAATAAAATTCAAGATTCATAATATTCAATCATCGATCTAGAACATCATATCATAGATCCAAAATTAAAATCAAGAAAAACATAGATCCAACACATATTGCATTATTTTTGAAAATCCCAAGTTTTTACACTACAATTTTCGAAAAATTCAATTAATCAAATACATAATCAGAGCCTAAAAATTGGCTCTGATACCAATTGTTGGGACTACCGCAGCGGAAGACACGGAAATCAAACAGGTCCTAGAACGGATCTATTTAGGTGATTATGCATTCGACTCCAATTTCATGCAATAAACATAGATCTATAGGTATAACATCAAATAAACACATAATCATGCAATTTGATGTAGATTCGATTGTTACCTCATTTTGATCCATCATAGGATCGAAGTTGCTAGCTGCACCACCCGGAGATCCTTGGTTTATCGACCGTGAATCTTCCAACCTATTCCCTAGTCCTTGATTCTCCATCCGTGTGGGCGGATCTTAGATAATCAATAATAGTCTTGAAGAGATCTAGGAAAACCCAATACAAACACGAAATTGTCTAGATCTAATCCTATGAATTAGGATAGATCAAGAACAATAATCAAAACCCTAATTCTCCCACAACTATGGCTCGAAAATCGAGACCAAGAGGGAGAGAGAGAGAGGCGCCGATTTCTAGGCGGCTAGGGTTAGGGTTTTGGAGTGTGTTGTCTAGAATGGTGTCCTAGGGTTTCCACATCCCATCACTATTTATAATGGACTTTGTTGGGCTAGGTTGGGGATCCATGGAATGATTTAAGTGTTGGGCTCACCCATTGATAAATTACTAATTAAATCAAATGACCCATGATTTAATATATTATCAATGGAATATTATTTTATTCCACTAAAGAATAATATTGCACTCCCACTTAAATCACCAAATTACAAATAACTTGGGTCCATTTTATTTTATAATATTTCCTGCGTTTAAGATTATCTTGATCCGTCAATTTAATTCTTTTGTCTGCTATGTGACTAGAATTAAATTAATTCTCCAAAGAGTTTTTCTAGTTTGAAACTTTATTTATTATTCGTGGAATAAATTCCAACTGCGCAGTTTTCTGAATAATAAATTCCTTTTTCAAACACCTCTTGGGGATCACCCCTTAGGGATTTAATCATACCACACTGGGCACGCGAATTCTATGAAATAATATTCCAATACCTTCATGTTATTCAATTACTACCACCCAAGATATCATGAACTTGAGTTACGTACAAACTCTCACATATTGATAAGTCAAAGTGGCGTTTGATTGAATAAACAATATTGATATCAATATCATAGACTAGAAAATACTAAACTTTCTTGAAATATATTCTTTCAGTAGATAGCAATAAAGAATACATTTCGGATTAGATCCTTTCAGTGCTTTACCACACCGGTGTTACTAATCTCTTCTTAGGTAAGAGAGAATTATCACAAACACCGCAACCGTACCGATAGGTAGCCAAAGCCTATCTAGGTTGTGAATACGTTTTTCTTCTTACTAGATCTGGCCAAGTCCCCTACTGGAAAACTCATGAGGAGATTCATCGAATTTCCCTACTTGACCTTCTTAGTAAAAAGCCTTAGACTTGTTTATCATATTTCAATAATAAACCATTATATTATATTATTTATTCTCATAATTAGGTAAACAAGTGGACGTGGCGTTTCTCGTATACATGCACAAGCTGACTGTACAAAGGCATGTACGCTCGAAGCATCTTTTAGTATACAAACCCCAACAATATGTACTTATGGCATCTAAGGCTTGGGCATGCCAATCCGAGAAGGATCCAAAAGTTGGCGAGCCTTGGCTCAATTGAGGGACTAAGCTTAGACCCTTTTCCAACTTGCGAATCCTGCTTGGAAGGCAAGATGACCAAAAGATCCTTTAAGATCAAAGGAAATAGAGCCAAGAAAGTACTAGATCTCATTCACTCGGATGTGTGTGGTCCATTCCAAATTCAAACTAGGGGAGGCTATGTATATTTCATCACCTTTATTGATGATTATTCAAGACTAGCCCAAGTCTATTTGATGCAACGCAAATCAGAATCTTTTGAAAAATTCAAACTATTCAAGGCATTTGCAGAAACGCGTCATAGTAAGACTATGAAAGCCTTACGATCTGATCGAGGAGGCGAGTATCTTAGTGATGAATTTTTGGGCTACTTAGCGGAAGCTGGGATTGAATCCCAACTGACTGCACCTGGCACTCCTCAACAAAATGGAGTTGCGGAAAGGAGAAATCGAACATTTCTTGAAATGGTTCGATCAATGATGTGTTATGCTCAGTTGCCAAAATTCCTTTGGGGGTTTACGCTAGAAACAGCGTGTTGCACCCACAATAACTTACCTACAAAGTCAGCGCCCAAAACACCTCATGAGTTGTGGACTGGGCGTAAGCCCAACCTAGAACATCTCAAGATTTGGGGTTGTCCGGCGCATGTGCTAGTTAAAGATCCAAGTAAATTGGACTCTCGCACAGAGGTATGTTTGTTTGTGGGATATGCCAAAGGAACAAAAGGCTATGAATTCTATAGTCCTCAAGACAACAAAGTATTTGTAAGCACAAATGCAAAGTTCTTGGAAGAGGAGTATATTAAGAATCAAAAACCCAGAATTGTAATCACTCTTGAAGAAATGAGAGATGATGACGTTCCAATTACATAAGAGAAAACTCCACAAGAAAATATTGCACCACGTAATACAACTTCTTCTACTCCTACGATTGTAGAGCCTCGTCGTAGTGGGAGGGTTTCAAAAGAACCAGGAAGGTGGATTGGTCTGGGAGAGTCTTCAGACTCAGCTTCCGGACATCTAGAACCTGACCCCTGGAACTACAAAGAAGCATTAAATGATTTGGATAGTCTCAACTGGATTGAGGCAATGGATTCCGAATTACAATCGATGGAGGATAAGGACGTTTACGACCTTGAAAACCTGCCCAAAGGCTGCATTGCCATTGGGAGTAAGTGGGTATTCAAGCGTAAACGAGGTCCGGATGGGAAAGTTAAATTGTTCAAAGCTAGATTAGTGGCAAAGGGTTATACCCAAAGAGAAGGAATCGATTATGATGAGACCTTCTCACCCGTCGCTATGCTTAAATCAATTAGGATTCTCCTATCCATCGCAGCCTACATGGACTGGGAAGTTTGGCAAATGGATGTCAAGACCGCCTTCTTGCATGGTAGTCTTGAGGAAACCATTTACATGAAACAACCCGAAGGCTATGAAATTAAGGGCAAGGAGCACATGGTGTGGAAGCTTAAAAGATCCATTTATGGACTCAAGCAAGCATCCAGAGCATGGAACATGTGCTTCGATAAAACTGTTAAATCATTTGGTTTTGATCAGTGCCCAGAAGAGAGTTGCGTGTACAAGAAAGTTGAAGGTGCAAATGTGGTGTTCTTGGTACTTTACGTGGATGACATCTTACTAATTGGAAACAATAATAAGATGTTGTCGTCCGTAAGAAACTGGTTGTCTACCCAGTTTGAGATGAAGGACTTGGGAGATGCGGGACACATTCTAGGAATCAAAGTGATCAGAGATCGCAAGAAAAGAATGTTGTGCTTGTCTCAAGAATCCTACATCGATACTGTACTACAACGTTTTAGCATGGAAAATTCCAAGAAAGGTTTCGTCCCTTTCAGACATGGAATTCATCTATCAAAGGAGATGTGTCCTACGACACATACAGAGATAGAAGACATGAAAAAGGTTCCATATGCCTCGGCAGTTGGAAGTCTCATGTATGCTATGTTGTGTACACGACCTGATATATGCTTTGCCGTAGGCATGGTGGCTAGGTATCAGTCGAACCCTGGCCAAGGACATTGGACTGCAGTAAAGAATATACTCAAGTACCTGAAGAGGACTAAAGAGTATGTTCTAGTTTACAAGGCATCTGATCTATGTCCGATGGGGTACACGGATTCAGATTTTCAATCTGATCGTGATTCGAGGAAGTCTACTTCTGGTTATGTGTTCACCTTGGGAGGTGGAGCCGTTATATGGAAGAGTGCAAAGCAGAAATGCATTGCGGACTCGACCATGGAAGCCGAGTATGTAGCTGCTTCTGAAGCTGCAAAAGAGGCTGTATGGCTCAAGAACTTCCTAAAAGAGTTGGGTGTGATTCAGAGTTTGCCCAAGAGCATCACGGTATATTGTGATAACTCTGGAGCTGTTGCAAACTCAAAGGAACCACGATCCCATAACGCAAGCAAACACATTGAGAGGAAGTACCATATCATTCGGGAGATTGTACAGAGAGGTGACATACAAGTAGTCAAGATTGCAACAGAAAACAACCTTGCTGATCCTTTCACGAAAGCCCTCTCGGGTGGGACGTTTGATCGTCATATGGAAGGGATAGGTGTTAGATGCATTAAAGACTCAGACCTGCTTTCTCTATAAGTGGGAGAAATTGAAGAAAATTGACAGTAGTATACTCGAAAGCATGTTTTGAGTATAAGTGGGAGATTGTTGGAACATATATACTAAAAAGCATTTTTCGAGTTTTTTGAATTTGATAAATTGCTTGTATATTGTAAACACTCTTCATTTAATGAGAATAATAAATTTTTTCTTCACACTGTGTATTTTGCTTTAATGGGTATTGACCGTATTTAATTATATATTAAATTATATAATTAAAACGCCGGAAAGTAAAATCAGTCTAAGTCTTCTACATTGAAGGTTGGGTCGTGGAACAGGTCATCACAGTAGGTGGCCCAACCGGTACCTTGTAGAAGTAAAACTTTTTCACAACCTAGATAGGCTTTGGCTACCTATCGTGAAAGGTTGCAGTGTCCATCCGAAAGTCGTCTTTACCTTGAGAATGACTAGTGACACTGGTGTGGTATAGCATTGAATGGATCTAAAGTATAGACACGTCTTTGTTGCTATCTACTGTAAGACGATGTCTTGGAGATTTAATATTTCCTAATCTTTGTAATAATATAGGACACACGTTATTTAATCATACGCTGCTTTGACTTATCAATAGGTGTGGGTTTTTCGTAACCCAATATTCCTGATATTTTGGGTAGTAGTAATTAATAACTAGAATGATGTCAGTTTTATTATTACATTGAATCGTGTGCCTGCGCGGTTTGACTATATCCCCAAGAGGTGTTCGAGAGAAGTTCTTGTCACGACCGACGCTTTGCTAAGGATAGCATTGCTCGGTAAATCATGACCAGGGGAGGGAATTAAGAAGGGGGGTAGAAAGGGGATGAAAGAATTAATGATAAGACAAATATTTCTTCATAAGATGAGAGGTGTTCACAAGACAACAAAGATCATGAGAATTTGAAAGAGTGTTTAGCACAGATCACTCGTTACTGATTGTTTTTCCTGTGACCCATCTACTACAAAATACTACGACCAAAAGCACAGCGGAAGGAGTTGTAACCATGTGGTCATGTGTATGAAGACACATGCCACGAAAATCCTACAAAAGAGATGATACGACCGCCAACTCCACTCAGCCACCAGTTCATCACTTGCTCAACCTGCACATTTAGAAATATATGCAGGGCTGAGTACGGGGTACTCAGTGAACACATTGCCGAAAGATACATATATAAGAAAAAGTTATTATCATGCCATCACAGTAACACACGGGGGTTTTTCTTAAAGGCCCGAGCTTACTAAATTCATTTTCATAAAGTTCGCTTGATCAAGCTAAGTTCATTCCATCAATCCGCCATATCTGATGGTTCATTCCGTGTCGGGAAGGTGGCCACCTTCCACGATCACATTGACCGGCCAACCCTCTCGATGACTCACGGTCCATTCCTTCGTGCACATTAACTCGAATAGGATCTTGGTCCTATTGGAGCCGAATTCGTTTCATTCATTCATTCCTTTGGCATCGCCAAGCAGATAGGCATCATTCAACAAATAATTTATGGCACGATAACATTAAAAAAAAAGTAAGTGCAATTTTATCAAACAAAAATCATTTCATATATTTGATAATTTTATCCACACTTAATGTGTTGGATATAAAGCCCACCTCAAAGCTTCCCAAAGAAAATGCTGCAAAAGCTTGGCCTCGGAAATCAAACTTCGCGAACACGCCCTTCTTGAAATAGTATAATGTTCTAAATTAGTTTTAAGGACATATATAAGGTGCATGTCATGAAATGATCCTACATGTAGTATGCGTCCTACGTTCGGGGTTCGATCAAGATCACTTCATTCCACTCAAGAAAAGTGGATTTCTATTTTATGAGACACCTTAAAGTAATTAAATAATTATTTGGGAGAGAGTTCATTTAATCCATACATTCTTATTTTCCAGAAATTTAATTAATTAATTACGGAGGGCAAGACATTAATTTATCGCAAGATTAATTTTTTAAAAGCTTCAAATATTTTAAGAAACATTACACCACAACTACGAGGTAAGGTTCCTTTTATTTCTTATGCTTCAAAGCCCAAAATTCCCATTTCCTCTAAATTCTCGGCCCAAAGAATTAATACTAGGAGACCATCTTGCTAAATAAATTCCTTGGCCCAAAGAATTAATACTAGGAGACCATCTTGCTAAATAAATTCCTTGGCCCAAAGAGAGGCCCAATAGTCAAAAGTGTTGCCCTAATTACTAAAAGAATTAATCCTCCCATTCTTCCATTTCAAACAAACAACCTCCCTCTCTCCCACTCTCTCTCTCTCTCGGCTCTCCCCTCTGCCGGCGCCCTGGCGTCGCCGGCGAGCGGCGCCGGCGCCGGCCTCTCCGGCGCTCTCTCTCTCTCGGCGCTTTCTCTCTCTCTCTCTCTCTCTCCGGTTTTCTCTCTCTCTCTCTCTCTCTCTCTCTCTCCCTCCGGCTTTCTCTCTCTCCGGCGCTCCCTCTCTTGCCGGCGCTGCCGTCGCTGTTGCTGGTCACCAGCGGTTCCACCGCCGTTGACTGAAAGGTAGGATTTTCCTCCCATTCCCAATTCCCTTTCTTTCTCTTCCTCTTCATTTTCTTAAATTGAAGGCCTAGAACTAACAATTAGGTCTTGAAATGCGAAGATTCGGATAGATCGTGCAAAATGGGGTCGGAAGAGGTTAATTTCGGCACAATTCGCCGGAACAACCACCGCCGCCGCCGCCGCCCTGCCGCCGCCGGCGGTCTGCCGCCGCCGCCGCTGGACAGCCCCTTTGCTTATGGGTGAGCTCTCCCATGATTGTTATTATTGTGTGTTGAAGATTTCTAGTAGATTAGGCCTTGTTTAATTGTTTTCTTAGTCTAAGCTTTCTATGGTTAAGTCAACATTCTATTCTAGATAGTCATATGCATAATTGGTATGAAATCATTAGGGAAGAGGTATACAAAATAATAATATGGTTTTTGTCATGGGGAACCTAATGTTCATGCTTTGAATGATATGAAAATGGCTATGTAGTAAAAAAAAATGGTTATTAGAAGAATCACCTTGAGAGAAGTAAGAGAAGAAGAATGGTAGTGTGTAGGAATTTGGCTCCTCTTCTTCAACCACTAGTATGCATCCTCATCTTGGTTGGATTTTTTTTTGTTTAGAGAGTTTTCATAAATGAACAAAAGGATTAAGAGGGAAGATGAGTGGTATTTATAATGAAAATGGGTGCATAGGAATGCATGGTCACAAGCTTGATTTCAAGAGGAAGTGTATTGTCTAACGGTTAGGGACTTTTTGCCAAATGAGGCAAGTTGTCACGTCAATCATTCGTCATGCCAAAAATGGCAAGAATATTATGTCTCGTCACTTAAAAAGGCGTGAGCCGTCGTTTGGAAAACGTGAGCCGCCGTTTGGTTTGCGTGTTTGATGTGATTTGATTTCGTCAATTGTCTCGTCTTGATTTGACACGCTTCTTATCCATTCGTGTAGGTATCGGGGTTCAAGATGTGGCTATTGCGCAAGATCCGGAGGGCATGGAGAGTATTTTATTTTTAATTAATATTTACTTAAACGTTGAACTCGTGTACGGACTTTTATTTGAAACTTGGTCTTCACGAACGGACTTTCATTAGAGCAAACATCTATATTGACTATTACTATTTTTGTTCACTACTCAAAATATACTTCACAACGATTAATCATAACAAGAAGTAATAATAAGAAAATTTAGACGCGTAACTTATATATATATATAGATCGATGTTCTAAGCCTTAGGGTAAAAAGTCGGGGTGTTACATTCCTTCCCCCTTACAAAAATTTCGTCCCGAAATTTGTAAGGGTCTATTCAAACAGTTCCGGGTATTTTTCTTTCATCTCGTCTTCTAGCTCCCATGTAGCTTCTTCGTATCCATGATGCCTCCACAAGACCTTCACCGAAGTGATAGATTTTGTTCTTAGTTGTTGCACCTTCCGGTCTAAGATTGCTTCTGGTTTCTCCTCGTAACTCAAGTCCGGGTTTATCACCATCTCTTCATGGTGGATCACATGTTTCGGGTCGTACACATATTTCCGTAGCTGCAAAACATGGAAGACGTTGTGCACGCTTCCGAAACTTGGTGGCAGCGCCAAACGATATGCGACGGGTCCAATTTCCTCCAGGATTTCGTAGGGGCCAATGAAACGAGGTCTAAGCTTCCCCTTCACTCCAAAACGTAGTATCCCTTTAGAAGGAGACACCTTCAAGAAGACTTTGTCTCCTACCTTGAACTGCAGGTCAGTCCGACGAGTATCTGCATATGACTTCTGTCTGTCTTGTGCTTCCTTGATTCTACCTTTGATCTGGCGCACAATTTCGACCATCTCATTGACTACTTCAGGACCCAACATCTTTCTCTCACCGACCTCATCCTAGTATAGGGGCGATCTGCACTTCCTCCCATATAGCGCCTCGTAAGGTGCCATATTAATGGTTGTCTGGTAGCTGTTGTTGTATGCAAACTCTATCAGGGGTAGGATTGTCTCCCAACTCCCTCCTCCGTCAAGTATGACGGCTCGGAGCATATCTTCCAGTGTTTGAATCGTCCTTTCTGACTGCCCATCAGACTGTGGGTGGAACGCGGTACTGAAATTTAATTTTGTACCAAGTTCTGCTTGCAGGCTCTTCCAGAAATTTGAAGTGAATTTTGCATCTCGATCTGATGTGATTGAGGCTGGGATACCATGTAAGCGTACGATTTCTCGTACATAAAGTTGAGATAGTTTTTCAGATCCATAAGTGATTGGAATTGGCAGGAAGTGGGCACTCTTGGTGAGGCGATCCACGATCACCCAGATGGCAGTGTTTCCTCGCTTGGTCTTCGGCAAGCCCGTCACAAAATCCATGGTTATGTGTTCCCATTTCCATTCAGGAATTTCTAAGGGTTGCAATTTCCCGTACGGTCGCTGGTGAAGAGCCTTGACTTGTTGACAAGCCAAACATCTTTCCACGAATGATACTATACTTCTCTTCATGCCATCCCACCAAAATTTCCGCTTCAAGTCTTGATACATCTTGGTACTTCCAGGGTGTGCGGTGTAGGGCGTGTCGTGAGCTTCGCTCAAGATCTCATCTCTCAGCTTCTCATCTTGGGGCACACACAGCCTCCCTCCGAAAGTGAGGGCGTTGTCCGCCTCCTCGTGATAGGTCTCATGTCCGCCAGTCCTCACCTTTGCTCGTATCTTTTCCAGACCTTCGTCCTGTCTCTGTGCAGCGATGATACGCTCCCTCAAATCTGGCTCCACCACTAGAGTAGCTATCCTTGCTTTTACCGTTTCTGGGGCACTTATCATTTCCATGTTGAGCTTGCCAAAATCTCGTAGTAGTTCCTCCTCGTGGGTGAACATGGCTGTCAAGTGCTGAGCCTTTCGGCTTAAAGCATCGGCCACCACATTGGCCTTGCCGGGATGGTAGTTGATGCCACAATCATAATCTATCACCAGCTCCAACCATCTCCTCTGTCTCATGTTCAAGTCCTTCTGTTTGAAGAAATACTTGAGGCTTTTATGGTCCGTGAAAATCTCACACCGAACTCCGTAGAGATGGTGCCTCCAAATCTTTAGCGCGTGCACTACCGCGGCTAACTCCAAATCATGGGTAGGATAATTAAGCTCGTGCGGCCTAAGCTGTCGTGACGCATATGCTATCACCCTGCCATTTTGCATGAGGACGCAGCCCAATCCACTTTTTGATGCGTCAGTGTAAACCACATAGTCTCCTGTTGGATCTGGAACAGCCAGTACTGGCGCGGTGGTCAATTTCCTCTTTAGTAACTCAAAACTTTCTGCACATTCTGGGGTCCACGAAACTTTGGTGCCCTTCTTGAGTTGTTGCATCATCGGTCTTGCAATCTTTGAGAAGCCCTCGATGAATCTCCTATAATAACCTGCCAATCCCAAGAAGCTTCGTATCTCGTTGGGTGTTCCAGGGGGTTTCCAATTCTGCACGGCCTCCACCTTTGCTGGATCTACTTGAATTCCTTCAGCAGTCACCACATGACCGAGGAAGTTCACCTCGTTGAGCCAAAATTCACACTTGCTGAATTTGGCGTATAGCTTCTCGGCCCTTAGTGTTTCCAGAGTGATCCGTAGGTGTTCTTCGTGTTCTTTCTTGTCCTTAGAGTAGATGAGCACATCGTCTATGAATACCAATACGAACTTGCCAAGACAGGGGTGGAAGACTCGGTTCATGAGATCCATGAATACTGCAGGTGCATTTGTCAAGCCGAAGGGCATCACCACAAACTCGTAGTGACCATACTGCGTTCGAAAAGCCGTCTTTGGAATATCATCTTGCCGAATCTTCAGTTGATGGTAACCAGACTTTAAATCCACCTTTGAGAAGACACTAGCTACTCGGAGCTGGTCAAATAAGTCATCAATTCTTAGCAACGGGCATTTGTTCTTCAAAGTCAGTTTGTTCAACTCTCGGTAGTCAATGCACACTCTTAGCGTCCCATATTTCTTCTTCACAAAAAAAAGCCTTGGTGCTCCCCACGGAGAGACGCTTGGTCTGATGAAACCTAGGTCCATCAGTTCTTGAAGTTGCATCTTTAGTTCCTCCAAGTCCTTTGGAGCCATTCGATACGGAGCTTTCGACACTGGTGCAGATTCGGGTTCGAGATCGATGGTGAATTCCAGTTGCTTATCTGGTGGTAAGCCAGGTAGATCGTCGGGAAACACATCTGGGAACTCTCGCACTATTTCCACATCTTCAATTTTCCTTTCTTCTTTTCTTTCTTCGTTCAGGTAGACAAGATAGGCCGGGTGGCCTTTTCGTACAAGCGTTGCAGCTTGTAGCGCGGAGATTAAGGATTTCCGCTTACCCAAGGTAACCCCATGAAAGTTAGTGGCGTCCTTTCCGGGAGGGTGAAAAGAGATTTGTCGTTGGTTGCACAGGATAGTGGCATAGTTTTCAGCTAGCCAATCCATCCCAAGGATTATGTCGACGTCGGACATAGGCATAATACTCAAGTTGTCACTCGTGATCTTAAGTTCTCTCCACATGACTTCTACATTCAAGCAAATACGTCTGATCCGTCCAATTCTTCATATTGGCGAAAGACTCTAATTCTATGCTTAACTTGCTTCGTTTGAAAGTCTAAGGCCTCTACGCAAGGTATTGTTGCTAGATTCTCTTGGCTCCCTTATGCCTTCTTTAGTCTTATAGCATAGGTGTGATCCTTTAAGAGTAGTCTCGGTCATCGAGGTTGTTGATGTTGTGACAGTTAAGGTAGTTGTGTGGGTGGTTGCTAAGATTGCCTCTCCATTACTTGTAGTTGTGAGCATTGTGTCGGTTGTTTCAACCTTGTCGATTTCTCCCATTTGAACTTCAATTCGTCATGATTTACATCCATGTATCGATCAATCAACTACTTATGCATGTAAGGATTTACAGGGACCTTTACATCTATTTATATTTATTTATTTATTATTATTATTATTATTTTAGCATACTTTCTATGTATCTAACGTACTGTCGTTCTTCTAGAGGGTCATCGCAAGTGGTACTTGGTCGCGGAATATAATAAACTTCTTGTCTTACTTATGTTGATCCTTCTGGTCAGTGTATCACATTTGCGTATGTCCACCTAAGGCACTTCCTTCTCTTGTGAATAAAAGATTTAAAGCATTGTCCTTCGTGCATGCCTCATGTAGAAAACTCAGGGGTTTACCAGTCTTAACTTGGATAAAGTGAGTTGATACTGAAAGGAAATTGGAATTTTGAAATAATTCCAAGGTTACCTAGAAGGATGAAATGACCACCGTCACTATTCTGATCAAGCAATCATGGGTTTCACAACAACCTCTCACACAAGCTTGTAACAACTGATTTTCAAAATAGCGCAAAGACTAGGTTCAATTGGGTTCATCACACCCCCTTAAGAGAGACACATACTTCCACACCCTAAGCTATATCCATAGAGCTTAATAGGAAATTCTTGTGGGGAGTTTGGTAGATGGAATAAGTTATGGAAGCATGGTATGAATGAATCGAATCTGAATTCTCATAGTTGACTGTCAATTCAATTGACCAAACAGGTTTGAAAAAGTTGAGAGAACATTGGATGATGTATCTATCAGAGTAAGTCTCGACTTACCCAATTAATGGAGGAATTCAAAAAGACAATTGTTGTGAAGTTGTATCGATTATTGATTCATCACATCATAATAATGAAAAAAAAAATTTGATGGTTCTCCAAGTCTTTCATAGGTAATACAATCAACTCTCCTAGGGAGAAAGAAAAATTTAAGAGTTAACTTGGAGTTCAGAAGGATTTAAACATGAGACGAAACGTGCAAGAGTTTTGTGGCAAATGCAAATCCTGAATTTGTAAAAAGAGAATTTACAATTCATATATT
Source organism: Salvia hispanica (assembly GCF_029641045.1). Classification (NCBI taxonomy): domain Eukaryota; kingdom Viridiplantae; phylum Streptophyta; class Magnoliopsida; order Lamiales; family Lamiaceae; genus Salvia; species Salvia hispanica. The sequence continues at coordinate 2,699,254 of NC_142692.1, read as the reverse complement.
GAAAAAGAGAACGGTCAACGAGATATTCAAGGCCAAAATTGCCTCTAGAGAGGACTTTTTGTACATAACAGATCCTCCTACATAACATACGAAAGTCCTAAATTCTACGCGATCGACAAAAGAAAAGCGTGAAACCGTAGGAAAGAACAGTTTTCACGTCACAAGGGGACTAGAGTAAAACTACTAGCATCAGGACGGCCTCATAAAGGGTCCGTTGCTGATGGTACATAACTAACACTACTCTACCAGTCGCCATCCGAGTCTAGAGAGCTCAGCCCCGAGCTCCCCTCAAAGCCATCGTCGCTACTGATCTCGATCGGGTCATCTGCGGCCCCTCCTGGTAACACCTCCGGCACGGGATGAGGTATCGCAACATCCGGAACTTCCAAAACCTCACGGTGTACCTCATCCCTAACGATAATGGGGCCTTCCTCAAAGTATGCCAACCATCGTCTCATGTCAGCTGCCCATCGATCCCATTCAGTGTCCAACTCATCGGGTGGGGGTAGTCCACCAGGCAACCCCAAGAACTGTCTGTGCTCATTCGGACTCCTCATCAGCGGAGCTGCTTCATCATCTGCCTGATACTCGATCGGGTACTCATCGTTGTCAGGGGCAACAATCATGGGGGCCTCGCCCCACCATGTCGGGTCATGCTCTGGGTGGGAAAACTGGTGCACCCCCTGGGGTATGTCGTAGCCCGGGAGTAGGTCCCTCCCATGTCCGTGTGAGGGTCCAGCCTCATGATCGTGCTGCCCCTGAGGCGCGTCATCGGGAATAATCGATCCACACCATTGGAGCGGAGGGGGCGGCAGGTCGCCCAGACAGAATGTCGGCGTGTCCCGATAGTGCACATACTGAAGGAAGATGAAAGTAATGAAACCTCGAAAGTCTCCCTCCAACTCTGGATTATTGAACACACGGTAAATGTAGCTGCTCGACAACCATATGGCCCATGGCACCCAATCCATAGGTAAAAGGGAAATCAGGTGATGTATGCCGTCCAGTCCTGAAATGCCATGTTCGTGAGCTGCCTCCCACAACTCAAAGAACTCGTAGAGGATCCGTATCACCTTGTCCATTGGGCGTGGCCGATAAGACCGATAAGCAAGGATGGCGTTGTTCGCCAACATCTGCGGGGTGTTCTGGTAGTGTGAGGTGGTTTTACCGTTCATCTACAAAAGGAGTTCCATTAAAACCATTAGCAAGGGAGAGATAATGGGGTAGGCATTCGTGCGATACTTCTTTTGGTGAAACGTAAAGGGTGTACTTGGCCAAAGCCACACGCATCGGGATAGGCGTTCATTATTAAGGGAGTTTGTGTGTCGGGTTTGTAAGCGTAAGATCAACTTACCATAAGATGAGTATCGGGAAATGCTTTGTTAGAACGGCGGTACTTCAAATTCATTCATCAAGGCATAGGAGATTTTTACGTATCTCTCTGTACTTCCAACATGAATCCATAACATTGGCACAAAGATTACATCGCTCGGGAAAGCGAGAATCACACGTATACTTATTTCTTCTAAGTTCTCATTTCAGGGGTGCTCATTTTATCAGCTTGTTTAAAATTCTTAAAAGGCATCTTATAAGAAGAATAAATTACCTTCATTCAGGTTGAGGGCGATGAAATTGGTGCTGAGTTGTGGTCGATCTCGCTAACTTAGTCTAGCGAATCAAGTCTAGACTTTTCTTTTCAAAGAAGGACTCACGGTTACAGAGTAGAAAACCTAGGCTCTGATACCACTCTGTCACGACCGACGCTTTGCTAAGGATAGCATTGCTCGGTAAATCATGACCAGGGGAGGGAATTAAGAAGGGGGGTAGAAAGGGGATGAAAGAATTAATGATAAGACAAATATTTCTCCATAAGATGAGAGGTGTTCACAAGACAACAAAGATCATGAGAATTTGAAAGAGTGTTTAGCACAGATCACTCGTTACTGATTGTTTTTCCTGTGACCCATCTACTACAAAATACTACGACCAAAAGCACAGCAGAAGGAGTTGTAACCATGTGGTCATGTGTATGAAGACACATGCCACGAAAATCCTACAAAAGAGATGATACGACCGCCAACTCCACTCAGCCACCAGTTCATCACTTGCTCAACCTGCACATTTAGAAATATATGCAGGGCTGAGTACGGGGTACTCAGTGAACACATTGCCGAAAGATACATATATAAGAAAAAGTTATTATCATGCCATCACAGTAACACACGGGGGTTTTTCTTAAAGGCCCGAGCTTACTAAATTCATTTTCATAAAGTTCGCTTGATCAAGCTAAGTTCATTCCATCAATCCGCCATATCTGATGGTTCATTCCGTGTCGGGAAGGTGGCCACCTTCCACGATCACATTGACCGGCCAACCCTCTCGATGACTCACGGTCCATTCCTTCGTGCACATTAACTCGAATAGGATCTTGGTCCTATTGGAGCCGAATTCGTTTCATTCATTCATTCCTTTGGCATCGCCAAGCAGATAGGCATCATTCAACAAATAATTTATGGCACGATAACATTAAAAAAAAAGTAAGTGCAATTTTATCAAACAAAAATCATTTCATATATTTGATAATTTTATCCACACTTAATGTGTTGGATATAAAGCCCACCTCAAAGCTTCCCAAAGAAAATGCTGCAAAAGCTTGGCCTCGGAAATCAAACTTCGCGAACACGCCCTTCTTGAAATAGTATAATGTTCTAAATTAGTTTTAAGGACATATATAAGGTGCATGTCATGAAATGATCCTACATGTAGTATGCGTCCTACGTTCGGGGTTCGATCAAGATCACTTCATTCCACTCAAGAAAAGTGGATTTCTATTTTATGAGACACCTTAAAGTAATTAAATAATTATTTGGGAGAGAGTTCATTTAATCCATACATTCTTATTTTCCAGAAATTTAATTAATTAATTACGGAGGGCAAGACATTAATTTATCGCAAGATTAATTTTTTAAAAGCTTCAAATATTTTAAGAAACATTACACCACAACTACGAGGTAAGGTTCCTTTTATTTCTTATGCTTCAAAGCCCAAAATTCCCATTTCCTCTAAATTCTCGGCCCAAAGAATTAATACTAGGAGACCATCTTGCTAAATAAATTCCTTGGCCCAAAGAATTAATACTAGGAGACCATCTTGCTAAATAAATTCCTTGGCCCAAAGAGAGGCCCAATAGTCAAAAGTGTTGCCCTAATTACTAAAAGAATTAATCCTCCCATTCTTCCATTTCAAACAAACAACCTCCCTCTCTCCCACTCTCTCTCTCTCTCGGCTCTCCCCTCTGCCGGCGCCCTGGCGTCGCCGGCGAGCGGCGCCGGCGCCGGCCTCTCCGGCGCTCTCTCTCTCTCGGCGCTTTCTCTCTCTCTCTCTCTCTCTCCGGTTTTCTCTCTCTCTCTCTCTCTCTCTCTCTCTCCCTCCGGCTTTCTCTCTCTCCGGCGCTCCCTCTCTTGCCGGCGCTGCCGTCGCTGTTGCTGGTCACCAGCGGTTCCACCGCCGTTGACTGAAAGGTAGGATTTTCCTCCCATTCCCAATTCCCTTTCTTTCTCTTCCTCTTCATTTTCTTAAATTGAAGGCCTAGAACTAACAATTAGGTCTTGAAATGCGAAGATTCGGATAGATCGTGCAAAATGGGGTCGGAAGAGGTTAATTTCGGCACAATTCGCCGGAACAACCACCGCCGCCGCCGCCGCCCTGCCGCCGCCGGCGGTCTGCCGCCGCCGCCGCTGGACAGCCCCTTTGCTTATGGGTGAGCTCTCCCATGATTGTTATTATTGTGTGTTGAAGATTTCTAGTAGATTAGGCCTTGTTTAATTGTTTTCTTAGTCTAAGCTTTCTATGGTTAAGTCAACATTCTATTCTAGATAGTCATATGCATAATTGGTATGAAATCATTAGGGAAGAGGTATACAAAATAATAATATGGTTTTTGTCATGGGGAACCTAATGTTCATGCTTTGAATGATATGAAAATGGCTATGTAGTAAAAAAAAATGGTTATTAGAAGAATCACCTTGAGAGAAGTAAGAGAAGAAGAATGGTAGTGTGTAGGAATTTGGCTCCTCTTCTTCAACCACTAGTATGCATCCTCATCTTGGTTGGATTTTTTTTTGTTTAGAGAGTTTTCATAAATGAACAAAAGGATTAAGAGGGAAGATGAGTGGTATTTATAATGAAAATGGGTGCATAGGAATGCATGGTCACAAGCTTGATTTCAAGAGGAAGTGTATTGTCTAACGGTTAGGGACTTTTTGCCAAATGAGGCAAGTTGTCACGTCAATCATTCGTCATGCCAAAAATGGCAAGAATATTATGTCTCGTCACTTAAAAAGGCGTGAGCCGTCGTTTGGAAAACGTGAGCCGCCGTTTGGTTTGCGTGTTTGATGTGATTTGATTTCGTCAATTGTCTCGTCTTGATTTGACACGCTTCTTATCCATTCGTGTAGGTATCGGGGTTCAAGATATGGCTATTGCGCAAGATCCGGAGGGCATGGAGAGTATTTTATTTTTAATTAATATTTACTTAAACGTTGAACTCGTGTACGGACTTTTATTTGAAACTTGGTCTTCACGAACGGACTTTCATTAGAGCAAACATCTATATTGACTATTACTATTTTTGTTCACTACTCAAAATATACTTCACAACGATTAATCATAACAAGAAGTAATAATAAGAAAATTTAGACGCGTAACTTATATATATATATAGATCGATGTTCTAAGCCTTAGGGTAAAAAGTCGGGGTGTTACAGTTCTATTATTCGGAAACCCGGCCGGTTTGGATTTAATCCAAGAATAAATAGAAAAGGAAAAGTATATTTTTAATATACATCTCGTACTAGACAAACTCTTGGAAATAAAGATATTAATTAATTTAAAGTCTATAGCAGACTACAAATTAACTAATGGATATAAAAAGTCTTAGACACGGGAAATAATATATTAAAGAGGTTAACCCGGATTGCTTGTAATCACGGATTGGATGGACAGTCAATATTTCTTCTATAGTGGCACAAGAAATATTCCATTGGCCTTATATTAAATTATGGGTTATAATTTAATTAGTAAAGAAGGTCCAATTGGGGAGGCCCAATCCAAGCCCCATAGATCCCTAACCTAGCCCATCATAAACTCTATAAATAAGAATGTAAGGAGGAGACACACATGTTATCACAAACCCTAGCCTCCACACTTGGCTTTCTTGTCTTCTCCTTCAAGATTCTTATAATTTCTAAGAGATTCCTCCCACAAGGAATTTAGATCTATAGAGTTAAGGGTCATAGGTTAGAAGATCTTTGGTCTTGCATTCATAATCAAGCTTCAAGATCTACACGTGGAGAAGTAGCAAGCCACTTCGATTCTTTGGAGAATCATTGTTGTAAGTATTCAACAACATAATTTAAATTAAATTATGTGATTAATTGCGCAATTATATGTCTCTACATGTTCAAGCATGAAATTGAATCGACCCACATAATCACCTAAATAGATTCTTATGTGGATTTATTTGTTTTGCATTTTCCGCTGCGATTATCCCCAACACCAGATCCCACAGATACCGTGGGAGTCTGAGATCCACTCGTCGCTGGACTGGACTCGTTGTTGTGATCCATCGCTCGATGATGCTCTTGTACAGAAAGTTAGAGAGAGAGAAAACTCGTTAAAACAAGTGGTGCAAATGAAAATGAAACGAAAATCGCGTTTATATATGATTAAAAAAAAATAATAAATCGAAAATCAGCGCTGGCCGATCGCTGGCCGATCGGGCCTCCACAATGGCGGCTAGCCGATCGGCCAGCGCTTCGGCCAGCGACGAGCGATCGGCCAGCCCACGCCGATCCGGTCGCCGAAATCGCCCTCGCCGATTGCAATGGTTCGGCTAGCGCGACGAATCGGCTAGCCGGTCGCTAGCCGACCATTGCGGATGCTCTTATCATAGCGACATATGAATTTTTAGGGACAAATGGGATGCATTAATAGCAGTCTAAGTCATATTTTATGTCTAGATAGACTATTTTACCTTTGATGAATTTTTATAAAAATTTATGTATAACTCAAAGGTTTATTCTAAATCAAAGTTCCCCACCATCGTGCGAATTGACAATTTTGCGTGAAAGTGCAGATTCACCCAAAAAAACAAGGGTTAACAAGATTGTAAATACGAAGAATTTCAAATGAAAATCAAAGGTTCGTCTTAACTCAAGGTTGTACTTTATAATGCAAATTGAACGATTTCTCACTCTAGTATAAACTCATGTAAAAATCAAATGTTCATACTATTACAAAAGAAAGCTTGAGCAATTGATTTGACTGAGTTATTGTCAAATTTTAAATCGCTAGAGACGTTTGGCAGGAAGGTAGGCCATTTTGCTAGACGATCCCTTGCAATTGCAAATGAAAAACGAGACACCAGCGCTAATGTTTATTGTATCAAACAGAAACTTTTATCCTCCTCATATATGTACATATGGGCTCTACGAAATATCATTATATCAAACAAAAATGATGAATAGTGATTCCCCAGTTACCTATGATGACCATTTTGATTCGAACTCTCTGGCATGTTGAATAGAAGAAAAGTGTTTTACTAGCTATGCTGCGCTTCACCGTCTACTGAATTACTTTATAAATTGAAACAAAAATAATGCGCGCGCACACACCTCCACGGACAACTATCAGCACATGCATGCATGTGCCAAGTACAATATAGTGAAATAACAAAAAAAATGTGCTAGCTAGTAAAAACATGAGTAGATAGCCTTTCCTTAAATTGACAAGAGTGTCTCTCCCTGTATAAGAATCCACAAAGTATCACAAAAATATGCCTATTTAATTAGAGTTAGAGCTTTTGTGGCTTATTTTGTTTTTAAGTTAGGGTGCATCATATCATGTGCTGTTAATAAAAATCACCAAAATTACTACTTCCTCTGTCCACAATTACAAGACCAAGTTTGACTGAGCACGGATTTTAAAAAATATAGTAGAAAGTGACTAGAAAAATACTACTCCCTCCGTCCCAGAGAAGTTGGCACACTTTCCTTTTTAGTTTGTCCCACAAAAGATGTCACATTTCCCTTTTCGGAAAAAGTTCTCTCTCACATGAATATAAAAATTATTGTTGGACTGATGAACATGACTAAATGGAACGATTATTGGTAGACGGAGGGAGTACAAGATGATGGAACCTAGAGTGATAGCTATTTTAAGAGACGGACTAAAAATGAAAATACTTTTATTTTTAAGTGATGGAGGAAGGAGTATCATTTTGTTTTATTATACGCACTAAAGAAATGCTCGAATATAAAATTGGCAAGCAACAGTACAAAAGCAGTAATAAATAGAGAACAACAAAATCAACATTTAGACAAAAACAAGTGTTCAATCCATAACCACTATAGATGAAAAGTCACATCCTAGCATTATCCGTAGTCCGCATCTGCCAAAGAAGAATAGTCTCACAATAGCTCCAGCATCCATGTAAAGGTGAAATTCCAAACAAAATAACCCACCAGCCAAGCAAACAAGAGGTTGAAAACGCCACAGACTGAAAATACTTAAAAACTAGCAACGAAAGTAAACGGAGGATTAAATCCTATCTTATCTATCAAACCAAATGCCATATAGCCGATAGGCAAATTACCCTTAAAATAAACACTACAAAGCAGTTATCTCTAATTCTCGATCTGTATCATCAGCATTTTCGTTTGGATGATGAGAGAGATAACTGACTTCCAACATCCTTCAAACAACTTGTAATATGCCAAACACTGTTTGTGTGACTGTAAGAAGTAGCAGCACCAGAGCAACAAGAACAGAAATAACAGCCCATGGGCTGTTAAAATAGTTATGCCTCAGCTTAGCCATCCACTTATTCCTGCGTTTTTCGCAATACTTATTCACTTCATCAAACATGTCCTTGTAGGCAAACTGACGTGAACGGAGGCATACCCCAACACACAACTTGTTCACCATCTCCGCCACATTATTGTCGTCCCCTATACAGTTTTTTATGACACCTCTTCGCACCAGTATCTCCACATCCTTGGAGGAATCAATGATGCAGTCCAGGAATTCGGCATATTCAGTCACGGCATTGTGCCGAAAGTACTGCTCGTACGCGATGAGGTTCCGGAGGACCGACTCAGTCATATCATAGATGGGCAGTGGCGCCATCATTATCTCCCCTTCTTTGAACCTGAGGGAGAACAACGTCTTTTCTGTTGATTCCCCAAACTTGACATTAGCCTCTTCAAGCCTTCTCGCATTGTCGATAAACCTTTCTTTGCACAAGCCCGAGCTTGAGACATTGCGCCGAGGAAACCAACTGAGATGAATGGAGTCTAGCAAATGTTTCACCTGAAAGATATATATACTAAATAAGGATATTCAGCTTTAAATAAACTAAAAATGTTCTAAACTGAACTAAAACAAACTAAAATGTTCTAAATTAGTACTCCCTCCGTCCCAGAGAAGTTGGCATACTTTGAAAATGGCACGGGATTTTAGGAGGTTTTGTTTTGTGTGTTAAATGGAGAGAGAAAATATAATTTTTATATTCATGTGAGAGAGAACTTTTTTCAAAAAGGGAAATGTGACATCTTTTGTGGGACAAACTAAAAACGAAAGTGTGCCAACTTCTTTGGGACGGAGGGAGTACCATATTGATTATAATATATATATATATATATATATATATATATATAGGGGTGCGTTAGGCTCCTTTGCACCCTAAGTGTCCTATTTCCTTCTTAATCTCAGCCCTTGGATCCTTGAATTGGATGGTTGTGATCAATGCATTATTAGTCTATAATGTTGCATTATTAGCCGCTGTGCATTATTAGAATGAAAATGTGCATTATTAGTCTATAATATTGCATTATTAGCCGTTGTGCATTATTAGAATGAAAATGTGCATTATTAAATGACACGTGGCATTAATCTAACCGTCAGATGACAAAATCGTGGGGCTAGAATTAAGAAGGAAAAAGGACAAAAGATGTGAAAAGGATTTGAATACATCCCTATATATATATATATATGGGGGTCAATAAGTGAAATTCTGTTAAAAATCAAAACAAATCTCAGCCCTTGGATCCTGGGATTGGACGGATGTGATAAGTTACATTATTAGCCCAAGATGATACATTATCATTATTAGACTAAAATGCTACATTATTGTACTAAAATAGTACATTATTATCTAAGTTACATTATTTGACTAATAATCTACATTACTAGATGTCACGTGACATTAATCTAACGGTTACATTATAAGATCCAATGACTGAGATTTGTTTTAATTTTTTACAGAATTTCACTTATTGATCTGAACACGTCCCTATATATATATATATATATATATATAGAGGGATGTACTAAGATGACAACCCTCTTTATTGTAACATCATACCACCATTTTAGGCCATTGGATCTGAAAGTCGTGTGCTTGTCATGCTGCCACGTGTAAAAACACGGAGGGGTAAAATAGGAAATTTCTAATTTTACGTTACCAGATTGCAGTGCTATTCATTGAATATTGCAGTCTTACCACAATAATATTGCAGTTTACCACGACTGCAGTATCTAATGCAGTAGACTGCAATATCTAATACTGTAGACTGCAAACCCGTGTTTTTTCACGAAACTTAATCCTAGCCGTCCATAGATGAGATCTAACGGAGTATATTGGTGGTATGGTGTTATCCTATCTATGGTGGCACCATAGTGCACCCCTATATATATATATATATATATATATATATATATAGCCAATCATGTGGACGAATAATAAGTTGTCATGTGGCAATCATAAAAAATTCTCATGGGTAAATTTTCAAGGCATGTAGTATCCAATATGCTAGACTGCAATTTTTCCCGTCTGCAATATCAAATACGCTAGACTGCAATCTATAGATTGCAGTGTAGCGTTTATACTATTGCAGTCTAGTGTTTATAATATTGCAGTCTAGCATGGTGTCATAATGTCACTTTAAGAGGTGTTGTCATTTTAACGCACCCCCTATATATATGTGTTTATATATAGGAGTGCGTTATGTTGCTAACTCATCCTTCAAATTGTTAACTACAACTAAATAATAGACATTAAATCTTCAAATCAAGGGCCAAGATCATTCAGCTCCGAGTATCAATATAGTGAACAAAAAATATCAATTAGTATTTATGTCAATTAACAACAGAGTAGTTATAACTTACTTTTGAAAAATATGATTTCAAAACTTCAAATGCATATAACTCGACATTAGCCTCTTCAAGACTTCTCACATTGTCGATTAACCTTTCTTCGTGCGAGCCCAAGCTTGAGACATTGGACCGAGGAAACCAACAGAGATGAATGAAGTGGAGCAAATGTCTCACCTGAAAGATATATAGACTAAATTAGGATATTCAGCTTTAAATAAACTAAAAATGTTCTAAAATGAACTAAAACAAACTAAAATTGAGGATTTCAATGGTTCGGCGCTAGAAATTAGTTCGACATTGATTATAATCAAATCTTATATATATAGGGGTGTATTAGGGTCCTTACAGCTTCTCAGTGTCAGACACAACATAAATCACAGTCCCTGGATCCTTGGATTGGATGGTTGTGTTCATAATAGTTGAGCTACATTATTTGACTAAAAATCTACATTATTAGCCGGTGTACATTATTAGACTGAAAATCTACATTACTAGACTAAAATGCTACATTATTATCCGATCTACATTATTAAGCTAAAGTCTACATTATTAAATGACATGTGGCATTAATCTAATCGTGAGATGACAATATTGTGGGTCTAATATTAGATTGGATGTATTAACAATATTTACTATATGAATATGATCACAACCATCCAATCCAAGGATCCAAGGGTTGTGATTTATGTTGTGTTTGACACTAAGAAGCTGTAAGGACCCTAACACACACACACACACATATATATATATGGTTTTGATCTATGAAGACCAGATATAAATACAGAAACGCAGAACACGGTCATACGTAAGACATTTTTAGGTCATAGTCAGTTTATTTTTAGGTCATGCTAACAAAGCACGACTTAAAATGATCTTAACATGACATAAACCCAAATCTTATAATATGACCTAAAACTGCTTAATTATGACCTTCCGTATTTTGGGTTAATTATTGACCATTAGATCATCTAATCCTAGGGCCAAGATTTGGGCTGTATTTCTGGATTTAAATGCATTCTTATTTTGATAATATATATATATATATATATATAGAGTTGTGATCAATGTCGAACCAATTTTAAAGACCGAACTAGAGACCAAATCTGGGCCATTAGATCTAGTTTTTTTGATGAGATGTGCTGCTGTGAAAAATTTTTCGGCTTCATTACAAGCCCATTTTACTTCATTATATAGGTCTGTTACTTCATTCTGTACGTAATACCTTGAAACTACAACATGTTTTTACTTGCTTCCAATAGATTTTGAAATGATTCAACATATGCTTCATTCAAATTCATTGACGTGGGTTTTTTCTTGATTAACATTTAAAAATGCAATTTATTTAAGTGAGTTTATTACTTAATTCATAAACGTTATTACTTCATTGGATAAGATTTTTACTTCATTCCCGTAGGACTTCAAATGCTTCTACACATACTTTATTCCAATAATTTATTACATTATTCCATGTGTTTATTAAACCATATTAGCGCCATGGCGTTGGTGATAGATATTGTAGAGAGAAAGAACGGCACACGACGGCGAAACCACATTTACGTACTGGAATGAAGTAAAAACCTACTAGAATGAAGTAAAAACCTACTAGAATGAAGTAATATATTCTGGAACGAAGTTAAATCTTCGTACATGTTAGTATGACTTATTTACCTTCAGATGAATTAAAATAGGCTCGTGATGAATGTGAAAATAATTTATAAATTTCTGTATCTTATCCATAAAAAACTAGATCTAAAAGCCCTAATTTGGTAAGGTTCGGTGGTTCGGTCTTTAAGAGTGGATTTGTGGATAATGGGACTCTATATATTATTAGTCTATAATGTTGCATTATTAGAAGGAAAATGTGCATTATTAATCTATAATGTTGCATTATTAGCCGCTGAGCATTATTAGAATGAAAATGTGCATTATTAAATGACACGTGGCATTAATCTAACCGCCAGATGACAAAATCGTGGGGCTAGGATTAAGAAGGAAAAAAGACAAAAGATGTGAAAAGGATTTGAATACATCCATATATATATATATATATATATATAAATATATATCTCATTATCCACAAACCCACTCTTAAAGACCGAACCACCGAACCATACCAAAATAGGGCTTTTAGATCTAGTTTTTTATGGATGAGATTCACAAATTTATAAATTATTTTCTCCTTCATCACCAGTCTATTTTAATTAATTCGAAGGTAAATAAGTCATACTAACACGTTACGAAGATTTAACTTCATTCCAGAATATATTACTTCATTCCAGTAGATTTTTACTTCATTCTAATAGGATTATTACTCCATTCTAGTACATAAATGCAGTTTCGCCGTCGTGTGCCGTTCTTTCTCTCTACAATATCTATCACCACCGCTAAGGTGCTGATATGGTGTAATAAACACATGGAATAATATAATAAAATATTTGAATGAAGTATGTGTAGAAGCATCTGATGTCCTACTGAAATGAAGTAAAAACCTTATCCAATGAAGTAATAACGTTTCTGAATGAAGTAATAAACTCACTTGAATAAATTGCATTTTTTAATCTGAATAAAGTAGAAACTCATGTCAATGAATTCGAATGAAGCATATGTTAAATCATTTCAAAACCTACTTGAAGCAAGTAAAAACATGTTGTAGTTTCAATGTATTACGTACGGAATGAAGTAATAAACCTATACAATGAAGTAAAATTGGCTCGTAATGAAGAGCGAAAAAAATTTACACAGCAGCATATCTCATCAAAAAACTAGATCTAACGGCATAACTAGAGAACACAAATTTAGTTCAGTATAAGAACAATTTAGTTAACTATAAAGGCGTTTTAGTTCACAACACGAATTTGAAAACACGGAGTGCGCTATTATAGTGAACTAAATATTACATAGAGTAGATACCTCACTATAAATTGTGGTGTACTAAATATATTCGCTCAACACAAAAATATAGTTGACATACTAATATCAAATGTTGATACTTTTAATAAACTAAGTTTTTTTTAAAAAAAAAAAAATTTTAATTTTTTTTTTATAAAAAAAACTCCTATATGAAGGAAGAAATTACAACTGAGGTCAAGAGGGCTCGAACCCAACACCTCATACATTGATGTCTAAGCTCCTTGCCGCTAGGACAAAGGCTCTGCACTTTTAATATACTAAGTTGTTAGCACAATAAGCTAGTTATTATTTGATTACATGCCAATATATATACTCCATCGTCCACGAATAACTGTCTTATATATTTTTTTTAATCCGTCTGCAAATATCAGTCACATTTTCCTTTTATTATTTTTGATAATAAATTTCATATTCCAATGAAGTCTTTTCACTCATAAAGAATACATAAATATAATACCCATATTCCATCCACATTTTGCACTCATTTACTATTATATTTTTTAAAACTCATGTCAATTTAAAATTGGACAATTAATTTCAGACAAAGGTAATAATAAAAGAATACGTGTCCATGAGCCCAGAGATTATGGTGTATTTAATATGTCTCCATTGTATAGTAATAAAAAATATATTGAAAAATAAAATTCTCCACCGACTTTGAGTATATTCAAAAAGCTTGAGAGGATTCGAGAAAGCCCATTAGATTAAAAGTGGCAATGAATTATGCATTATAATATTACTAGAATAGGCAAGAAATTAGTTAGTTAGAATTCTCTAAATTACTAATGTCGGTTTCTAACCGACTTAGTATGCCTATAAAAAGGCATTTAGTGTTGTTAAATGAGTGTGTGCGAGTTTGAAGAGTGAAGAAATGAGCGTGTGCGTAGAAAAGCTAGTGTGTGAGGTGTGTCTTCATCTAGCTAGAGGTGTGTCATCGGATATCTCATGAGGTGTGTCCTTCAAGAGTGTGTCTTGAGGTGTGTTCTTCAGTGTTGTAGTGTGGTTCCATGTTGGTGTTGTGTACACTATTGTATTGTATATTTAGTGTTTCGTACATTGTTATTGTGTTTAATAAAATTCCTTTAGTGTGTGTATTTATAGTCTATCTTGGAGTATCATTGCTATCCAACAACTGGTATTAGAACCACATCATATCGGGGTGGTGGTTGTTGTAGTCGTGGTGTTCATTTACAGGTTGAGAGTATATCGTTACTCTGCCAGAATTAACAGTCGTGGACTGTTGTTGGAACCAATACTCTGCCTGAAGTAATAGTCAGGGGCTATTATTGGAACCATTATACTGCCGGAGTTGACACCTTTACCATATGGCGGATTTTTTTGGATTTGCCAACAGCATTGAGAAGCTAAATAACAACAATTATGGGAACGGGAGCACCCGTATGAGATATCATCTCATAGGTCAAGACTTATGTAGCGATGTGAAGGCACGAAAAGAGTGGGAGATGAAATGCGGAAAGACAATGTTCGTGCTGATGGCTGCAGTGGAAGATGTGCAGATGAAACGTATCAAGTCAGCCAAAACACCAAAGGAAGCGTTGGACATCTTGAAGACTGTTTTCTCCAAGAAGAACGAGGCAAAGCTACAACATCTGGAGAACGAGCTATTCTCAACCTTGCAACGAGAGCTAACTGTAGTCAGTATACTTTTCTAATGTAAAATCTTTATGTGAGGAGATTTCAAAATTAGATCATGATAACGTGATTAACGAGATGAGAATGAGGAGGATTATCATTCATGGTCTACGACCCGAGTTTAAGGGTCTTGTTACTGCTACCCTGGTTAGGCTACACAGCCGACCCCAGACAAGTTAGAGAATATTTTATCCAATGAAAACACTTTGGATATAAAATGTCCAAAGTAATTGTGAAGGATTCTGAGGAAGAAGCTTTGTTCACAGAGAAGAACAGTGGCCGCTCTACCAGAAATGATTGTTGGCGAAGAAGAGAACAAGGTGACGAGATCATTGGCATAGAAGAGACGAAGATGGTCGAGATTATTGGTAGAAAAGCCGAAGGTGGCCGAGATTATTGGCGTAGAAGAGACGAAGGTGATCGGGATCAATGGCGTGAAAGAGAAGAAAATGATCGAAAGAAGATGCATTCTCAGCTAGGGAGAGCACAACACAGAGATGACAGAAGTGGCGAATCTTATTAATCAAGAAGATTTATGGAGCTGTTATGTCAACAGTTGAGTAGGCTTGGAGAGAAGAAGTCAAATCAAGTTCAAACCAAAACAAAAAAGCTGGAGCTGCTAGACATTGAAGATGAGACTGCCGAGCAACATATGGAGCTTCCAGAAAGCTCAAGAAGATAATGATAAAGACAAGAGAATAAAAATATCAAAGGTTGAAGTGGATCAAGATCCGACAAGGCTGAGCCATCCAGAAAAGATCTTGGAGTTCGAAGAAGAGTCAGAGAAATCACATGCTCGGAGATTAAACAAAATATGAAAGAAAAATGACAAATTTGTCAAAGTTACAATTGTTGGAGAAGGAAAATTTAGAGACCCTGACTCAAAAGAGGAATTGTGTAAAGGTACACATTCTGAAGGGCTCAGTGATTCGAACTTACAAACGCTACAAGAAAAATTAAACATACGTACAAGGAAGTCGGCGTCAGGGGGAGTATTGAAAATAATATTCTCCACCGACTTTGAGTATATTCAAGAAGCTCAGGAGAATTCGAGAAAGGCCATTAGATTAAAAGTTGCAATGAATTATGCATTATAATATTATTAGAATAGGCTAGAGATTAGTTAGCTAGAATTCTCTAGATTGCTAATGTCGGTTTCTAACCGACTTAGTATGCCTATAAAAAGGCATTTACTGTTGTTAAATGAGTGTGTACGAGACTGAAGAGTGAAGTGAGCATGTGTGTAGAAAAGCTAGTGTGTGAGGTGTGTTCTCAAGTATCTTGTGAGGTGTATCCTTCAAGAGTGTGTCTTGAGGTGTGTCCTCAAGTGTTGTACGTAGTGTGGTTCCGTGTTAGTGTTGTGTATTTGGTTTTACATATCCTGTTGTTGTGTTTAATGAAATTGCGTGTTGTGTATTTGGTTTTTCATATCCTGTTGTTGTGTTTAATGAAATTCCTATAGTGTATGTTTATAATTGATCTTGGAGTACCATTCATACCAAAAAAATAGAGGTTTAGAACTTTTGGTACCTGAGATTCCGAAATTTAAAATCATCTTTAGTCATACAAATAATATTATGTTCAATCAAAGACTTCATATTGGAACTGTGTACCGGGGATTGACATGCATGTGGATACCGGAAGTAGTAGATTACACAACAAATAAATTCTATAACTTTTGTTGTGTTTATATGCTCAACTTGCAATATCTATAACTCCCCCTATCTATGATTAAATGTCTCATATCTGACCAACACGGATTTTAAGAAATTGTTTGACTTTATAAAGTAAAATGGGTAAAAAAATGTTAGTAGTATTTGGGGTCTACTTTTATATATTGGTTTTATAATATAATGTGAGTGAAATGTGGTTAATGGAATATAGGGTCCACTTGCCAAATATGGTAAAAGTGAAATGGATATTCATTGGCGGACGGACGAAAAAGAGAAAATGAGACATTTAATGACAGATGGAGGGAGTATAAATCTAGATCTGTTGTTGCGTATCATTAAATTATACTCCCTCCGTCCGCGATTAGGAGTCCTGGTCACTTTTGCGCACCCGTTTTATAAAAAAAATGAAAAATAGTTAAAGTGGAGAAATGGTAAAGTAAAAAAGAGAATAATGTTGACAAGAGTCTCTCAACGTTATCCTCTTTTTTACTTTACCATTTCGCAACTCTAACTATTTTTTATTATTTTTATAAAATATGTGCGCAAAAGTGACCGGGACTCCTAATCGCTAACGGAGGGAGTATGAGTTTCTAACATCACCTGGCGGCTAGGATCTACGAACGAACTTTCTGGGTATTGTTGTTCTCCAGGACCAGGACGGAGATATTTGAAGAAGCCATAGAGAAGACCACAGAACATGAAATGCGAATCCATGCTACGGCCCTCGATGAGGTCGTAAAGCTCACACAAGACGAAGAACGGCAGTTGATTTTCGAAGAGCATGAGATCACGCCGCAGGCCTATGATCATCCAGCCCATTTTGAAGATGGGGTCGCTCAATGTATATTGATTGAACTTGCGTACCAGCTGAACAATGAAGCAACCATCTAGAACAAGCATTTGGATGAACTCGTTTGAGGTTAGTGTTTTAGGCTGATCTGCGTAGCATCTTCTTGCTTCTGCTTCCAATTTGGCTAGAGCTTTCACTAACGTTACGACAATGTAGGGGTTATCGTCAAGCAGCTGCTGCAGGAAACGCAGCTTTTGTTCTTCCATCATCTGTAGATGATCCTTGCCGTGATGGTAAGGACCGATGGCGATCACCTCGGGTTCGTAGGCCTTGGGGTTCACGTTGCGTAGGAGATGATGCACTCTATATATTGTGCATTCTGATTGTACAGCGGAGAATTCACTCAGTTTTTCATACAAGCTAGTTGAGGCTCGCAATACGTTGTTAGGCTCCATGTTTGTGTATCTATCTATCTACTGGCTGAAAAAATGAGAAATTTCTATATTATTAACCTCTCAAGTCTCAACAGTCATCGACAGAGTTCTTCTTTACGAACTGGAAATATTAATAACTTTATCAAAATATAAATGCAGTAATGAAAGAGGTATGTCCTTTTTCTCCGGAGGTAGATATCCATCATAAATTTAGAAACGAAATGACTGGCTGAGATATGTGGAAGATCTAGACATTGAGGTTATTAGATTCGCTGTTGAGGCTGGCAAAACAGTCATTTTATTATTATTTTTTTATTTATTTTATACTCCCTCCATTCCATAGCAGTGGAGTCATTTTGCTATTTTAGTAAAAGTCAAAACATTTCTCCTCACTTACTTTACTCTTTCTTACTTTATTCTCTCTTCATCTCTACTTTTTTCATTTCCTACTTTATTCTTCTTTTACTTAAGTCACTTAATATAATACTTCTTAATATCCATGCCGAAAAAAAATATCTCCACTGCTATGGAACGGGGGGAGTAATTTTTTAGTTTCCATTTTATTTTTTAAACCACTTATAAATATGTCAGTTTTTTATATTATTAAAAAATTTTGAAATTCAAGAAGGTCAGATTTCCCTTATACTGTCTCTCTGGTTCGGTCATTCTGTAGCCAGTTGCCACGTTTTGCCTCATAGGAATCAATAATCACACACACAAAAACAACGCTCGTACTACTTCTCAGTTGGTTTACCATTACTAATGCTCTTTAGACATCCACTGCCCACATATTCTTCTAAATTATACACGGCTATTTAGCACTATTAACCTATTTTTCCTATTTCTCTTTCTTATTATTTTTAATTATAACATTCAATGAACTTAGTTTATGAATAAATAACAAAGTACTGAAATTAGGTCTGCTTATTTGGCCGGTTCCGGTTCTATCCGGTCCGGTTGACCTGAATCAATTTTTCCATCAAAAGAATTTTCCTTCAAACCTTTTGGAAGGGCATGTGCAACTACATCTCCAACAAATGCACATAGATAAACATCTTTTTTAAAAACCAATTCTTCATGTTCTGATCTATGCTCATCCTTGAATAACCTTCTCTTCTCCTTCATTCCCACTTCAAGGTCCTTCTTTGTTGTCTCCAAAGGAGGCTTGTGCTCATCAATAAGGACTTGAATCTCCGTTTTCTCTTCCCTTTCATGCATATTCATTTCCCACTCCGTTAACAATGAGCTCGGGCACCACTTGTGGATGCGGCATAGAGGCCAATAACGGAGCTGTCATGGGTTGATAAGGTCGCGGTACGGTGGAGATCGGCAGCACAAAGGCCAGTGCTGGGCCAGGCTGCCGCGGTGGTGTCGGATCCTCCAGCAAGGGCATGCCAAGCTGATGTGGCTGCTGCCAGTCCATGAGCTGTTGTGCTGGTGGTAGGAGGCTAGAGACACGACAGTCAGTAGCATCCCAACAAGTCGGTATGCTGACCTTGGGTTGCTGCTGCGGAAACCACACTGAAATAGGGTCTTGGCGATTAGGCTGCGGCAATCCGTAGGGCAAGCAGCCTGTGTCGGGCGGTGGCTGGTAGGACGACGGCAACTGCAGGTATTGCTGGGTATGCTGTGCGGCGTATAGCTGCTGAAACGTGGTCACCGAAAACATGTGTAGCCGGTGGGAGGGTTTTGGTGCAGCGGATAGATCTCTTGCTGGTAAGGAGCCGATGGCTGGTAGGGCTGGTAAGGTTCTGGGCGCAACGGATGGAGCGTGGCTGCTGCCCTACACTCATGCTCAATCAATCGGGTTTCGAGTTGGGCATGCCAAGCGAGGATATATTCCAACTTTGCAGCTATTGAATTCAGTTGCAGGTCTTCGGATGCTTGCGATACCTCCGGCCATGAACGAAGATTGACTTCGGCCATGAGTTTGAGGATGAAAACACCAATTTGATAAGGGTAATTCCCTTATCAAGATGCCGGAGACGATAAAAGAGATAAAAGAGAAGTCTCGGGAGGCGGAATCCCGTCGACAACTCAAGCTTAAACAAAGTGCGTAAAATAAAAAAGAAAGAGACGTAAATTTATATTTTCATTCATTCGTTCGTTAATTGAAGAGAATAACAATAGCCCTATTTATAATACTTAATGAGCAAGACAATCAAAGGAGTGTGTTATATTGCTAACTATTTAAGTTGTTAACTTTGCTAACTCATCAATGCAGTGTATTAAAAATGTCAACACGGTGACATTGAAATGCCAACACACAATATCAACACATTATATTGAAGTTCAACAAAATCATGTGTTGACATTTTAATGTTATCGTGTCGACATTTTTAACATATTGCGTTGATGAGTTAGCAAGTTAGCAACTTAAGAAAGTTAGCAATTGATCACACCCTGACAAATGAAGATATGGAAAAGATATGCAAATCCCTAATTAAACTAACTACTATATAATACCGTATCGTATATCTTTCTTAGTCTCGTTGGATGCCAATGTCTCATTCACATTGAGTTCTGAATTCTGATCCAGAATCCTTATTTTCTTTTGGCTTCACATCATTAATTATTCCGAGGTAAATAATTAAAATTAATAAGAATATTGTTCCAACTTAATGAAGAGATGATATATAATGTGTAAGCATGCATCTCTTGATAATGCATTTTATACATGTACATAATGTATTCATGAATTAATTCAATTAACATATGGAGTACATTGATTTCAGTATGTGCAAAGGTACACTAATCTGCCCTACTAAATTAGTGATATGCTAATCACCTCCCGCGCATTTGGATGATAAATTTGATTAAGATTAGTCATAAATGAATTTAATCATGAAGAATGCACAATTAGAAAAAAGGTTCTCGTTATTTTGCTTAATTACACAAGTACTCGCTATTTTCTCGCAGATTGGTGCTGGTAAGTGGTAACATAAGCGGACACAAAAAAGGGACTTTAGCCCCTACCAACCCTGTATTTTTAATTATTTACTTTTTAAATTATATACACAAGTAATTAGTATTATGTAAAAGTCTCAAAAAATGATCTGAACATAATAAATATTTCTAAGTAAAATTAAAAAATTAGGCACTAGTACTTCCTCCATAATCCAAAATTATGAACGTTTGAAATAGCATGAGTTTTAATGAAAAATGAAATAATGAAAAATGAGTCTCGCTTCATTAGAGAGAAAGAAATTTCTTGAAATAGAAAATTTTATTTTTAGAGGACATACCAAAAAGAAAATAGATTTTATTTTTAGGGGACAGAGGGAGTATTATTTTTTGTGTCCGCACCTGCTTGGTAATCAAGTTTTTCTGTAACTCTATCTTCTGCGGAGTGGTTGTGGTTGTGGCGGCAAAGCTATTTTCCGACTGTTGGACATTTTCGTCGAACGATGATTTGCCCTTAGGCTGTTCTTTTGGCTACATGAATTCACATAAGAAAAATTAAAGATAACTCATTAATTAACGCCTCAAAATAATTAAATAAATTAAAAAAAAAAGGTGCATTTGTACTTAGGGAATTCATAATGGGGCGGACTAAGTCCCGCCCTATGCACCGCCACGTCAACATTTTATCCTCCGCTCATTCCATCTGCAATGGAGCGGACTATAGCCCGTCCTAAGCATTTTACTTCTATTTTGTATTTATATAATTTATGCAAATATATCAAGCAAAATAAATAAATAAAAACAACACAATTAAGGAAAATCCTACATTTACTTAATTAAAAAAAAAAGTTACAAAATAAGAAATTAAAAAAAAAAGTTACAAAATATGAAATTAAAAAAAAGTGCACTACATATAAAAAAACCCCGGCTAGTCTATAGTAGTCCCAACCTGCGGCTGAGGCCATTGATCATCCGCTGGATGCCTTTGATTTGAGCCGGGTTGGTCGCCTGCATCAGGGCATTGTGCACGTCCAACAATGTCCTATAGTCGGAGGAGGCCACAAAATCCGTGTAGGCATGTGACGCAGCCGAAGTCGCGCTCGGGGTCGCGCTCAGGGTCAGGTTTGGGGCTGGTCAGGCGGCGCCGCGGTGGAGGAGGTCGCCTTGCCCTTGGCCTTGGCAGGCTTGATGTCAGGGGGACGCCGGGACATAGGTGTGCCGGAACTCTCATCCTCGAACACCGGATTGTTGAGTTCCATTGGAGATGCGTCGCTTTCGCTGCTTGTATAATCAGTGAAGGTGCGCTTCCACGCCCTCTTCTTCGTCGCCGTCGATTGGGGAATCACACCACTAACGAACTTCTGCTTCTTCTTCAAGAGCGCCCAGGACTGGTAGTGCTTGAACTCACCGTACAATGACATGTACGATTGGATTGCTTTGTCGCACACATCCACGAGACTCTCGCCGCTGCCCTGCTCCCTCTGATGGGGATTCCTCTTTCCTATCTGAATTTGCTTCTCCTTGTACATCCTTTTGTTTTACGTCATTTACTTCGTGCATTTGATACATTAGGCAGCTTTCACAAGACTCATTAAATAGGTTAATTACTTAAACAGATAACTAAATATTACTAGTAATTTGGAGTTTACTCATTACTATTTACTAATTTAAGTTAGAATACACTCATTAATCCCAATATAAATTTTTTCAAGTACATTTTCTTTAGTCCACGAAAAATAATTACTCATTCCGCCCACTAAAAATAGTACTCCCTCCGTTCCGCTTTGCAGTCCCGGTTGAGGGCACATGTTTTAAGAAAAAAGTGTTTGAGTGTGTAATAAATAAATATTGTAGTGAATGTTGGGACCCACTTTTAATTGAGTGTCCAATAAATAAATGTTATAGTTGATGTTGTGACCCACTTTTAAAACTTTTTTATTAGTTGTAGTAGATGTTGGGACCCACTTTTAACACTTTGTAGGCATTTTTTTATTAATTTATCTCAACCGGGACCCTTAAAGCGGGACGAAGGGAGTATGATTTTGTCATTTTAGGATTTCCACAAAAAATAGTCTCATTTCCAAAAATGGAAAGTTTCTCTATCACATTTTATTTATCTTTTCTCCTCTCTCTCATACTTCACCTACTTTCCCTTATCTCTATTACTTTACCCATTTTTTCTAGTTCTCTCTTACTTTACTAATTTTTGTCATCCACAAGTGAGACTATTTTTGTGAACGGAGGGAGTATGTTTTTCCATTTTGTCCTTCCATCAAAATTAGTGCTCATCACTCCGTCCCTCAATCATTGTCTACTTTGGTTTTTGCACGAGTTTTAAGAAATATAAAGGAAAATTGGTTGAAAAAGTTAGTGTAGTATAGGTTACACTTTTATATACCCTTTTCGTCCCCTAAAAATAGAAACTTTCATTTTTAGAAAGTTTCTTTATTTCCATAAGGTGAGACTCATTTTCCACTAACACTCTCTTCTTTCTATCCCTCTCTTACTTTACCAATTTTGCATTAAAATTCATTCCGTTTAAAATGTTTCCATTTCTAGGAGACGGATGAAGTATTAGTTTTATAATAAAATGTGTGTGGAATGAGTAAGTGGAATGTGGAACTTACGTACCATTTGTAGTAAAAAGTAAAAAACGAAAGTAAATAATTAATGGAAAATACACAAAAATATTAAAAATGTACAATTAATGGGGAGCAGATGAAGTTGGTATCTATCTATTTATAATAAGTTAATTCTTCCATAATAAGATGAGTCTCATTTTCTACTAACTACACTTAACCAAAATTTATTTTTTCGGGCAAAGGTAATTTACTTAATTTTGCATGTATTTCGAATTATCACACCAAGTAAATACGAGAGATTACAGTTAGTTTTCTGCCAACAAGACCACACAAGCTGTCTTTATTTAAATTAGGTAGAAAACTCACTTGAGCAAGATCAGAAGTAGTACTAAGCTCTTTGGTTTCTTGAGAAAGTAGTTCATTTTCAGAGTTATTCGAAGATTTCTCCTCAGAAGGTAGGTTGGAATTCGGATTCTCCTCAGAAGATTTCTCGATCGATCGCCTTAATTCAATTATAATTATCTTGCTGTTAACCAGAAAGACAAATATTCTTTCTTAATTTTTGCTAGATCAATAATGAAATATAGATATATAGGAGTATGTATGTATGTGTGTCGGTGTGTGATTTACACTAATTGCACAACTACGTGGGATATAAATTTCAACTTGTATTTATGATTTATGATATATCAGTGTGAGTATGAGTGGATGGACTCTATTCCTAGTTAAGTATAGTTGGCATTTAATACCCACATGCTTCTGAGTCAATGGAAAAGTCGTCCTACTATTCTATTGACGATCGAGAACAATAATTGATTTAGTGGGGCTGAAGATAAACTCTCGTGGATTGAGTTGCAGGGCGGATCCATGAATACAAATGAACAGGGTTGAAATTATATTTAAGGGAAATTTGAGAATTTTGAAATGGGGCAAATATAAAGAATTTTTTTGAAAATTGCAAAATTGAATAACAAAATAACATAGGTTAAAATATTTGAGGCGGGGCATTTGTCCACCTTGACACAAGGTGGATCTGCCCCTGTCGAGTTGCTAACGAATTAATCTTGTAATGCTTAACCCGTTAAATTCAAATACAAACACGATTGACACATAAAATGAATATATTAGTGATAAAAAAAATGAATATATTAGTGATACGATATTATTCGTTGAAGAATTGTATCGGTAAAGGATGTGTATTATTTCTTGATAATTTTACATTATACACAAAGTACCAATATATAATGCTAAGGGCTCCTATACATGGTAAATCTAATTAGCATAATTACATTGATTGCAATCTTCTATCTTTGGCAAGGAATGATTCTCGTGTATCTCCCGTCTGATATGGTGCAATCTTCTCCAACACTCCCCCTCAAGTTAAGCGACGGGATTTCCGATGCTTAACTTGCACAACAATTCTCGAAATAGCTTCAAGTTCACCGCCTTTGTAAGGATATCTGCCAGCTGAATCTTCTATCTTCAGATTTGACATATGGCATCTCTACATCTTTGCCTCAATATTCTCCTTTATGAAGTGTCTATCTACTTCAACATGTTTAGTCCGATCATGTTGGACTGGATTCTCCGAAATGCTAATAGCCACAAAATAACTTGCACGTGTGAGATGAGTGCAGGTCTAATTCTTGCAGAAGCTTCCTCAGCCATAGTAGTTTAGTCAGTCCACTCTTAATCCCACGAAATTCCGCCTCTACACTAGATAGTGCTACAACTTTCTGTTTCTTAATTCTCCAAGTCACAAGATTCCCTCCCACAGAGGTAAAGTATCCCGCAGTTGATTTCCTATCGTTCGGATTGCCAACCCAATCTGCATCGGTAAAGCCATGGATTTCTAAGTGCCCATGTTTCTCAAACAGGAGTCCATGTTCTGTTGTTCCCTTCAAGTATCGGACGATCCTTATAGCTGCTTCCCAGTATTCCTCTTGCGGTGCATGCATAAACTGACTTACTATTCCCACCGCGTAGGCAATGTCTGGCCTGAGATAAATAATTCAATTTCACAACCAGTCTTTGATATCCCCCCCCCCCCCCCCCCGGCAGTTTTGCCTCCTTTCTGCAATCCATGATTTTAGACCATCAGAGTGTCGCCTTACAGTCTAATATCCCAACTTCCGCCAAGAGGTGGAGAATGAATTTTCTCTGATTTATGAAGATTCCCTTTTTCGACCTTAGCACTTCTATTCCCATAAAGTACTTAAGGAGTCCTAGATCTTTCATCTCGAATTCGTTGAACAAGTTTCTCCTTAGCTTGGTCATCTCCTCTGTATCATCTCCGTTGATAATCATGTCATCTAGCCTTGTACATTTCTATCGTGCCGTCCAGCCTTCGCTTGATAGTGAACATCCATCTACATCCAACTTTCTTCACTCCTTCAGGCAAATTGCCCTTCACCCACGTACGGTTCCTCATTAGTGCCCTCATTTCCGTGATCATAGCCTCCCTCCAATGTTTGTGTTTCATTGCTTCCTCTGTTGATTGTGGAATTTCTTCTTCTTCATATAGTGCGGTTTCAAAGGCTCGAGCCATTTTAGCCAAATTTCCTTGTACGAAGTTCGCTACTCCATAACGGCTCTTTTTCCCAATCTTTTCGGGAGAATACCTCTTTGAGGGAATTCCTTTTGTCGTCCGATAGGGAAGAATATACTTCCCAGTATCACTATCCATCGTGTTGTCTTCTTCTAGAGATTATATACTCATAGAGTCAGGAAAAACTATATTTTCATTGGGACTTGATTCAGGAATTACCTCGGATATTATCGGAGGATGATTTGGAGATCGTGGATGAGATGACTCTTGTGGTAAGACTTGCTCGATGGTAATGAAAATTGGTTATGTTAGATCCTCAGTCGAAGAGTTTGGAAGTGGCACAACCCAACTTATATAGTTTGACGAACTATCCGGTTCACTCTCCCCCTGACTACTAAGGTGGGTTTGGTAGAATAACTCAGTTTCTAGAAAGTTACGATTCATGGTGGTGGTGATTTTTTTAGTGTGGGGGTCAAAACATCGGTATCCCTTCTGGTTTATCCCATGCCCGAGGAAGACACATTTGGTTGCACAGGGTGATAGTTTAGTTCTCTCGTGTTACGGGATATGGACATAGACGTGTTGGGGTTTGTATACTAAAAGATGCTTCGAGCGTACATGCCTTTGTACAGTCAGCTTGTGCATGTATACGAGAAATGCCACGTCCACCTGTTTACCTATTTATGAGAATAAATAATACAATATAATGGTTTATTATTGAAATATAATAAACAAGTCTAAGGCTTTTTACTAAGAAAGTCAAGTAGGGAAATTCGATGAATCTCCTCATGAGTTTTCCAATAGGGGACTTGGCCAGATCTAGTAAAAAGAAAAACGTGTTCACAACCTAGATAGGCTTTGGCTACCTATTGGTACGGTTGCGGTGTTTGTGATAATTCTCTCTTACCTAAGATGAGATTAGTAACACCGATGTGGTAAAGCACTGAAAGGATCTAATTCGAAATGTATTCTTTATTGCTATCTACTGAAAGAATATATTTCAGAAAGTTTAGTATTTTCTAGTCTATGATATTAATATCATTATTGTTTATTCAATCAAACGCCACTTTGACTTATCAATATGTGAGAGTTTGTACGTAACTCAAGTTCATGATATCTTGGGTGGTAGTAATTGAATAACATGAAGGTATTGGAATATTATTTCATAGAATTCGCGTGCCCAGTGTGGTATGATTAAATCCCTAAAGGGTGATCCCCAAGAGATGTTTGAAAAAGGAATTTATTATTCAGAAAACTGCGCAGTTGGAATTTATTCCACGAATAATAAATAAAGTTTCAAACTAGAAAAACTCTTTGGAGAATTAATTTAGTTCTAGTCACATAGCAGACAAAAGAATTATATTGACGGATCAAGATAATTTTAAACGCGGAAAATATTATAAAATAAAATGGACCCACGTTATTTGTAATTTGGTGATTTAAGTGGGAGTGCAATATTATTCTTTAGTGGAATAAAATAATATTCCATTGATAATATATTAAATCATGGGTCATTTGATTTAATTAGCAATTTATCTAATGGGTGAGCCCAACACTTAAGTCATTCCATGGATCCCCAACCTAGCCCAACAAGTCCATTATAAATAGTGATGAGATGTGGAAACCCTAGCACACCATTATTCACAACACTCCTCTCCTAAACCCTAGAAGTCGTCGTCGGCTCTCTCTCTCTCTCCTTGCCTCGGTTTTCGTGCCTTGGCACGTGAGAGAATTAGGGTTTTGTTTTTGTTCTTGTTCTATCCTAATTCATAGGATTAGATCAAGACAATATCGAGTTTGTGATTGGGTTTCCCTAGATCTCTTCAAGACTATTATTGATTATTCAAGATCCGCCCACACGGATGGATGATCAAGGACTAGGGAATAGGTTGGAAGATTCACGGTCGATAAACCAAGGATCTCCGGGTGGTGCAGCTAGCAACTTCGATCCTATGATGGATCATAATGAGGTAACAATCGAATCTACATCAAATTGCATGATTATGTGTTTATTTGATGTTATATCTATAGATCTATGTTAATTGCATTAAATTGGAGTTGAATGCATAATCACCTAAATAGATCTGGTCAAGGACCTGTTTGGTTTTCGTGTCTTCCGCTGCGGTAGTCCCAACAACCGGTATCAGAGCCATTTTTTAGGCTCTGATTATGTATTTGATTAATTGAATTTTTCGAAAATTATAGTGTTAAAACTTGGGATTTTCGAAAATAATGCAATATGTGTTGGATCTATGTTTTTCTTGTTTTTATTTTTGGATCTATGATATGATGTTCTAGATCGATGAAAGAATATTATGAATCTTGGATTTTATTCAAGTTTTTCACAAAAATATTCTAGATCTATGATGAACATCATTAGATCTATATATTCTAAGTAATATATACTAGATTATATGTTTGTTGATTACATATATGTATGTGTTTAAGTGAATATATGTTTTTGAATCAAGAGATAAAGTGGTCCATGATTGAATACTTGGATCGATGAAAGAATATTATGAATATCGAATTTTATTTGAGTTTTTCACAAGAATATTCTAGATCTAAACAAGTATTCATTAGTTCTATAGTTTTATGTTCTTAATATGCTAGAATAAATTAAATTGCTAAAAATCTAGATATTTAAATATGCATATTTGATATGAACATAAAAGATTGTTACATATTAAGAAACGATTAATTAAGATTTAAGATCGCGGTCAAGCGAAGCGACCGCGATGAATCAAGTAGATTAAAATTGAAAACGAATAAATGAATGCAAGGGTTTAAACCCTAGATGTGTTCAAGAACCGGGCTGCCTTCATCGGGGATCGCCGATCCAGATCTGGTGAGAAAAGGCGGCGGCGGCTTCGGCTGGTCGGAGGAGTCAGAGACGTCATCTCCGGGCAGTCACGGCTGATCGGAGTGGCTGGGGACATCGCCGTCTTCACCGGGCAGCAGCCATGGTCTTCGGACAGTGGCAGCTTGCTTCCCGGGCAGGCAGCAGCGACGCTGCAGTCACAGGAGCTCCGGCAGCAAGCCGGGCAGCGGCTGCACAGCCGTGTGGCTGGCCGCGGCGTTTCCAAGGGGCAGCAGCAGCGGCGGCGTCGTCTTCGGGCGCCGGCGGGCAGCAGCAGCAGCGGCGCCGTCTTCGGGCGGAGGCAGGCAGCGGCAGCGGCGGCTACTGCAGTGGGAGCAGCACCGGCAGCCGCGAGAGGCAGCGGTGGTCGGGCGCGGCAGCAGCGGCTGCTGCGAGGCCCGTGGCGGCCCAAACCCTAATTAGGGTTTTGGGTTGCATCGTCGCGTCGTCTCATTTTTCGTTTTCGTGTTTTGTTTCTTAAGGCACAAGTTATTTATAATTGTGGTTTAAAATCCTAAACCTAGAATAATTAAAATATCTTGTGGGAATTAGAATGATTTTGCAATTAAGTCAAGATTCTAATTTAAAGAGAATGATTGTCTTCTTTAATTTTGCCAATTGGAATAATTAGTCAAGTAATTGATTTAATTTGTTAATTAGTTGATTTTGATGGATTCTTTCCATCTAGATAATATCATGGTAATTAACATAAGGAAATTCAATATTTGTTTGATCTAATTTTTGGCTTTTCCATAATAGAATGGAATTTTAAAGAATATTCTCACTATAAGCTTTCATATTTTAATTTCAAGGTTTAATTGAAAATTGTCTATATTTTAATTGGTGTGTTATGGAATTATTTCCTAGATATATACCTAAGGAAAAGACATGAGTTTTTCAATTGTTTTAAACCTTTAAATTTTTCAAAAATTGCACTAGTAATAATTGGATGGATTTTTAATTGGAATCCTATTCCTAGTTTGAATTTTGTCTTTAATATGATGTAGGTGAATTTTATTTCATCTAGATAACATCGGTTTAATTAAAGAAGTGAAAAATTCATTTGGCATTAACATGCTACTTAAATCCTAAATTATTAAAGTGTTAAATGATTAGTTGGATTTTAATTGGAATTCAATTCCTAGTTTAATTTGAATTTTATCTTTAATTTTGATGAAGGTGAATTTGTTTCATCTAGATAACATCAAATGTGATTTAAAGGTATGAAAATTCATAGAGCATTAATTTTTCTATTAAAGTCCCTAATTATTTATTTAAGTTGAATTTTGTCTTTAATTTTGATGAAGGTGAATTTTATTTCATCTAGAAAACATCATTTTGAATTAAAGATGTAATAAGATTCTTCTTGTCATGTGATTTTATGAAAGCTATGAGAGTTTTAATTCTCGGATTTAATTGGTGTGTTTTAAATGGATTTTGTCTTAATTGGATAAATGCGGATTTATGTATCAAAGTGGGCATTTTAAATTAAGACTTAGCTAATCTTTTATGATATACACCTAGACATTAATTTTAGGATAAGGATGGATTAATTCTATCTAAGAAAATCCTAATAGTATTAAAAGGTAATTCTAATAATCAAGATACGTTATTTTTACTAATAATGTATGATTGTTTAAGATTGGACTTAATGTCTAGATAATCTTGTTTATGTGAAGGTAGAATTTTGTTTCTATCTATATTTATTTTAGATGCTTAATTAAATGATCAAGTTTCGTCTTTATGGTTATGTGAACCTTATGTAAATGTGTTTACATGTTTTATTGATGAATGATGGATATTTAATTTGAGTTATGATTTTATTTGTTAAAATCTAGTTTAACTTGTGCATCGCCTATGTACTTATTGCTTTACATGCATAGCTAATACATGTTTAATTATTCTTTGATTGTGGATACCTGTCTTATCTGCTTAAGTGATAATTAAACTATTAAAACCACCAACAAGAAAATATGAAGCGATAATTACAACACGTTTGTATATGACCTCCATAAAATTGGTCTTAGTGCGAAGTAGTGACCGGCCTGTCTTTACGGGAGGAACATTACCAGTTCGTAAGTTTTGACTTCTCTAGATAAAGGTTATTAAAATCGTAAAATTAGTTTTTCAGTAATATCGCGACTGGTCTTTACCGGAGCAATATTGCTGCGAAATTATAAGGATTGTATTTTAATAATGCTTAGAGGGAGCTATAGGAGGAGGTGCTTGTCCGGTTCGACCTTTCTTTAGAGGAGTTCACGCACAGGTAAAGAATCCTTAGTGCTTAATTTTATGGTTATACGCTTTAGCATTGTTAGTCAGCCATGCCATTCTTATGGTCTCTGGACTATCTGTCGACATTGTGGCCAGTAAAAATAATGAATTTCTTGCATGAATATGACACGGCTTCCTAGTAGAAGAACGTTTGTGCTTGATTTTTGTGGATGTAAGATTGATGAATTGTTTTGTGGTTATTTGCAATTCTTTGAAATTTTACATGTTTATATTATTGGTATTTATTCTCAGCTTAAAGGAAAGATGATTGATACTTGGGATATTTACTATGCCATACTTAGTTCGAGGAAGCATGACTCTGAATTGTTTAAGGAATGAAAAAAGTAAGCTTGATGTTGATCGTTTGATCAATGACTTGAGGTTGATTCTCAGCAAGAATCGTCCGCCCACATACCATCTACAAGGAGAGGACAAGGAGTTTCGTGATCAGTGGCATACCGCGGAATGTCATCTCAAGGGCTTCGTTTTAGCCGGTGTTGGCAATTCCCTTGAGAGGTTTGACAAACCCAAAAGGCCGTTGGTCAACAAGCCCAAGTGGTTTGAAGAAAAGTCCTCTAAGGTAAGAGCTGGTCGCGCTGTGGAGCATTTAAGGAGAGAGGTATTGGAAGAGGGCCATGATGTGGGCAAATACGTCTTAGTCATGCATGGCTATTTCCATGAACTTCTATTATCGGGGGGAAAGTTGGCCCAAAAACCCAGAAGATAATGATCCTTGATGGGCTTCCAGATAGCTTTAATGAAGTCAGAGATGAAATTTTGTTTAGCGACAAAACGTTTTCAATTCTGGAACTTTATAACAAGCTTGTGAATGCTCAAACTGAGATGAGAAAAAGGGGTGGATTTTTGAGATGATCATGTTCAAGTCAGAAGAGTTTATTTTTGCTTTTATGTTTACATTGTTGAATTTAAGAGTTTTTGATATTGTTTGGTTTTGATATCATATGGATTATTGATGTGGAATTTTTATTCCTAGACTATCAATTGTGTTTTTGGATTATCGATGTCATTTTATAATGCATGCATTATTAGATAAATGAAGTTTTGATTATCCAATTATTTATGACATCAAATGTAACATGGTTAATATCAAAATGTTTACTTGTAATTAAATTTGTTGATTCAATTATTATGAAGTGTTCTTCTAGAATTATTGATTATTAAGTTTCTTTAATCCTTAAGTCTTTTGAACCATTATTTTGTTGATGAGTCAATAGAACATTAATGTTCGACATGGATTCAATACAAAATAAAATGATCTTATTATCGCGTTTGTTCAAATAAAGGTGTAAGAAAAATAATCACAATAATTGATTACAAGACAAGTAAATTAAATTCAACTAGAAACAAGATAAGTATTTATTATAAATACTAGAAATTCTTGTGTAGTAAATATAGTGAGCACATTAAATTTATTTTAATGTTCCAAGCCTAGAGTTGACTGTTTGACTAGTTATTGTTTTATTTATTTTGTTGTGAAAGTGATAATTAAAATAGTGGGAGCTTTTCTTAAATGAATAATTAAATTCTAAGTGTTTAATAAGAGCTTCATAGCTCATTTTATTAAACTAGGGTGAATTTAACTCCAAGCACTGTTTAAATTGTTTTAATAGCCTTAAAGAATATTGAGACTAGTATTTTTCTACTTTTAAAAGTGAGAGCTAAATTTTGTCTCATAGAATATCTCATAAATGGAATTAAGGTAATGTTTGATAGAGTTAAAAGGGTTCACACCCTAGAATGAAAGAAGTGATGAATTGCACACTTTCTAAGACTCTAATAACATTTAAAGATATTTCCAAGTTAGCTATTAAAAATTAGAATTACTTTTGGATTTCCAAAGAAAGTATTTCTAAAGATCACAACAAATTGTTAAATAAATGAACTCTTGGAATTTATGACTATAAAACAAAGAATGCAATCATTCGGTTTTATTTTGTCATAAGGACTAATTTCCAATTAGTCATTGTGATGAGGTAATTATGTTCATACATAAATTTACATCACAAATTATATAGCAAGGTTAATACCAAGTTAGGTTGGTATTATATAATTAAAGTTTTGAGAATCATATTCGACATGATTAAAACTTTATATATTGCTATAAGTATTCTACTTTAATTAGTAGAAATTCAGAAGGATCAAAATAATGGATTTTGATAGAGGAATATGTATAAGTGCACTTGAGAAAGGCACATAAAATTATTCCACTAGATCAAAGAGCCTAGAAATATTTTGATCAAATTATCGTGCTCCTTAGCAAGAATTAAGGTTATAAATTACAAGTATATTTTCGTTTTATGTACTCTAGCAAACTATGTTGGTAGATTCTTTTTAAAGAATTATAGTTTTGAGTACATAGTGGCCAAAGCCTGGTTTGAGTATAAGTGGGAGAAAATGTGTGTGAATATGTAGCACAAGGCCAATAAAGCGGTTGGTATACTCGAAAGCATTCTTTGAGTATAAGTGGGAGATTGTTGGGGTTTGTATACTAAAAGATGCTTCGAGCGTACATGCCTTTGTACAGTCAGCTTGTGCATGTATACGAGAAACGCCACATCCACTTGTTTACCTATTTATGAGAATAAATAATATAATATAATGGTTTATTATTGAAATATAATAAACAAGTCTAAGGCTTTTTACTAAGAAGATCAAGTAGGGAAATTCGATGAATCTCCTCATGAGTTTTTCCAGTAGGGGACTTGGCCAGATCTAGTAAGAAGAAAAACGTATTCACAACCTAGATAGGCTTTGGCTACCTATTGGTACGGTTGCGGTGTTTGTGATAATTCTCTCTTACCTAAGATGAGATTAGTAACACCGGTGTAGTAAAGCACTGAAAGGATCTAATCCGAAATGTATTCTTTATTGCTATCTACTGAAAGAATATATTTCAGAAAGTTTAGTATTTTCTAGTCTATGATATTAATATCAATATTGTTTATTCAATCAAACGCCACTTTGACTTATCAATATGTGAGAGTTTGTACGTAACTCAAGTTCATGATATCTTGGGTGGTAGTAATTGAATAACATGAAGGTATTGGAATATTATTTCATAGAATTCGCGTGCCCAGTGTGGTATGATTAAATCCCTAAAGGGTGATCCCCAAGAGATGTTTGAAAAAGGAATTTATTATTCAGAAAACTGCGCAGTTGGAATTTATTCCACGAATAATAAATAAAGTTTCAAACTAGAAAAACTCTTTGGAGAATTAATTTAAATCTAGTCACATAGCAGACAAAAGAATTATATTGACGGATCAAGATAATTTTAAACGCGGAAAATATTATAAAATAAAATGGACCCACGTTATTTGTAATTTGGTGATTTAAGTGGGAGTGCAATATTATTCTTTAGTGGAATAAAATAATATTCCATTGATAATATATTAAATCATGGGTCATTTGATTTAATTAGCAATTTATCTAATGGGTGAGCCCAACACTTAAGTCATTCCATGGATCCCCAACCTAGCCCAACAAGTCCATTATAAATAGTGATGAGATGTGGAAACCCTAGCACACCATTATTCACAACACTCCTCTCCTAAACCCTAGAAGCCGTCGCCGGCTCTCTCTCTCTCTCTCTCTCATTGCCTCGGTTTTCGTGCCTTGGCACGTGGGAGAATTAGGGTTTTGTTTTTGTTCTTGTTCTATCCTAATTCATAGGATTAGACCAAGACAATATCGAGTTTGTGATTGGGTTTCCCTAGATCTCTTCAAGACTATTATTGATTATTCAAGATCCGCCCACACGGATGGATGATCAAGGACTAGGGAATAGGTTGGAAGATCCACGGTCGATAAACCAAGGATCTCCGGGTGGTGCAGCTAGCAACTTCGATCCTATGATGGATCAAAATGAGGTAACAATCGAATCTACATCAAAATTGCATGATTACGTGTTTATTTGATGTTATATCTATAGATCTATGTTAATTGCATTAAATTGGAGTTGAATGCATAATCACCTAAATAGATCCGGTCAAGGACCTGTTTGGTTTCCGTGTCTTCCGTTGCGGTAGTCCCAACAAGACGGTGCAGCCGAAGACTTTTGGGGAAAGGTTTAGTTGTTGAGGAATCTTGGTCTTTGTGGATAGGTGATAAGGCTAATTTCATGCATCGTTTTGTGCAAAATTATGTTATAATTTGCTGGGTCTAACACGTTTCCTAAGCCAGGTGTGTAAAGAAAATTGCTAGATCGAGGAAGTTATGGAGGAGATGGTCTAGCAGGAGAATGGAACGAAATGAGCAGGAATTACGAGGAAATTGGCGTGATAAAGGAATTCTACAGCTGAGGGCAACAAAGTCATTATCAATACCTCGCTGGACCCACTAAAACGCCTATAAATAGAGAGTTTTTTTTCACTCTTCTTAGCTCATATTTTACACACTTGGGAATAGTTCTGGGGATTATAGTGATAGGGGGGGTACTTTCTAAAGATTTCGTGTTTGGTAACACCGTCCTAGTGAGGACGAAGATACAATTGCTTTTAATTTCAGCTGTTTTTGCTAGTTTCCACCGTCGAACTTCACTTTTGGGAGTCGACTTTAATGTTGATGATGTTTAACTGCTTTTACGTTCACGGATCTGAGTTTAGCTGTTTAATTTCAAGTTATTTTGCTTAGATCTCTCTGCTGTTAGCGTAATTCTTAAATTGCTATGTCGATCTCTATTTATTTCGTTATTGAGGTGTTTGATGTGGAATTTGGTGACAGATCTGTGGTTGATTGAGTGTTTGGAGCTTAAATTTGTAAATCTGACGTGATGGAGAATTTCTTCTGTTTGGAGTTCGTGTCGGACGCTTGGATCCGGAGTGGATTTAGCGTCTGAAGTTGGTTTTGGCGTGTGAAAGAAACAGTAGTTGATAGACTTGTTTTATTTCCTTTTGTTTTCTATTTCACTTCGTCTAGGTATGCAGATCTGTTAAGTTCTTCGTTATTTATGCATGGATTTGATTTCAAGTTAGTAGCCCTGTTTTTTATTTGCTTATGTGTTTTCTCAAGAAGTTTTATGCGAATTTGGTTGTAGAAGACGATGTCACTGTCAGTTAGTACGAGAATTAGTTATTCTGCCACTTTCCAGTCGTACTCTGCTTTTTCTCAGATGTGGTCCCACCGTAGAATTATCTCCTAGGTCTAGCTGTTTGGTTAAGTTTCTTTCTAATATTCCCAAGTCAAGTTAATTTTAATTTTCCTCAACCCAAGA
This sequence comes from Salvia hispanica, assembly GCF_029641045.1. Lineage (NCBI taxonomy): Eukaryota > Viridiplantae > Streptophyta > Magnoliopsida > Lamiales > Lamiaceae > Salvia > Salvia hispanica. Next base: position 2,663,178 of record NC_142692.1, on the reverse strand, counting down.
AAATGCGTGGCAGCAGCCAACACCAAAAATACTCCCAAATCCTTGATAACGAGTCTTACGCATCCTTCTCTGTGGGATCGATCCCTACTTCCTTATACTAGGTTTAGTAAAGTGGTTGAGGGTTTTTTTTTGAAGCGGGGAAGTACTTGTGTGTCCGACGACCGGGATTCCGCACAACCTACGAGTTCCTAGACCAAGTGATCTAGTGGACTTGCTGGATCTGGGGAACCTGCCTTATTTGAATATCGCAACACTGCACACACACTACACTTGTACGGTCTCATATCCAGTAGCTTCAATAGGATATCAAGTGGGGTTTTTTTGTTGAGGATTTTTGTGGGAAGTCGTTTCATGAGGTAGACAGATGTGGCTATAGCTTCGTGCCAAAAATGCTTTGGTACTTTGGATTCAATCATTAAGGCTCGGGTGATTTCGAGGATTGTTCTATTTTTCCTTTCGGCTACTCCATTTTGTTCTGGTGTTTAGGCACAGGATGTTTGGTGGATCATTCCCTTGTCTTTACAAAACTGGGTCATCGAACTGTTAACAAATTTCCTCCCATTGTCTGACCTAAGGGTTTTGATGGTGGTATGGAATTCGGTTTGGATCAAATTTTTCGACAACTTCAGATTTATGTTTTAAAAAATATATCCAAGTCATACTAGTGCAATCATCCGCAAATATCACAAAATAACGAAAACTGCCCCCACTAGTGATTGGCGCGGGACCCCACACATCATAATGTATCAAGGAAAAAATGAAATTCATACGATTGTTTGTAGGTTTAAAAGACTGTCTGTGGCTCTTGGCCAAAACACATGTTTCACATGAAAAATCAGCCGGAATCGAAATGTTCAGAAAAAGAAGTTTAAAGTAAACAGGAGAAGAGTGTCCTAGTCTTCGGTGCCACAGCCAAATTTCTTGTTTCGTGGATGCGTGAGCCATCATCGCATTGCCATGTTGAGCTATCTTATCTACATAGTAAAGTCCTTGCTTCTCAGTGCCACGTCCAAGAATCCTCCTAATCTGAATATCCTGTAATATACAGAAAGTGGGATGCATGAGAAGTGTACAATTCAAATCTCTAGTCACATGACTAATCGACATCAATCTCTGTGATAATGTAGGAACATGCAAACAGTTCGACAAACGGAGAGTAGGAGATATATCAATGGTTCCTGACCCAACAACAGTAATCAATTCCCCATTTGCACTCTTAATATATGTATCAGTAACTGTATCATAGCTACTAAAATCATCTCTATCTGGGGTCATAGTATCCGTGGCTCCACAATCCAAAATCCAACTCGTAGTTCTCGTTTTATCATCATTATAGACATGAAATGCAGCGGAATTATTTTCTAGTTTTGCAAAAGGATTTTTCGACACAAAACTACAAATATTTGAGCATTTTCGAGTGGTGGTCATATTCTGGGGTGGTATTTGATATTTCGCAGAATATGGGGTTTTAGCTTAATAGGGTGGGGTGCTTTTTGATATAAACATTTTTCATGGGTTGAAACACATAATTAGGGAAAATGCTAGGGTTTGGTTTAAAACCAAACCCATTACCTCCAGCACCGGTGCCGCTCCTCAGCTCCTCCGCCCTCTCGGCGAAAAAGCAGCGGAAAATATTCATCAGAGGTGCAAAACGGTTATGTGTTGAAATATGGTCAACAGTTGGGGTTCTTTTGGATTTTCGGATATTCATGGGGTTTTTTCATAATTATGCATATATGGGGGATCACATTTAAGAGGCTGGGGTATTTTGAATTATGGGATAAGTTTGGACCAGGCTGTAAATAACTTAAATGTTTAGGGTTTGATCCTAGATCAAACCCGTTACCACCTGTGTAGTCACTGCTATTCCATTTTTCCGATTCGGTTGCTCCAGTTCGCTCCACAAAATTTCCGACTCGAACCCCGCCGCTGCCGCCGCTACCACCACTCCCGCCGGTGTTTTCTGAATGGGAGATCTGTTCAACCCTCCTATTGCTCCGTCTCTGTGTTGAATTGGGGCATTATTCTGTCTCTGCCCCGTCTCACTAATTCTGACGGCGGCAAGCTTCATCTGAGCCCATGCTTTCTGCCTTTCATCCCACCACTCCAAGAATCCAACACAGAAGAAGCAGGTATCTTTTGTGTGTTTGTTCTTCCCACAGTGTGAGCACCAAAGCTTGCTCTTGTCAATTTTTCCTTCGGCTTGGTGACTGGTTCCGGTAGGTGACGGTCGCGGCGGTTCTCTGTTGATCGGTCGGTCTCTCTGTGCTGCGAATTGTTACAGACGTCTTCCGTAACAGTTCCGACAACTATATCCGGCAGTGAATTGGCGACAGCCAGTGGCTCGCAGAGCTCAGCGGTGATGATAATTAAACTAGTGCGGGAGTTCCCGTCAGCAGTTTGAGAAAGAGTAACTTGTCTTTTGCCGTTCGGATGGGCAAATATTTCATTCATAAAAAATAAAGTTAATGAAATAGCCCTATTTATATTCTAAGGACCCTAGTTTGGTTTGACGTACCTAGACATTCGGGAAAGAACCAACAAGAAAACCCGAACGGGGCTTATAGAATCGCCCGACTCAAAGTGAAAACAAAAACAGAGTTTACAGATATTGAAATAGAAAAACATGGAAATAAATACTAGAATCATATTCCTCTACTTTGCAGCAAGGTCCCGGTACTTCTCCGGCGGCTTGAGTTTACTCCTCGGTCTCAGTTCCCTTCCCGCTGTTACGGCAGCCTTGTCCTGCTCCTCCTCTCTGCTACCTGCATCCTGTGCTGGCTCGTCTTCATCATTGGACTCGTTCTCCATGTCCCCCCTTGCATTCCCCCTAGCTGATGCTACTGTACTTGTTGAGGCTTCCTTGGTGTTCGTATCAACTCCCCCCCTATTAGAGACTTCCTTGTCCTCAAGGAAGACATCGGGAAACTTCTTCATTAGCGGCTCCACCGGCTCCCACGTCGTTGAATCTAACCCATCCGACCAACGTATCAGAGCATGTTTAGTCGGCTTCCCATCATGCCAAACAACCTTTTTCTCCAACACAGCTTCAGGAACAACTATAGGCCGGTCCCCCAAGAAATGCTCCGGTAACGGCACTCCCTCTTGAGATCCTTCTCCTGCCACAAACTCCTTCAACAAGCTCACATGGAAAACATTATGTATGCGACTTCCCTCCGGCAAACGAAGACGGTAAGCTACTGGACCGACTTGATCCAAAATTTCAAAGGGACCATAAAAGCGCTTGCTCAGTTTCGCGGACAGTGGTTTCGCTACCGAATGTTGCCTCTATGGTTGTAACTTCAGCCATACCAAGTCCCCAACTTCGAACTCCACATGTCGTCTATGACGATTAGCCGAGGCTGCCATACTCATGCGTGCACGTTCCAGATTCCGTCGCAACCGAACGAGCAGCTCCCCTCTTTGGCGAATCAAGTCAGCCGCCTTCGGAGGAGTTTTCGCCGACGGCGGCGCCGCTACGAGCAAGGGAGGCTCTCTCCCATACAACGCCCGAAAAGGTGAAGTACCTAATGCTGCATGATGGAAACAATTAAGAGCTAATTCAGCCCAAGGCAAGAAATTCGCCCATTTGGATGGTTTATCCGCTGTAAAAGCACGCAGATATTGCTCAAATCCTCGATTGCGTACCTCCGTTTGACCGTCCGACTGCGGATGGTAAGTTGTGGTAAAATTCAACTTAGTACCACTCAATCTCATTATTTCCTCCCAAGTAGCATTGAGAAATACCGAATCCCGGTCAGAGACAAGTGTTTTAGGAAACCCATGATGACGCACCACAGTGTTGACTAATAAATGAGCAACTCGTAAAGCATCGAAACGAGTAGGAAATGGTGCAAAATGAGCGTACTTTGAGAGCCTATCAACCACAACCATAATTGTTGTATACCCCCGAGATTGCGGCAAACCAGTAATAAAGTCCATGGAAACTTCCTCCCATACTTGCGAAGGAACGAGCAGTGGTTGTAGCAACCCAGCCGGTTTCTGAGTGGAATACTTAGTAGATTGGCACACCACACACTCAGCCACAAATGTGTTGACATCTTTCCGCATCTTAGGCCAATAGAACGCTGCTGCAAGGAGCCGAAACGTGCGCTCCTGCCCCGGGTGTCCCGCCATAGGAGAACTGTGATGCTCAGTCAATAAATCTCGTTTTGCTGCTGAATTAGCATCCACTAACACCCTCCTATTGAAGTAAATCAGGCCCTCCGCCCAAGTTAAATGACGAGGAGCCTCACCTGCCTGAATTTTGTGAGTGAGTTCCACTAAGGCTGGAAACGTTGCGGTTTCACCTCGAATCAGATCCAATACCTGCGGCACCGGCCTCGTCGCCATGGCAAGCAACTCAGCGACCTGCCTTGACTCCTGAGTGTCAGTAATGTGGCTGCCCGTCGTGATGAATCTGCCTCTTCCTTACGGGACAGCGCATCTGCTGCCTTGTTCGTGATGCCCCTCTTGTATTCAATCCGAAATTTGAAACCCATGAGTTTCCGGACATACAAATGTTGGTCCGGTGTCTGCACTACCTGCTGCAACAATTCTTTTAAACTCTTCTGGTCGGTGCGTATTACAAATTCTCGACCGAGGAGATATTGTCTCCACTTATACACCGCCTCTACAATGGCATACAATTCTTTATGATACGTAGATGCCACCTTCCGTCGAGGCCCCAATTTTTTGCTAAAGAAGGCAAGAGGATGGTTTGAATGAAGCAAAACCGCCCCAATACCTGTCTCGGAAGCGTCGGTTTCAATGCAGAATGGGCTTGTGAAATCTGGAAGACGAAGGACGGGAGCTGTCATCATTGCCGATTTTAGCATATTGAAAGCCATAGTTGCTGCCTCTGTCCAAATAAAGGACTCCTTCTTCAATAAATCTGTCAAAGGTGATGCGATTGTCGCATACTGTGCAATAAACCGACGATAATACCCTGTGAGACCCAAGAAACCGCGCAATTGCTTGACATTTGCCGGAATTGGCCAAGCCGACATAGCCTCCAATTTAGCGGGATCCGCCTTAAGCAAGCCTTCTGAAATAATATGCCCCAAATATTCCACTGAAGTGCTGCAGAAAGAACATTTGGAGAGCTTCACAAAAAATTTGTGATCATTTAAAAGCGATAGGACGCTGGCCAGATGAACACCATGAGACTCCAAAGTCAGACTATAAATAAGAATGTCATCAAAGAAAACAATTACACATTTACGGAGCAGAGGCTGGAAAATACCATTCATGGCAGCTTTGAAAGTAGATGGAGCGTTGGTAAGACCGAAAGGCATCACCAAGAATTCATAATGACCCTCGTGGGTTCGAAAAACCGTCTTAAATATGTCTTCGTCATGCATACGGATGTGGTGATAACCCGCCCTTAGATCTAATTTAGTGAAGAATTTCGCCCCACCAAGCTCGTCGAATAATTCATCTGCAGTAGGGATAGGGAAATGATCCGGCACCGTGGCATTGTTAAGAGCCCTGTAATCAATACAAAATCGAAAAGTCCCATCCTTCTTGCGAATAAGCAACACCGGTGAAGAAAAAGGGCTCTGACTGCGTTGGATTATTCCTTGCTCAAGCATATCGCGCACCTGTGTCTCAATCTCGTTCTTCTGAAAATATGGATAACGGTAGGGTCGCACATTTATCGGCTTGGTATTCGGAACCAAGTGAATTCTGTGATCAAACTGACGTTGGGGGGGGCATACCGCGCGGCATGGCAAACACAGCACGGTGCTGCTCCAACACCGTGAGTACCAAGTCTGGAATCCCAGGTGGAAAACTGATCTCATTGCTATCTGCCACCCCTCTGTCCTCATGCTCTAATCGGATCAGCTCGTACAGTTCATGGTCCGAAGAATGGGCCGTCATAAGTGCAAGAGACTGAGCAGATATCTACTTTGGCCCCTGCGCTATTCCTTGTAGCAACACCGAACGCCCATCTCTGTAAAACTCCAACGTTTTTGTCACAAAATCGGCTGAAATCTTACCCAGTGATTCGAGCCAAGCCATGCCCAAAATAACATCTGGTCCATGGTGATCGAGGATGTGAAGATCGACTAAAAATAAAGTCCCCTGCATTGTAAGTTTCGTTTGACGAGAAACATGAGTACATAACAAGGAAGCACCATTCCCTACCAACACCCGGAATGGGCGAATTGCAGTCAGTTCCAAATGCAAAGAAGCAGCCACTCGTGGGTGTAAGAAATCCATCGTCGCTCTTGTATCAATTAGTACTCGGACGTCAGCAGCATTTATCGACCCCAGCACATGAAACGGTCGTGAACGGGGGTGGCCATCCATGGTGTGTAGGTGGGAGAGATCAGCTGTGATCACTTCCTCAGTATCCGCTTGGTTGGGCTGCTCTGTCTCATCAACTGTCTCCAGTTCGTCCCCCATATAGCATAACAACTTCACCTTACAAATATGGCCCACGACCCACTTTTCCGGGCAGTGCCAGCAGAGGCCACGTCGTGATCATTCTGACTTCTCTGCGTTGGACACCCGAATCGGCTGGAAACGAGGTTGTTCCCCGTCTCTCTTCCCTGCCAAAGAAGGCTGCACTGATGGGGCTCTCACTGCAGTAGCGGTTGGCCCACTGCTCGAACCATGTTTAAACTCCCGGCTGGACCACTGTCAGCGAGCAAACGACAATGACTGCTGCTGCCGGTCCTCCTGCGTCGCTGCCAGCCTAAGTGCAAGAGCCATAGCCGCTGCCAAGGACGAGGGTTCTTGAAGGTCTACCTTTTCCCGAATCGGTTCCTTAAGGCCTGCAATAAAAATTGGTATGAGAGAAGCCTCCGATAAATCCTCCACACGGTTCAAGTACCGCTCAAAAGTGTCATGGTACTCCGCGACTGTTCCTGTCTGCACTAGCTTTGAAATAAGGCCTGAATAATTTCTAAAACTATGTGGATCAAAGCGATGGCGCACGTCTTCCAGAAAATCGGCCCAAGACACCCACAGATTATTTGTGCCATAGTTAAATATCCATTCCGACGCGGGTGGTTCAAACAACATCACGACATAGTGTAGTCGGTCGGACTCCGGAATCCTCACATGATCGAAATAATACTGGACTCGAGATATCCAGTTCGGCGCATTGGATCCATCGAAGTGTGGAGGCCGCATTTTCACCCCCTTCGGATGATCATGATACTGTCTTGGATATCTACCACGCCGCTGTGGTGGGTCCCATGTCGTGTGGTTATGGTCATTCCACTGATCGTCGTCCTCCCCATCATCCGGAGTATGCATTGGTGGGTCCCTGATCGTGCGCTGTCGGAGGTTACCACGGGTATGAAAATCTGGACCACCGCGCCGAAGTTGATGCCGACCTCCTCGGCCCCGGTACCCTCCAACTGCTATGTTGTCACCACGATTTCCTCGACCCTGACCCCAGCGGTTACGCAAGCCCGCCATAGGGAATCGGACGTCCATGTCACCATCCCGGCGAATTTGGTCTCCCTGCTCATCAAACTCCCCCATATCTATCTCCTCCTGATCTTCCAGATCGTCCACACGACGATCGGTACGATCCAAGCGAAATTCCAATTTGTCAAATCTCTCCATCACCATGTCGAAGCCTTGTGAAATTGGGTCTACCACTCCCTTCCCGTTGTTTCGCGATGTGCCAATCGGAATGGCATTGGCACCGGTCAGCCTTGGCGTGTGTTCCGGCTTCGTTGGTGGAGATGAAGCCATGAGTACTGGATGAAAGCACCAGTTGTTACAGACGTCTTTCGTAACAGTTCCGACAACTATATCCGGCAGTGAATTGGCGACAGCTAGTGGCTCGCAGAGCTCAGCGGCGATGATAATTAAACTGGCGCGGGAGTTCCCGTCAGCAGTTTGAGAAAGAGTAACTTGTCTTTTGCCGTTCGGATGGGAAAAATATTTCATTCATAAAAAATAAAGTTAATGAAATAGCCCTATTTATATTCTAAGGACCCTAGTTTGGTTCGACGTACCTAGACATTCGGAAAGAACCAACAAGAAAACCCGAACGGGGCTTATAGAATCGCCCGACTCAAAGTCAAAACAAAAACAGAGTTTACAGATATTGAAATAGAAAAACATGGAAATAAATACTAGAATCATATTCCTCTACTTTGCGGCAAGGTCCCGGTACTTCTCCGGCGGCTTGAGTTTACTCCTCGGTCTCAGTTCCCTTCCCGCTGTTACGGCAGCCTTGTCCTGCTCCTCCTCTCTGCTACCTGCATGCATCCTGCGCTGGCTCGTCTTCATCATTGGACTCGTTCTCCATGTCCCCCCCTTGCATTCCCCCTAGCTGATGATGTGATGCTGCTGTACTTGTTGAGGCTTCCTTGGTGTTCGTATCACGAATCCATAGCCAATTTCTCCCGATGATGCATCGGCGCTACCAACGCCGGAGTCTTCGGTGGTCTTAGGGGATGCCGGTGGCATGATTTTTAATCGAGCCGCTTCCCTCTGGACCCTTCCGTAAGCCTCTTCAACTAAGGGATAGGGCTCGTCCTTGAGGATGTCCCTTCGGATTGTATCGTATTCTGGATTCAGCCCTGTGAAGAATTTGATAAGCCTCATCGTGTTTGAGAACTCGTTGAATTGCTTGACTCCCTTGTCACAGCAGTCGACTGGCTGTTTTCGAAACCGATACACATTAATCCACAACCCGTGGATTCGCCGGTAATAAGTTTCAAGATCCAAGTTCCCTTGCCTAAGTGCAATAGCTTTATCCTCCAGATCATATATGGGATATGGATCCCTCTTGCCTTCAAATGTTACGGCGAGATTATCCCATATAGCTTTCGAGGTTTGGTGGTGGGCGAAGTCTGCGATTATGTCGTTTTCGATGTTTTCGATGATCCACGAAAACACCACGAGATCAGTTTCCTCCCAATCGGCATATCCGTGACTTTCTGGTTCCGGTGGCTGGTCTTTGATGTGCGAGTATCCTCCTCGGCTTCCTATCGCGACCTTCATCAGTCGCGCCCATAAAGGATAGTTTTTTCCATTTAATTTGAATGCAATAGTAACATTCTTGCTTGTCTTCAACTTTGAAGGTTTAATTTGGGGTTTGGTATCTCCTTCTGAATCTGAATCCGACATGTTTTGTGTGCAGGGATTGTTTTTCTGGTAGGGATTGGTTTTTTTGATTTGATTTTGGCCTCTTGGCCGGGATTGGTATGAACTCGGCTATGATGAAGTTTTTTTGAGCCGGAGCTTTCTCTGCTCTGACGCCATGAAGAAAGATTGGGAGGAAGTAATCGTTTATTTACTTGATGATCATGATACAGAATGTTACATTGTTTTATAGGCATAGAATATGCATCTATATGATAAACCTGGATCACAAGGATCCCATTATTTACTTGATGATCATGATACAGAATGTTACATTGTTTTATAGGCATAGAATATGCATCTATATGATAAATGTAACAGCCCGCCCTCCTAGGGTACAATAAATGCGGTGGCTGCTACCCAAACAGACTCCAAAGAAGTAAACATAGGCTAGGGTTTCATTTAAAGAGTATTGACCAAAAGATTTGAAAGAAATATCAGAGTATTAAAGCAATAACTTAACCTAGGAATGTGAAAGAAAAAAAGGAAGGTATCATAAATAACGATCCAAAATATCTGAAGAGTACGACATAACATTCAAGACAAAATCACAAGAAAAAGGCTAAGGGCTCAAACCGAAGGCAAGATGCAAAGGTTCCAAAAAGATTTCAAAGTGTATCAAAATTCAGCGGAAGTCGACCAAGAGAAAGAATAGCTATGTATGAAGACACAACTATACTTGAAGTTCATAACCACCATTCTTAATTAATTAACAAGCTCAACACCCGCCACCACTCGCCATCGTTCAACCTGCACATAAGGAAAACACATGCAGGGCTGAGTATTTTGAAATACTCAGTGAGCTCATTGCCAAAACATTTTATAAGTTATGCCACCCTTACCAAGTGAACTCGAGTTTTAAGCAGTTATAAAAGAAATATCACGAGTATCACAAAATATATTTTCATAGACTGGCCAGTCAAAATAATCCCCCATTTTCTCATCAAAATAACAATCACAATATTCCATGGTGCGACGAAAGTGTGGCCACACTTTTCGCCCACGAGACCGGCCGACTAGCAAGGATGGCTCCCGATCCCATCGTGTACACAGCCTGATAGGGCTTGCGGCCATACTCAGACCCGAATTCGTATAAGCATATCCAACATCATATTAAAACAAACATAGGCATGGCATAACAGTTAAACCACCCTTATAACACCAAACAACATTTTGATAAAATAAAAGAGAGTTTTTAGAGTAAAGCCCACCTCGACTGCTTAGTTTTCAAGTAGTTTCGCTTTTCCGTTATCCGGCTTCGCAACCAAAGTTTCACCTTTTAATCACATAGGCACATATCACAAATTAGTCTACTCTTACTCATGCATGTCTCAATACTTCTTTTCCCTTTTCCATTGATTCATCTTATCATTACTAATTAATCAAGATCATGTTTATCTCACAAGATCATTTAGCCATCAAACACACACCACACAAACACTACACACACACACACGTCGCACACACACACACACGCTACACACACATACACGACACACACACATACATATTCCCACATCCCTTTTTATCCCTCTTTCACTCAACCAATATGCATGAGGGTTCAAGAAGACTGATTAATCGGTTATAAAGAAGAAAAAGAAGAAGTAGAAGAAGAATAAGAAGAACTCATAAACAAAATACCTTTTTAGAGAAAAACAATCGGTAGAAACAAAGTAGAGACTTGGTTCTTCAAGAATCTTGGCGTTCAAACTCTAAATTCTTCTCAAAGGATGACAAAATATTGGTGTGTGGAAGAAGAAAATTTGAGAGAGTGAGGAATGGTGGGGGCTGAAAATTTGGGGTCTAGGGTTGGGGTCTTCTCTTATTTATAGTGCTCAACAAGATCTTTAGGTAATTAAAATAGAAGATTTGGTAAGATTTTATTCTACACAATAAATAAAATAATATTGTGAAGTAGGGAAGAAGAATTAACAAAAATAGATCCTAGGGCAAATCTCCCTAGTTTTCGAAAATTAGGCTCTCCAATTAGCCATGGTTTTGTTTTGGTATAATTTACGGAGTAGAATAAAATATCACGGAACAAAATAAAAATAAGGATTCTCCCAACTTGGGATGGAAATAGGCGTCCCTATGCCTATTAAATAAGGCATGGATTTTTAATATTGCCTAGAATAAGGTAAGGCAAGATCTCTTGAAGTATGGAAAGATTTGGTAGAATAATTAAATTCTAGGTATTGAAGGAAATCAAGTAAGGGATTAACTAAAATAAAATAATTTCTTCCTTCCCACAATAGGTGATTTTCGAAAATCACCAAGAAACAAAGGGGCTCAATTTTTCTCTCTTCAAAAGGAAATATTTGGGTCTTGGATTTAATTTGGATAAATATCCCAAGAATTAAATTAAATCCGAAAAAAAAATAGAATTTCTTCTTCAAAATTTCAAGGGGGTCGAAAATCTCAAGAATTAGGGTGACTACTATTTATGGAAATTTTCTCTAATATTCTCACTCACCCTTAGATAATTAATTAACCACATAATCTCATAATTTAATAAATCACATGCCACATCATAAAATCAATAAGTTTGACTTTTCAAACTTTCAACGCAAACCCTAGACTCAACTCGGCCATAGCATCACATGCAATAAATGCATTCACGACTCCACGTCATCACTAATAAATTCTAAGGCTCTAAAATTAGGGTTCTAAATTCCGAGATGTTACAATAAACCTAGATCACAAGGATCCCATTATTTACTTGATGATCATGATACAGAATGTTACATTGTTTTATAGGCATAGAATATACATCTATATGATAAACCTAAATCCTATTCTATCTTTGGTAACAAATCAATTTACAGTCAATCCCATTATTCTCGGTATCTTCCAACAAATATATTAATCTCAACAATAATCAAGCCCAAGTTTTTTCATCACTCATCATTGTATTCCAACCATTGACATTATATGTTGCATCAAAAAGTTCAACAAATTGTTTATCTGAATTCAATGATGAATTGAAACAAGCCAAATTACAAGACAAAAGGCCACGAGGCCCATGACTTAATTCGATCCGAATTCAATAAAAAAGTATTTAATCTGTTATTTCAGCTATAAAATTAAGTAAGCAGAAAGAAATCATTATAAGCATGTGTTTTGAAAATATCGAATCATACACCAATATTAGGCAATACTTAATGGAGACATGGAGTACCAAACTTTTACAAAAGATCAATAAAAATTGGCAATGGAATATTAAAAAGGACAAACATACCCTTCAATCATGAAATTTCGGAAAAATAACATAGATATTCGAAATCTAACTCAATAATTCCACGTCATCAGTCATGCCAACAGCAGCAAGACCTGCATTAGGGTAGAGTACATATTAAGCAGGCCAAGTTTCGACAACAAGAACAAACATATGAAACAAGGAACACTAATTCGATCTCCAAGTCGGGAAATGAGAATTCCACTCTTGGCAAATAAGCCGGAAAAAACATAAAGTTTGGTCCAATTTTGGTTTGTCCCACAACTTTAAAATCGGCAGAAGAAACCATAAAGTTTAACATTGTCCGCACTAATCCCACACTGAAATATTCAGGTGCTTTACATGTAATATATAGTTAAATATGTTGACAAACTTATCAAATATCCAAACGTGAAGATTCAGATGGAGACACGGGCGGACCTACACACAATGGGGGAGGGGCTTTAGCCCCTAATGAATTCATTTTTTAAATTATTTTCTTCTATAAAGTTTTATAATTTATTCATATTCTATACACATTATTATATAAAAGCCCCTATTAATAATCTAAATTACCTATAAATTTATTTTTAAGGTAAAATGTGAGAATTTAGCCCCTACTCCCATTCATTTCTGTTTCTGCCACTGGGTCATGGAGATATGAATTCAAATCCGAAATCTAAGCCTGTGGGACAGTTGCGAACAATGTTAAATTTTATACTCTTAGTCGGTCTTAATCTAAAGTTATGAGACTGACCAAAATCGAATCAAATTTCATGAACTTGATATCTAACTACATTTACCTTTTCCACGTAGAAACTTCTAGTTCGTGGGCATGAGAATTATCACTATCGGTTCGAGGAGAGGAGAATCCCAGCTTCACACTCTTAACTCTGATCTTTTGATCACAATGGGAACACTTATCCCCTTTGAGTTGAAGCCATGCTTCCTTGCAAACCAGATGGAGTAGAGAGGTGTCTGAACACTTACACTTGATATTCAATATTGCCAACCCTTCTCTTACCCACTCTTCTGTTACCAACGCGTTGCACTGTATACAAGTTGCCTCCTCTTTGTGAACGATTGTTGATGCACTATCCACAGGCAAAGGTAAAAGTGGGACCGTGGCCCCCCCTGCAAATTTCCATAAAGAACAGATTATTTTCATAAATTTGTTTATATGATGATAACAATTAAAAGAAAATTGACCAATTTTTGTTTTTTAAAAAAACAGACTATGTAATCCAAAATTGGCAAAAATTAAAAAAATTACAGACGAATGACCTAAAAGAAAATACGTACCATTGGTAGTATCGTCAATTTCCACGATGACATAATGTTGGCCCTACAACGTGTGTGTAATAATGTTAGGTATTAGCATCCGAAATATATAGGGCAAACTGCCTCTAAAATCATGAACTTTCACAAAAATTTGGTTTTTCTCGTAAACTTTAAATGTTGCATGAAAAATCATGATTTTTAGCTTACGGAGAGTTTGACTAAAAACGGTATGTATAGTATGAGTGGAGAAAATATCTCATTTTAGGAATAGTTTTTGTATATAAATATATTCTACGTAGAGAAAATGATGAGCTATATAATTGACAAGATAAATAAATTAATTTATTGTGGTATATCTACATATGAAAACGGTAGATATAATTAAATTTTTGTTATTACCTCTGTTTTTAAATTCCTCTCTATATGCTTGTATAAAATAATGCATTATATATGCACACTCACCGGTATATAAACACGCAAATGGCCTTCTCCAGGGTTCTACTTGAAACAATATAAGAAAAAAAAATCATTATTTCATAAAAGAATAAAATATACGGAGTAAAATATATATCATGCATGATCAAAACAATTGAGAGCTCAAACTGGTGACTTACAACTTTTGAACTTGCCTTCACAGTTGTCGTCGTATTTTCATCACTTATCTACATGATGATTGAAAAAAATTAATACTATGAGTGATTAAATATTCTTAAACATATCACATGCCCATTAATAGTGTAAATGTGTAATGTATGGTGAAAATATTATAAAAATATAACTGAATTAATTTTTATGGAGGGACCAAATGACAAAATTGGATTATTTTTTTGAAACAATAAAAGAAAACTTTATATTATTACTTTAAGATCATATATGTAATATACATCATACATAAGATCAACACATGCATGATATGATCAATTGAGAGATCAAATTGGTGACTTACGACTTGTGATGAATTCGTTGTGATCTTATTTATCACTAGATCATCATTTTCCTGCAGGATTGAAATCATAAATAAATAACTAAGGAATCTTAAAATAAATTACACGAGAACTATATATAAAAATAATTATATTAAACTAAATGATTATCAATATGTCATTCTCTTGTTTGAATGAATCAGAGAGCATTTTGGCAAAATCTGATTAATTCAAAAATGTCAATAGACTTTTGGGTTGGTGTGTAAAATTATAATTTGATTAATTTTAGTGATTTACAAGTCAAGCTACTAACCCACCAATTAAAAGTGAACATTTATTTAAGAAATGTCAGTTTACAGTAGAATACCGAAAACCGTTAAAAAACACTAATTTGTGTTTCTAAATTTACCATCAACGTTTAAAACAATGTCGTTATTGTTGATGTCTCAATTAAAATTAGAGAATGCAAATGGAAGCGTCCTGCAAAAAAAAAGATTAAGATAATTTTTGCTTATTTTAGAAACACTTTCTTTTGCGTCCTAAATTGGTATTTTTTAAAATTTTCTAGTCCAAGTGATTGCGTATCAATTTTTATGTCCTTAAAAAATAAGTTTTTTTTAGTATTAATCTAAGGAGTAATACTTAATTAATATCGGTTGTCAATTTATAAAAATTGACAACGTGTATCTCACTTTGATATATTTTTTATTAGTTTTATAATTTAACATAGGGTATAGTCCATTTACTAAAATATAAAAAATAAACATAATTTTAAATAATGAATGTTATAAAATGGCAAAAATGGATCATTATTTCATGGATGATAAAAATAACTCACTCATCTTTTGGTCCGTTGGTGATGGACTGTGGAGGATATCTTTCTTAGTCTCGTTGATTGCCAATGTCTCATTCCCATTGGGTTCTGATCCAGGATCCTTATTTTCTTTTGGCTTCAAATCATTAATTATTCCGAGGTAAATAATTAAATAAATAAGAATATTATTCCAACTTAATGAAGAGATGATATGTAATGTGTAATCATGCATCTCTTGATAATGCATTTTATACATGTACATAATATAATGTACCAGAATTAATTCAATTAACATATTACATGGATTTCAGTATGTGCCTAATTATCTGCCCTACTAAAGTAATGATATGCTAATCACCTATCGCGCATTTAGATGATAAATTTGATTAAGATTAATCACAAATGAATTTAATCATGAAGAATGCATAATTAACAAAAAGGTGCTCGTTATTTTGCTTAATTACACAGGTACCCCTCGCTATTTTCTCGCAGATTGGTGCTGCTAAGTGGCACGTAACATAAGCGGACAAAAAAGGGACTTTAGTTTAGCCCCTACCAACTTTGTATTTTTAATTATTTCCTTTTTTATATTTTATATATACAAGTAATTATTATGTAAAAGTCTCAAAAATGATCTGAACATAAAATTTATTTTTAAGTAAAAATAAAAATTAGGCCAGTGATAGTACTCCCTTTGTAATCCAAAATATAAACTTTAAAAATGAAATAAGTTTTAATGCAAAATTGATAAAGTAATTATAGAAAGAAAAATGAGTTAATGGAAAATGAGCCTCGCCTCATTAGAGAGAAAGAAATTTTTCTTAAAATAGAAAATTCTATTTTTAGATGGCATACCAAAAAGAAAAGAGATTCTATTTTTAGGTGATAGAATATTTTTTTTTGTCCGGACCGCACCTGCTCGATAATCAAGTTTTTCTGTAACTCAATCTTCTGCGGAGTGGTTGTGGTTGTGGCTGTGGCAGCAGAGCTATTTTCCGACTGTGGGACATTTTCAGCCAACGATGATTTGCCCTCAGGCTGTTCTTTTGGCTACATTAATTCACGTAAGAAAAGTTAAAGATGACTCATTAATTAAATCCTCAAAATAATTAATTAAATTAAAAAAATGGTGCATTTGTACTTGTTGAGGCGAAGGAAGTGGTGGGGATTCCTCTTTCCCATCTGATTTTGCTTCTCCGTCTACTTCCTTTTGTTTTACGTCATTTACTTCCTGCATTTGATACATTAGGCGGCTTTCACAAGACTCACTAAATATGCTAATTACTTAAACAGATAATTAACTATTACTAGTAATTTGGATTTTAGTCATTACTACTACCATTTACTAATTTAAGTTAGAATACAATCATTAACCTAATATATTTTTTTTTCAATTTCAAGTAAATTTTCTTTCATCCATGAAAAATAATCACTCCTTCCGTCCATGATAAATAGTCTTATTTTTAAAAATGGAAATGTTCTCTTACACAATTACTCCTATTTATTCTTCTCTCTCATATTTTACCTACTTTTTCTCTCTATCTCTATTACTTATATTTTTTCTCATTTTCTCTTACTTTATCAATTTCTAATTAAAACTCATATCATCCACAAATTGAACTATTATTTTGGACAGAGGAAGTGTATTTTTCCATTTAATCCATCCCTCAAAATTAGTGCTCACTCTGTGCCCCAATAATTATCCACTTTGGCTAACTATACACTTAACCAAAACTTTTTTTTTTTCGGGCAAAGGTAGTTTACTTAATTTTGCTAGTATTTCGAATTATCACAGCAAGTAAATACGAGAGATTACAGTTAGTTTTCTGCCAACAAAACCACACATTAATGATTTACATACTCCCCAGTCCCCAGTAACCAGTGAATTGGATTTGCAAATTTATCGATCCACATACATTAATCAATTCCACCATTTATCACTAATAGAAATTTGAACATATTATGGATACACTTTAAAATTACCTATTTTTGCAGTAAATTAGTTTGGAATCATTAATTGATCAATTTGTATGTAAATTAAGATGATAAAAATTGCTACATATTAAGCTGTCTTTATTTAAATTAGGTAGGAAACTCACTTGAGCAAGATCAGAAGTAGTACTAAGCTGTTTGGTTTGTTGAGAAAGTAGTACATTTTCAGAGCTATTCGAAGATTTCTCCTCGGAAGGTAGGTTGGAATTTTGATTCTCCTCAGAAGATTTCTCCATCGATCGCCTTCGATTATAATTATCTTGCTGTTAACCAGAGAGACAAATATTCTTTCTTAACTTTTGCTAGATTAATAATGAAACAGAGATATATAGGAGTATGTATGTATGTATGTGTGTCGGTTTGCACTAATTATACGTGGGATATAAATTTCAACTTGCATTATGATTTATCAGTGTAAGTATGAGTAGATGGAGTCTATTTATTCTCTATTCCTTGTTAAGTATAGATGGCATTTAATGCCCACATGCTTCTGAGTCAATGGAAAAGTCGTCATAGTACTTTATTGACGAGAGAGAACAATAATTGATTTAGCGGTTTCGGTGGCACACATCCGAACTCCACATTAGTATGATATTGTCTGTTTTGGGCAAAGTCCTCACGGTTTTGCTCTTGGGGTACTCCCCAAAAGACCTCATACTAATGGAGTAGGGGTAGCCCATTTATACACTTGCAAGTCTTGTTCATTCTCCAATGTGGGACATAGTTTGCTCCCTTTCAATCCTCCCCTCAAACCAAGACCACCAGACCACAGACCACATGCCTACCCCATGTTACAGGTCACCACAGGTCTTGGTCGAGCTCGTCACATCGGAGAACTTGCAATCGCAACCACCGAACCCCGAGCCACACAGGCCCAGCCCTAAACCAGGGCTCTGATACCACTGTTGGGTCTGGGTGGCGCACACCCGAACTCCACATTAGTATGATATTGTCCGCTTTGGGCAAAGCCCTCACGGTTTTGCTCTTGGGGTACTCCCCAAAAGGCCTCATACTAATGGAGTAGGAGTAGCTCATTTATACACTTGCAAGTCTTGTTCATTCTCCGATATGGGATATGGTTTGCTCCCTTTCAATTCCCTGTAGGGATCAGATCACTTAGGATTCACTAATTACCGGGACCTCTTTTATTGATTGGTTCTGAGATGGCTAATCTCAGAGGTATAAGCCAATACAACAGTGGTATCACGATTACACACTAAGTATGATACAAGAAGATATAATCAGAAACCCTAGCTCTGGGTAAGTCTTCAACCAGACTCAACACTTAGCTCCATCTGATTTATCACCTGCTCACTTAGTAGAAGGATTAGTCACACAAGAAAGATGATCCCGAAGGAATCAAAGAACAAAAGAGACTAAGTCAGAGAATCGGGCCACGAGTGGCTCAAGTCACAGCAGTGACCGCACTAGGCCTCAGACCTCCCCAATCCTCACAGCAAGTCACAAAGGAGAGCACCGTTAAACGAACTCAAACCAGAGATCAGAGATCAGTGGAACCCTAGATCTCACCGGTCAACGATCACCACGGCCTTCTCACACGCGGACAAGCCCACACAACTCAGAACGTTACCGCGAACACAAGAACCCTCACAAAACACTCCAAGCACTTCGAGATTGGTCACAGAGACAACAGACCAAACCCTAGATAGAGAAGGAAACCGAAGAAGTTGTCTAACACTCAATCTACACCGGTAGAACTCTTAGGAACCGAGAATCATCGGTGGAACAGAAAGCTCGAAGGAGAACTCCGGCTGGATACGTCGGAATCTTAGAGAGAAGGGAGAGAGACGACGGTTTCTGAGAGCAAGAGAGAGAGAGAGAGATTGAATCGAATAAGAGAAGCCAAAAGGCCTTCTCTCACTTGGCAAACACACCTCACATCCGACGGCTGTGGAGCTTGATCCGCGCGGAGCTGCCAGGTGGCGCACATCCAGCAGCCCTCACAAGGAAACGGGTCTGACTTAATTTGGACCAGCAATTAATCATATGGGCTCAGCACAGGGCAACCCAACCAATTAATAATGGAAGCCCAAAGCAAGGAGTCAAATAAATCAACAAGCAGGATTGATAAATAAATCAACAAGCAGGATTGATAAACTTTTGCGGGTTGAGTTGTTATCGAATTACTCAGCATGGTAATGCTTAAACTGTTAAATTCTAATACAAACACGATTCACACACACACATAACATGAATATATTAGTGATACGATATTATTATTCGTGTTGATGCAACACGAATTCCAAATCACATAAAACTACACAAAATAATTTAAGCGTGATGTGGATAAGATACCACCAGGCGCCTTGATCAATAGTGGTGGTCATGGCGGTGAAGAGCGCCACATGACAAGTAAGAAAATAAAATATTGTCCTTATTTAACTCTAATAAAATACTACCTCCGTCCCATAAGGGTCCATTTTTTATCATTTTAGTTAGTCTCACAATAAGAGTCCATTTTTATTTTTACTATAAATAGTAAGTAGGTCTTACATTCCGCTAACTCATTCCACTCACATTTATTATTAAACTAATAAATAAAAGTGAGACTTTTGCTCCACTCTAACTTTTTCAACTACCAATTTCTTTAAATTTCTTAAAATCATGCTTAATCAAATATGGATTCCTATTGTAGGATGGAGATAATAATAAAAATAAAGAATAATTAATTATTTTTAAAAAATATGCTTTCCTGGCTAAGGGTTAGATACATCCTCAACCCATTCATTAAACTAATATATTTACTCTGTTCCATCAAAGATAACAAACTTTTCTTTTTAGTTTGTTACATCTAAAATGGCTCATTACTCAAAAAAAAAAAAAAATATTTCTATTTTGATCTTTCTTTTGTTCTTTTATTTACTCCACTTAACACATACTCCTTATGTTCGAGAATAGGAGTCCCTTTTTTCTATTTTAGTCCGCCCGCGAATAAGAGTCCCGGTTCACTTTTACCATAAATGGTAATAGGGTTTCACCTTCCACTAACTCATCCCGCTCACATTTCATTTAAAATTAATACTCCCTCCGTCCCCGATTAAGAGTCACACTTTTCCATTTCGGTCCGTCCCTAATTAAGAGTCACACTTCATTTTTATATAAATAGTAAGTAGGTCCCACATTCTACTAATTCAATTCACTCAGGAGTATAAAAAATAGGTCCCACATTCCACTAACTTTTTTAACCAACTCTTCTTTACATTTTTTAAAACTCGTGTCCGGTCAAAATGTGACTCTTAATCGGGGACGGCGGGAGTATATACAAGTGAGACTCTTATTCTACTATAACTTTTTCCACTCACTTTTCTTAACATTTTTTAAAACTCGTGTCGCGAAGAAATGAGACTCCTAGTGACGGACGGAGGGAGTAGTAAAATACTCTCTCCATCCAAACTTAAAAGTCCTAATTAGTTAGGACACGCGTTTTAAGAAATATAAAGAAAAATGAGTTGAATAAGTTAGTGGAATATGAGTCTCACTCTCCGTCCCAAGGTAGATGTAACACTTGGGAGATGACACGAGATTTTAGGAGATGTTATTTTATGTGTTAAGTTGTGAGAGAAAATATAATTTTATAATTGATGTGAGAGGGAGCTTTTTCCAAAAGAAGAAATGCGACATCTTTTGTGGAACAAACTAAAAAGGAAAGTGTGACATCTATTATGGGACGAAGGGAGTATATTACTTTTATAATAAAATGCGGGTGAAATAAGTTGGTGGGATATGGTACCTACTTACCATTTATGGTAGAAGTGAAATATGACTTTTAAGTTGGGACTGACGGATATGGCGAATCAAGACTCTTAAATTAAGACGGAGGAAGTAATCTGCATGACATCCCGTGCCATCCAAAAAATAGGTTGTGGAATGGAGGGAGTAGTAAGCCAAGTTTACACGACTTGCCCAAAATTCCCAAAAGTGACAATCCTACATCGAGCAAATTACGTTCACACAGTGACACGTCAAAAATTAGAGGATGAACCTTTCTACTCTGTGCCTAATACAGACAATATAACCCTTAAAACTCTTTCAAAATTAACGAAAGAGATGGTGTTGTGTCGCTATTCAATCCACGTGACTTCTCATCCTTGATTTTGTGTTTCACTTTTTAAAATCTGAAATTCGGGTATCTTTGTTCTATAATACTCACTTTCACCCCGTATAAAAAATCGTACTTCATCTATCTGTCCACAAAAAATTGATCACTGTTGCCATTTTGAGACGTCCACAAAAAATAGCACCACTTTTGATAATAGAAAGTTTATCTCTCATATTTTTCCTACTTTTTCTTCTCTCTCTCGAACTTTACTCACTTTTTCTCCCTATCTCTCTTACTTTATGTACTTTTCTCCTCCTCTCTCTTACTTTACCAATTCTACATTAAAACTCGTGTCATAAACAAAGTGATCTATTTTTTGTGGACAGAGAGAATATTTCTTTATTTCATGTCTCATATATATAGTTCATGTCAACTATTTTTTCCCCTTCTCTCTTTCTTTAATAATTATATATTAAAACTCATGTAAATCAAAAATGATCTATTTTAACGGATGAAGTATTATTAACACCCATCCAAACCTGACTTGAAATACTGTACGTCAATAAAACTTAAATATTAAATTTCTGATACAAGATTTTATACAAAGATGGTGTTATTTCTATTTTAGGAGATACTATTTTATTATTTTATCTTTTTATTGTATAAAATAACTCAAAAAATAAAATATTTTATTTTCAATGAGACAATGGAGTGTAATTTGAAACTAATCAAACTATCACTTACAGGTGGACCTATAAAGATAAAGATAAAGATAAATATAAGACTTAGACAAAAGTGACCAAATTAAAACAAGACAACAACTTATTTTAATTCGAATTGAAATTGCAAAATTAGTTAAAATAGAGTAAAATTTACGCTCATGATATAACATCTCTTCTTTCTTTATGTCTCTCTCCATTTTCTCTCTTCTACCCGGTGACATCAACTTGTTGTCTGAAAGATTCCATACTCCATTGCTACCTCAGGACAAAAGGCAGTACATGCACTTGTCGGACACAACTATTTAATCACATGGATACATCTCTTCAATCATCGACGAAATAATTATAGCTAATTAGATCATCCGCAACGCTGCCTCGTTGCGGACTCGGTCTCGTCTCGACGAGACGAGACGGCATCGAGATAGCGTTGCGGCTCCCGTCTCGTCTCGACGAGACGAGATGTCTCGACGCCCGACGCGTCCCGGCGAGGCAAGCCTCGAGCTCGCGAGACACACGCCCGGCGCCACGTGGCGCGCGCGGGCTGCTGGCGTGACGCCCACTCGCGAGTGGGCGTCGGATTTATGACGTCACAATTCAATTTTTTTTTAAAAAAAATCAGATTTTTCAAAAAAAAAAAAAATTAAAATAAAAAACGGTAATATTACCGTTGAACGGTCATATTTTTAATTTTTTTTTTATATATATTTTATATATACTCTTCTCCATTCTCCATTTTACACACAAACACACATCTATTCTCTCATCTCTCTTTCTTTCCTCTCCAATCACTTCTATAAAATCATTCCTTTATTTTTTTCTTCTCCCAAATTTAATCAATTATGGATCCATTTGAGCAAATGCGTCGAATAATGGAAGAATCGCTAGAAGCAGATCGACGTAGGGAGGAGGAAGCCGTCGCGCCTCCTAGGCGACGCCGGACATACATCCACCGTAACCGGGAGGAAGCCGCCGCAAGGTTGGAACGTGATTACTTCAGTCCGAACCGGTGTGGGGAGATATCTACTTCCGTCGCTGTTTCCGTATGTCACACCCGCTATTTTTGCATATCGCGAATACATTGGCGGCACGGGAAGAGTTCTTCACAGAAGGGTTCGACGCTGTTGGCCGTCCTAGCCACACGACGCTGCAGAAATGTACTGCGGCGATCCGTCAGCTTGCTACTGGACAAACGGCGGATGCGTTCGACGAATACCTGCACGTCGGAGAATCCACTGGGCGACTTTGTTTGTTGAACTTCTGCAAAGGCGTCCGGGCAGCCTTCACCGCCGAATTTCTGAAGAAGCCAACCACCGCAGATTGTCAGTTTCTGCTCCGTCTTCACGAACAAGTGCACGGATTCCCCGGGATGCTCGGGAGTGTCGATTGCATGCATTGGCAATGGAAGAATTGCTCTGTGGCGTTGAAGGGGTCATACACGAGCGGCCACAAAGGCACCCACCCCACCGTTATACTCGAGGCCGTCGCCGACTACCGGCTATGGATTTGGCATGCGTATTTCGGGGTGCCCGGCTCGAACAACGACATCAACGTGCTCAACAACTCCGACCTCTTCGCTGAAGTTCTGAATGGTAAAGCGCTGGCCATCAACTTCGTCGCTAACAATCGCCAGTATAAAATGGGGTACTATCTTGCCGACGGAATCTATCCGAAGTGGCCAACCTTCGTGAAGACGTTCAACAGGCCTACGGACGAAAAGCAGTCTCTTTTTGCGCAGAAGCAAGAGTCTGCTCGCAAGGATGTGGAGAGAGCGTTCGGGGTTCTCCAAGCTCGATGGAACATTATCAAAGCCCCGGCTCGACAGTGGTTTATGGAGAATATGGTCGACATCATGTATAGGTCCATAATCTTGCACAACATGATTGTCGCCGACTAAGGACCTGAGGCGGGAAATTGGTTCGACCCTGAAACCCCGGGAAGCTCAACCACAAGTAGTCCGCCTCGAACGGGAGTGCATCCGTCTTTGCAAGAGCGGTTTTCTATTCGGGCAAGGACACGTGATTCTACCGCCCACGCCCAACTCCAGGAGGATCTAATGGAGCACATTTGGGCAAAATTCGGCAACCATTAGATGATCGTTACTAGAGAACTCCTTCTTCTGCTTCTTTGCCTCCATTTTTTTTTATTTGAGTTTAAGTGTGCAATTTGTAATTTCTAATTTTTTAATTATGTCTTTTTTATTTTTTTAGGTATTTTAAATTGTAATTTTATTTTATTTATAATGAAGTGTGTTTTTTATTAATTGAATTTGTTGGAATTAAAAATAAAAAATGAAATTGAATGAATAGTTAAGAGATGGTTAAGAGATGGAGGGTTGCAGGTGCTGTCTCTTAGTTAAGAGATGAGCTGAAAAGTACAGTGGGGCCCATGAATAGTGAAGAGATGAGATGGTTAAAAGACGGATAAGAGATAGCGTTGCGGATGGCCTTAGTAATTACAAAGACTCATACTCCTAATTGCAATTTAAAATACTATACCCTACTAAAAATAAACATACAAATAATAATAAAATTGGAAATAATTACATACTCCATGTATCTTCAATTCTTGATTTGCATCAGCAAGTAGAGTGCAATTTGAGTGATAAAACTTATGGGAAAAAATGATAGAAAATTAAAACACTCCCTCCTTCCTTACTTTTTTCTTTTCGGTCCATCTGCCAATATTTGTCCAACTTATTTCTTTACTACTTTTGATCATAGGCACTATATTCCACGAACTCATTCACACTCACATTTTACTATAAAACCATACTCCATTCGTCCACAAAAAGTAGCCTCATTTTGCTATTTGGGATGTCCACGAAAATAGTCTCATTTCTAAAAATAGAAAGTTTCTCTCTCATACTTCATCTACTTTTTATTCATATCTCTCTTATTTCACTTACTTTTTCTCCTTCTCTCTTACTCTAACCAATTTCTCGATAAAACTCGTATCGTCCACAAATGAGACTATTTTTTGTGAACGGAGTGAGTATAAAAAATAAGACCCGCATTACATAAACTTTTTCCACCAAACTTCCTTCACATTTCTAAACACCCGTGTTAGGATCAACTTGTCACACTTATCGGCGGACGGAGGAAGTAATTACTACAACGACGACTTATTTACTGAAAATGGACCCACCCATAGAAAAGATAGACACCTCAATTAATATTTCCACATGCCTTGTCCATTCATTTCGTTTGTACAATTACGATGGATCTCTACGCCTAACATAATGTACACACCTCTATCATTCATATCGTTACCACATTCATTTCTTGATAATTTTGCAGCATGTAAAGAAGAAGAAAGCCTAAATTCTATCAGTGATCTAAGGTTAGTAAAAACTAACTTTGAGATACTTAGTTTAATCGTTATATTTTTTTGAATTCTTGACTTAAACATACTTGATTGTGATTCCATATTTATATGATATAAACGTTATAGAAATTTCTGAAATTTCAGCTTGTACATAGGTGCATATATACATGGATCCTGACATCATAACTCAAGCCTCAGATGGGATAAATGAAAAACTGAACGAAGTCACCGGTGCACAACCGGAGTGCACAATCTACAGAGTTCACAGACACTTACGCAACGTGAACCCGAAGGCCTACGAGCCCGAGGTGATCGCCATCGGCCCTTATCACCGCCATAATAATAATAACGAGCATCTAAAGATGATGGAAGGCCACAAGCTGCGTTACCTGAAGCAGCTGCTTAACGCAAAGAATCCACCCAATGATGTCGGAAGATATGTAACGGCTCTAGGCAGATTGGAAGCAGAGGCAAGAAGATGCTACGCAGATTTGCCTGAAACCCTAACCCCGGCCGAGTTCATACAAATGCTTGTGCTAGATGGTTGCTTCATCGTCCAACTAGTTCGCAAGTTTAAATGTATGATGTTGAGGGAGAAGAATGATCCCATCTTCCAAATGAACTGGATGATCAACAGCCTGCAGCGTGATCTCATGCTCTTTGAGAATCAATTGCCGTTCTTCGTCTTGTGCGAGCTCTACGACCTCATCGAGAAACCTAACCAGCATTCTAGGTTTTGGTACCTTCTCTTCAACTTCTTCACCAGTCTCTATCCTGGACAGGGCAGCAAGCAAATGCCGATCGTAGATCCTCGCCAGGTTATGTTAGAAATTCTTGTCATCGTTTAATGATATGAAATGGAAATAGTAACAAGCATGAAAGAGAATACTACCTCTAAGTGTCCCACTTGGCTCGGATTTTAAAATTTTGTTTTGACTTTATAAAAGAAAGTGATAGAAAAAGTTAGCAAAACTTAGTCCATACTTTTATATATTGAGGCCTGTTTGATAAAGGAAAAATGGGACATTTAACCGCACAGTAGACTCTAGGTTCACATGCTACTAATCCCTCCGTCCACAATTAAATGTCACACTTTCACCCGATACATGTTTTAAGAAATGTAATAGAAAGTGAGTTGAAAAAGTTAGTAGAATGCGAGTCCTACTTTTTATGTATATTAGATTTATAATACAATATGATGAGAATGAGTCAGTGGAATTTGATGTCCATTACAAAAAGTGTGACAAATATTGGCGGACGGACCGATTAAAGTCCAACCCTAATTAATTAAAGTTTAATAACCAAATCTAGTCCATATATCTTCTAGGTGAAGCATTTGCTCGACTTCCTCCATCAGAGCTGGCTTCCACCTCCCCAATGCTCTGGCGGAGGAAGCAGTCACGAGGTAATAACACTAGGAACGAGGTTGCGGTTCATCAGCAGTGCGACGAGGCTTAAGGAGGCTAACGTCAAGTTTGACAACAGATCAAACGGCAACACGTTGTTCGACGTCAGGTTCGAAAAAGGGTCGATGATAATGGCACCACTAACCATCGAAGACAGGACAGAGTCGTTCCTGCGGAACCTCATCGCGTACGAGCAATATTATGAGCATAATCAAAACAACTTCGTGATTATGTCAAGTTCCTTGACTGCATCGTTGATTCCTCCGCGGATGTGGAGATACTGTCGCGAAGAGGGATCATCGACAACTGGCTAGGGGACGAAGGTAAGGTCGCGGAGATGGTGAACAAGCTGGGTGACTCGGTGGCTGGTCCGGGGAATGGCTTCGTGTATGCGAAGATGTTTGAGGATGTGCATAAGCATTGCAGAAAGCGCAAGAATAATTGGATGGCTAAGTTGAGACGTAACCATTTTAATAGCCCTTGGGCTATTGTTTCTTTTGTTGTTGGTCTAGTGCTGCTTCTGCTTACAATCACGCAAACATTGTTTACTATATTACAGGTTGTTTGAAGGATGTTGGAAGTCGATTCTCTCTCAGGCACAAGTGGAGATGCTCAAGGATTAAGGCAAGGGTTGGTATGGTGAATAGTTTTCTTAATTGAAGTGAAAATCATGTGTTGATTGTTAATTATGTGAATTGTATTTTATTTGATGATAGACTTGAGAAATATTGCTTGGTAAATTGCTAAATCGATTTAATGGTTCTTGGGTGACAAATTTCAAGTCAAGAATGGTAGCAACAATTATGATGGGGCACTTCTTGTGTGATAAACTACATAGGAGAACTAGCAACTATAGCATCTATTTGATATGGTCGAAGGAGTATAATTAATTTAAACCGAGAGATACGTGAAATTCAATGTTTTGAGATATACATTAGTATTATTTACAATGATAAATACTCCCTCCGTCTCACAAAGTTTGTCACAGGACCCGGCATGCGTTTTAAGAGATTGTTTGATTTTGTATTAAAGAGGGGTGTGTAGTGGAATAAGGATATCACATTGAGGGGATTGAAGAGTGTATTTTATGTCTATTTTTGGATAGATTTCAAGTAGGGAAAACTTTGTTGGACGGACGAAAATGAAAAAAATGAGACAAACTTTGTGGGACGGAAGGAGTATATCCTTTGAAACGAGCGGTGATATTAATTAATTTAATTTCAGTATTTCTAGTATCAAGTATGTCATCAACAACTGTATTAGTGATTAATGCAATTTGCAAGCATAATCCATACAAAGAGAAAGGTGTTACAATACCACTGATCTTACAAACCATGTTCAATCATTGTCATCTTCTATTCATGGAAAGGAATGCACCCTTGCAAAACAGAGTAGGATGGAAAATAAAAAGTAAAACAACAATTTTTTGAAAGGAAAAATTGGGTAAAAAAAAGTCAATGCCACAGTATTAAAAAATAACTAATTATATCATAATTTTAATATATTTTTTTCAATTATCTTATTAATTTGGATGCGGAGAAGAAGGAGAGCAATGTAGGATCGGTACGGGTCCTCCTTAGGACTTGGGCTCTTCAAATTAAATGGATTTTGGGCCTCAACTATTTAACTCATAGTTGAGCCGTAATACTAGAAGTGGGACTGGATATAAATATGTATAATAATCCCACTAATTTTTGCAAACTTTTTAATATAAGAATTGAGCATCTTTGTACTTATCCATGTGATTAACTTATTTATAATCCGCCACCAAATCCATGTGATTAAGCATAATAATCGCACTAATTCACGTGAATTTGTCTACGCACCTAACATATTTATAATCCGCCACCTATTCTTGCATATGTTATAATCTTACTTCCAATACGACCCCGACCCCGATACGAGTTGAATATACACGAAATTAATGCTTATGGATGAATTGAGTCCTTAGGAATCCAATAATTTTGGATGGATTTGGATAACCCGTTAAAATAATAGTAGTATTATTATTTTTTTTAAAATTATACTTTAATTTTATTCAAATCCTACTATAAATTATGTTTAATAACCGGTTTTTATAAGGATTTCATGTGAGGGGTGCACTATGGTGCCACCATAGATAGGATAACACCATACCACCAATATAGTCCGTTAGATCTCATTTATGGACGCCTAGGATTAAGTTTCGTGAAAAAACACGGGTTTGCAGTTTACTGTATTAGGTATTGCAGTCTACTGTATTAGATATTGCAGTCGTGGTAAACTGCAATATTGTTGTGGTAAGACTGCAATATTCAATGAACAGCACTGCAATCTGGTAACGTAAAATTAGAAATTTCCTATTTTATCCCTCCGTATTTTTACACGTGGCAGCATGACAAGCACACGATTTTCAGATCCAATAGCCTAAAATGGTGGTATGGTGTTACAATAAAGAGGGTTGTCATCTTAATACGTCCCTTTCATGTGATTTGATTTTTTATTATGTTTAAAAACAGGTTTTTATAAGGATTTTCATGTGATTTGATTTGTTTCCTTATGAATGGGGTATCCTCCCTTTATTATCTTTAAAATTAATATTTGGTTTATTATTATGAATGAAGAAAAGATTTAGCCTCTCTATCTCAATTGTTTGGCAACTAATTCATGTATACATATCTATCTCTATGGAGTGAACTATACCAACGTACATTACAAAAAAAACCGTTAAAAACATTTTCTAATGCAATTAAAGATGCTAATTTATGTTTCTAAATGTATCACTAATGCTTCAAAAAATGCATTTATTGTTAGTGTCTCAACTATAATTAGAGACTCAATTGTATCCCAAGAGTCCTTGCATATTTTATTCATCATCTATTAGTAGTACTCCAGATATTGTCATTCTAATAGTTTATTTAATATGTCTTGCCAATGAATTTAAATTTCAAGTTCTCAGATTTGAATATGTAAATAATTTACAGCACTGCGAATATCAATGCACTGCACGATACAAAAATTTGTAATTACTCATGTTAAATATAATCTAATCAATGCATTGTTAATTACATGTTAGATCCAATCAATGCGTTGTTAGTTGTGTTAAAATACGATCCACCCCCATCATTCATCTCGTTTTAAAGAGGAAGGAAGCCTAAATTTTGCAGCATTCATTTGTTGATAATTTAGATGAAGAAAGCCTAAATTCTGTCGGTGATCTACGGTTAGTATAAACTAATTTTAGAGACTTGTTACTTCTTTAAAAACATACACTCCTCTTACTTAGTTTAATCAATGTTACTTATAGTCATAGAAATTTCTCACTTTTCAGCTTGTACATACATGGATCCTGATAGCATAACTCAATTAGCCTCAGATGGGATAAATAAAAAACTGAAAGAAGTCTCCAGGGCACAGCCGGAATGCACAATCTACAGAGTTCACAGACACTTACGCGACCTGAACCCGAAGGCCTACGAGCCCGAGGTGATCGCCATCGGCCCTTATCATAATAATAATGAGCATCTAAAGAGGATGGAAGGCCACAAGCTGCGTTACCTGCAGCAGCTGCTTGACGCAAATGATCCACTGAATGATATAAAAAGGTACGTAGCAGCTGTAAGCAGGTTGGAAGCAGAGGCAAGAAAATGCTACGCAGATTTGCCTGAAACCCTAACCCCGGCCGAGTTCGTACAAATGCTTGTTCTAGATGGTTGCTTTATCATCCAGCTAGTTCGCAAGTTTGAAACAGTGATCTTGAGGGAGGAGAATGATCCCATCTTCCAAATGAACTGGATGATCAAAAGCTTGCAGCGTGATCTCATGCTCTTTGAGAATCAATTGCCCTTCTTCGTGTTGTGCGAGCTCTACGACCTCATCGAGGCACCTGGCCAGCATTCTAGGTTTTGGAACCTTCTCTTCAACTTCTTCACCAGTCTCTATCCTGGACAGGGCAGCAAGGCAATGCCGATTGTAGATCCTCGCCAGGTTATGTTATAAATTCTTGTCATCGTCTAATGAAATGAAATGGGAATAGCAACAAACGTGAAAGAGAATACTACCTCTAAATGTCCTACTTTTTATCGGCTTTGATTTTAAAATTTGTTTGACTTGGTAAAAGAATATGAGAGAAAAAATTAGTAGCACAATGTGGTCCATATTTTTATATATTGAGGTCTGCTTAGTAGTGAAATGAGTTATTTATTGGCCGTTGTTAAAATGAGACATTTAATGGCGCACAAAGGGAAGTACTCCCTCTGTCCCAACTTACGACTTCTGTTTTGTCATTTCCGTCCGTCCAAACTTAAGAGTCTTATTTCACTTTTACCATAAATGATATGTAGGCCCATATTCCACCAACTTATTCCACTCACATTGTATTATAAAAGTGATATATATAAGTGGGACCCATATTCCACTAAATTATTCAACTCGGTCACTTTTCTTTACATTACTTAAAACCTGTGCCCTAACTAATTAGGACTCTTAAGTTGGGACAGATGGAGTATTTATTAACCGCACAGTAGACTCTAGGTTCACATGCTACTAATCCCTCCGTTTGTGAATAAACGTCATACTTTCACCCGGCACGAGTTTTAAGAAATGTAATAGAAAGTGAGTTGAAAAAGTTAGTAGAATGTGAGTTCTACTTTTATGCAGTTTTATATTAAAATGTGAGGGGAATGAGTTAGTAGAATGTGACATCCATTACTAAAAGTAGTAAAAAGTAAGTGTGACAAATATTTGCAGGCACATTGATTAAAGTCCAACCTTAATTAATTAACGTCGAATAACCTAATCTAGTCCACATATCTTTCAGGTGAAGCATTTGCTCGACTTCCTCCATCAGAGCTGGCTTCCTCCGCCCCAGTGCTTGGGCGGAGGAAGCAGTCACCAGGTAATAACACTAGGAACGCGGTTGCGGTTCATCAGCAGCGCAACGAGACTTCAGGAGGCTCAGGTCAAGTTTGAGAACCGATCACAAGGAGAGACGTTGTTCGACGTTAGATTCGAAAAGGGGGTGATGACAATGGCGCCACTAACCATCGAGGATAGGACAGAGTCGTTCTTGCAGAACCTCATTGCGTACGAGCAATATTTTGAGCATAATCAAAACAACTTCGTGACTGATTATGTCAAATTCCTTTACTCCATCGTTGATTCCTCCATGGATGT
Source organism: Salvia hispanica (assembly GCF_029641045.1). NCBI lineage: Eukaryota > Viridiplantae > Streptophyta > Magnoliopsida > Lamiales > Lamiaceae > Salvia > Salvia hispanica. Next base: position 2,631,171 of record NC_142692.1, on the reverse strand, counting down.
GGAGAGACTGTCTCAAAAAGGGATCATCCACAACTGGTTAGGGGATGAACATAAGGTAGCGGAGATGGTGAACAAGCTGGGTGATTCGGTGGCTGAACCGGGGAATAGCTTCGTGTATGCAAAGATGTTTGAGGATGTGCATAAGCATTGCACAGAACACTGGAATATGTGGAGGGCTAACTTGTTACGTAACTATTTTAGTAAACCTTTCTCTATGTTTACTCTTTTAGTTGGTGTATGGGGGCTTTATCTTGCAGTCATGCAAACGGTGTTTAGCATATTACAATATCTCCAAGGAAAGAGGTAAATGGAGAGGTAAAGTCATCTAACTACCTTATTTATCTTTTTTTCGTGAAATATCATTCTCCAAGGGAAAAGGTATTTGAGAAAGTATTATACATGTTTCCATGTTTCCATTTTGAAGAGGTATGAAGAGGTAAAATCTTACAACTATCATATTTGCCTTCTTTTTTATTAAAAAATTATTGTCCAAGGGAGAAGATATTATTGCACTTTATGTTTTTTAATATCATTTGTACTATTATTTAATTTTTAAACCTTTCTATATGCCTTTTTATTCTTTTGGAATATATTAATTACTTTTTAAAAGTGTATATTTCACTCTTTGAGAAAGTAAATAGCTCTTCTATATATCTTTTCATGTTGGATATGCTCCAACAGGTTGTTTGAAGGGTGTTGGAAGTCGATTCTCTCTCAGGCACAAATGAAGATGCTCAAGAATTAAGGCAAGGGTTGATATGGTGAAGAGTTTTCTTAATTAAAGTGCAAATGTGTTGATTGTTAATTATATTAATTGTATTTTATTTGATGATAGACTTGAGAAATATTGCTTGATAAATTGCTAAAATCCAATTAATGGTTTCTTGGGTGACAAATTTCAAGCCAAGAATGGTAGCAACAATTACGATGGGGGCGCTTCTTGTGTGATAAATTACATAGGCTTCAAGCTTGGAATGAGGGCTCTTCAACTCTTGGTTATAAGCCCCTTCAAGTTGTTGTACTAGAGTATAATCCTCTTTTGGTCCTAAATATATGGTCGATTTATGATTTTGGTACAGAACATTCACTTTTCAAAAAGTAAGTTCAAAACAAATGAAAAATGGTATCGTTTGCGTCCATTTTTTACGGAACCATTAATTCTCGACGGTCAACCGTCAATTAGCGAAAATTTGACCCGATTAGCTTTTTTTAATTACTGTAGCTAATTGATTTTTTTTTTCAGATTTTACATTTTTAAATCTTAAATGAAAATAGTGAAAATACTCTAATATTAAATACAAAATCCAACACTCATTTCATTCAAATTTCTCCCCCCCCCCTCCCTCTCCCCAAGAACCCTAATTCGTTTTCTCCATCTCTGCAACAAACAAACACCTTCAAACATGGGCCATTCGACGGGTAGCCGGAACTCCGTCGACATCGAGAGCGACCGCGGCCGTGTTCGTGACTTTGGAGACCTCCGATTTAGCTACGCTTTATGTTATTATAAGAAGACGGCGGCGCTCTGTATTTTCACCGGACAAGGCAAACCGTCGAGAGGGAAGCTTTACTTCGTATGTGAGAGGAAGGAATGCAGTTTCTTCAAGTGGTGCGAGCCAAATCGTGATGTCAAAGCTCGGGCCTCTTCTTCGTCAACCTCAGTCGATGGTGCCAATTTTGATGAGCTGGCTTTGAATATAACCGAAATTAAGAAAAAAATCTTGGTGAATGTTTTGAGCTTTGTTCTTTGTTTTGTTGTTGTTGCAACACTTTTGTGTATATTCAAGTAATTTGATGCGGTGTTTGCAAAGTGAATCATATTTGGATTTGAAGTAATAAGTTATTTGAATTTGTTGTTGTTGTAACACTGTTGTTCGTATTTGAAATTTAAAGTGAATCGTTCATAATCTTCTTAGAAAAATCGCCAAAAAGCCCTAATGGGACAATCCTAAAATATAAGATAAAGTAGTCCTTCATATAAATTTTTTACTTCCATTTGGTCCTGAACATTTACGCACACCAATTGCAGACAAAATTTTGTAAGTGATGTTGGTTTCAATACACTGACATCAAATTGAACCAATAAATGGACAACAAAATACAATACAACGTGGTCCTTCATATTCATTTTTTACTTCGAATTGGTCCTTTACATTTTACGTGATAAAAAAATCATAGGCATAAGGTACTGCATCAAAAACAACATAGTCCTATTGTCATAAGCCATTTACACCTGATACACGCTAAAAAACAACCACAGTTACATCAACAAAAAAATATTGTCATAAGGCAATGTATTTACCTTAACACCATCAACACCCAAAAACCATCAACACCAAATATTGATTGTATTTGTTACACAACATGACATGATTTTCAAAGTAAAATGCCAACATCAAACACCCTTCTCCTTGCTAGGTGTTTTCTTCTTCGCGGGAACAGAGGAGACAACAACATTTGAGGAGCCGGGTTCTGTAAACATATCCGCAACCGCACTTGAACAACTTGCCCTATTGTAGCTGGGTTGGTGGCACAATGTACAAGTCGGTTGTTCTTTATCACGATTACGCTCCTTCCTAACCATTGACCCTACAAATAAATTAGAAAAGAAGTATCATTGATTGTGGTTTACAGTTAAATGAAAATAGTTCAAAAAAAGTTATACCTTTCGATTTGCCCAATTGAATGCCTTGGGACATATCCTTTTGTTGTGTCCTTGTTCACTACAAAGCCGACACTTTTACTCCGACATCAGCCCCTTCCTCGACATTCTCTGGCGTCTATCCTCCCCATCCCGGACTGTGACAACTTGACGGGCTATCCTTGCTGCCTTTTCTTTGACCTTGCTTCTTGCAGTTAGTTCTTCAGCCGTTTTTTGTCTTGCTCCCTTCGGACGTCCGGGCAATCAGGAAAGTTCTGGTGGAACGATATCGGGATGGGGAGTCCTCGGCCACATATCTGGACCATGTACCGGGTAGATGATGGGCGCATACACCAATTGCAACGTCTCCGTTAAGTAGTATTTAGCTATAAAGGAGTCCACATCCTCGCCAGTCATCTCAATAGCAGCAATTGCGTGTTGCCACGGTAACCCGGTCAACATCCAATGCCTACAGCTGCAACTTCGATCCCGTATATCGACCACGAACTGTTCATTGAATTTGGTGTTCACCTGATACACCTATTCACCAGCCTCTCTCACCATACATTCTCCTATCTTTTTTTTTATCTTCTCAAGCTTCTTCCTTATCTTGGGTCCGACATAATCCTCCAACTTTGCAGCCATCTTCCGTCAGGAAGTGAACCTGTCCATCAAATACATGAGAATGCATTCCAGCATGCCATACAAGGGCTTCTCTCGCGCAAACAATAGGACTCTGTTGTAACATTCTGAAATGTTGTTGACTAGAATGTCACAATTTGCCTCAAAACCAAAGAAAGTCTAGCTCCAACTCTCCTTGGCAGTGTGCACGGTAAGCCACATGTGTGCAGTCGTGTTCAACTCCTTCACATCCTCCATGACCTTGTCGAAGGCGTATTCATTTATTGCACGGCCTGTTTCCCAAATCTTGTCTTTTAGCGTTGGAGACGGGAAAACCTTTTTGAAGTTGTTGTGCATATGCCACACACATAAGCGATGTTCGGCATTATGGCAGCAGCTTCGGATGGCATTGATCAGGCCCTGCCCATGACGAAGAAAAAAGATTAGCTAATAATTAATTGACTAATTTACAACTTAATTATGTACATTCTGTCTATCGGAGATGAATGTCCACTTGCTCGAATCCTTGATGTCCAGATCCTTAACCAACAAATTTAAAAACCAACTCCAAGTATCAGTGTTCTCAATGGCTACAACACCATATGCGATGGGTAAGATCTGATCGTTCGGATCTAATCCAATAGCAGTGGGCAGTATGCCCTTCCCTTTTCCTTTGAGGTGGAAACCATCCAATCCTATGATGCGCCTGCAATGCTGCTTGAATGAAGTCTTACAAGCTTCATAAGCTATGTAGATTCCATTGAACTTGTCAGTTCCATCCGACAGGCGCCTAGTTGCTAGGACAACGGTGCTCCGTGGATTTGTCCTCAATATCTCTGCCCTACCAAGTTTGCGTCGCAGTGAGGCTGGCCTGAGAAGAAGAGTTTAATTGGTTGTTATTCAAATTCAACTTGGGTCTAGTTTGTTGAAGGCCAAGTACTTTAAATTTAAAGCTCACATTCAATCACAAATATAACTAAGCCCAATGGCAGCAGTCCACACTCCATAGTCGTGATATGTCATATAACAATTATAACTAAAAAACGCATTTAATTAATTATAAACTTTTGAAAGGGATTGCAAAATGCAAATTACTTAACTTCTAACCCTACGCCGACGCTGCGTCGCTGCTCTTCTTCAGTTCATTAATCCTCTCCATTCTCACTCTCACGCCTACAATCCGACAAAGTAAGTTCTCAAATCTCAATTTTTCTCTTCCCTTTTGCAGAATTAATAAAGTAATTTTAAATTATAAAGTAGGGAGCTTGATTTTTTGCTAAATAATATGAAGTTGAGGGTTTGGATTTGGGGATGGGGACTGCCGTAGGGTTATTTAATGGTAGTAGTTTATTTAAATAGAGAAAAGTGGTGACTTGGTGTGGAAAGTGGAGAGGAGAGTAGTGGACAAGTGTTTGTCGTGTAGTGTAGTTTCTTTCTCTAATGAAAGTGAATCTGTCATCTGTGAATGGAATTAGTGTGTGGTGTGGTGGGGTCAGGGTATATATTTAATTTCATTTTTTTTTGTTAAGTTATTAATTTTGTGTGGTGTCTTTTGTTTTATCAGAAACATCAGCAAATGGATAAATATTTGACAAAGAGGCCTAGAGTTTCAAGTGGATCTTCTAGTATTAGGCAAGAGTCACAAGATCCGGACCACATAATTGATAAAGATGAAATTGAAGCTGACCCTGGTAAACGAAGTTCAATTGCAAATTATGATGTGAATATTCGTGACCGAATTCGTAGAGAGTATGTAGCTAAAGGTCCTTGTCAACCAAAAGGTCTCGATTTTAAAAAAACACGTCAAGGAAAAGACAATAGATGTTTTAGAGATGTTTGGTACAAGGATCGTGATTGGCTTGAATATAGTGTCTTGAATGATGCCGCATATTGCTTCTATTGTTTTCTTTTCAAGCGTGATTCTGTGGCACCGGGGGATGAAGCATTTACTACTGGTGGGTTTTCTAATTGGAAAAAAGCACTTGAAAAGTTCAATAGTCATGTTGGAGATAAGAATAGTTCACACAAAAAAGCAAGAATAGAATATGAAAATATTTTGAATCAAAGGCAAAGTGTGACTTATGTTGTTCGTAGAGGTATTACAACAAAAGAAAAAGAATACCGGATTCGTTTGACTGCAACTGTTGATTTTATTCGTTTTCTTTTGAGTCAAGGTTTGCCTATTAGGGGACATGATGAGTCATCTACTTCTTTAAATCAAGGCAATTTTCATGAGCGGTTAAAATGGTATGGTTTGAGGAATGATGAAGTTGGTAAAGTAATATTGAAAAATGCTCTAGGAAATAATCAAATGACATCTCGTCAATTAGAAAGATGTAGTTAGGGCTTGTGCAGTTGAAACAACACTTGAAATATTGAGAGAGCTCGAAGATCGATTCTTTTTTATTATGGTTGATGAGTCTCGGGATTGCTCAACAAAGGAGCAAATGGCCATTGTTATAAGATTTGTGAACGAAAAAGGAGAGATAATAGAAAGATTTTTAGCCCTTGTTCATGTTAAAGAAACTAAATCAATTTGTTTGAAAGAGGCTATTGATTCTGCATTTGCTAAGTTTGAATTATCTTTGTCAAAACTGAGGGGCCAAGGATATGATGGAGCATCAAACATGAGAGGGAAATTCAATGGATTGAAAGCATTAATTTTAAAGGAAAATTCATCTGCTTGGTATATCCATTGTTTTGCCCACCAGCTTCAATTGATTTGTGTAGCTGTGTCTCAAACAAATCAATATGTTTGTGATTTTTTTAGTTATCTTGGCTTAATTGTTGTATTATGTGGATCTTCTTCCAAAATGGCCGATCAACTTCGACAAAATGAACATGATAGACTTGTTCAAATGTTGGAGAACAAGGAGATTGAAACAGGTAAAGGCAAAAATCAAGAAACATCTTCGAAGAGACCGGGTGACACTCGGTGGGGATCTCATTATGCCTCTATAATTCATCTTGAAAGTATGTGGCCTTCGGTAACAGAAGTGCTTGGAAACGTACTTGTTGATGGAACTGAGGTCCCAACAAGGGGAAAAGTGGTTGGTGTTCTAAAAAAAATGGACACATATGAATTTGTATTTCTTATGATCTTGATGAAAAAATTGTTAGGAATGATTCAACCATTGTCTTGTGCCTTGCAAGAAAGAGATCAAGATATTTTAAATGCAATTTACTTGATTGAGAATGCTAAAGAAAGCTTGAGATAATTCGAGAAGTTGGATGTGATACTTTCTTGCAACAAGTGGATAGTTTTTGTGGGGCAAATGACATTGCGGTACTAAAATGGATGATGTTGCTCCGAAACGGATTTGCATGAGGAATGGCACAAAGATCACTAACTACCATCATTACCGCGTTGAAATATTTTGCCAGGTAATTTGATAAAATTTAATATCTTATTAATTTATTACATTAGATTTATTTTTATACTTAATTTTGCTTGTACAATTAGGTCATTGACCTACTCATGCAAGAGATGGAAAATCATTTTCTGAATCATCCATAGACTTGCTTCGTTGTATGGCATGTCTCAATCCGAAAAATGACTTCGCCGCTTTTGATGTTGAGAAGCTTGCTCATCTTGCTAGTCTTTATACAAAAGATTTCTCATCGAATGAACGAACAATGTTGCTTGAAGAACTTGAACTATTTGTTGGAGTGATGAGAAAAGATGACCGATTGATTGGTATTGAAGATTTGGGTGGCCTAGCTCGGAAGATGGTAGAAACTAAGAAGCATATATATTTTCATTAGTTTATCGCTTGATTGAATTGGTATTACTCTTACCCGTAGCAACTGCATCCGTTGAAAAAATATTTTCTGATATGAAAATTGTCAAGACTGATCGACGGAACTGGATGGGAGATGAATGGTTGAATGATAGTTTGGTGATATACAGTGAAAGGTCCATCTTCACCACCGTTTCTAGTGAAAGAATCTTGACACGTTTTCAAAATATGGATACCCGTAGAAGCCAGTCATCGCGATTAGCGGATGCAAGTGCTACTTGAATTGTAATATGTAATTTTTGTTATTATATAAAAATATATATTGAAGTTAATGATATTTAATATTTTATTATTTTATTTTTTATTTAATTTCGCCCCCTCTGTTTTAAGTCTCTGGATCCGCCACTGCCTATAATCATGCAACCTCTTGTACTGCTTGATTGTATCACCCTCGATCAGTCTCCTCGCACGTGCCATTGTACGCTTCACCTTTCCCACATAAATGATTATCTTCAATTCCCAATGCACCTTCTCAACAAACTGAGCCACCGTCATCGTGGGAAATAACCTCATATCCTCCTTGAATAGTCGTGCCAAGTACTTGGCATTAGCACAACCGTGGTTGTAAGAAGCACCCCTACACATGTTTATATCACTCAGAGCTCCAATCTGCCAACAGCTAAGTCCACTCCTATAATATAAGGAAACCGTCCAAGGACAAACCTGCTTTATCTGTCTTACTTTGCAGCAACCCCTTGCAGTAGGCAACACAACGAATGTTGTCATTCTTCTTAGCCTCAACTTCTTACCCAACTGGACACCTTGATGACGTATAAGGTCTGTAAAATCTTCCTTGGAGTTGAACTGCAACCCCACTTCCAACCTTGGATCATTTCTATCCGTGGCAGGCTTATATCTTCGGCTCAGAGTTTGGATGACATCATATTCACCTTCGTCCGCCAAGTCATCCTCACTGGTATCCGAGCTAGGTGAATCACTCTGAAGAATGTCACTTTCCCACCATCATATAAATCACCAAGGACTCTCATGGAATTCACAACATTCTTCCATCCCTCAACTTGAGCAGTCATGAAGTTGCCCTCTTCCTAATCACTTAGATCATAGTCGCTATCCACAAATGTAGGCTGTGCCCCACGTTGTCGTCATCGGAATCAGTCTTCCCTTTTTTCCTTTCCCTTCTTCTTGCAGTCTCACTTTCCCTTTTTTTCCCTTCACATCAGCCCTTCCCTCAGCATTAGCCTTCCCTTTTCCCTTTCCAACTTTCTCAGCCTTTCCCTTCCTCTTGCTCTTCCCCTTTCAAGATCCTTTCCCCTTGCCCCTCACAGCCACAAGCCTCTCTTCGTCAGATTCTTCCTCACTCACCACCTCGTAATCACTGGCCTAACTCTGTACTAACCAATCATCTCCACCAAATCCCTCACCCTCACCTACTCCAGCCCCCTCACCCTCACCAACTCCCTCGTCCTCACCATTGTAAGTTCCCTCATCATCACCATCACCAGACCCCCCATCATCACCATTACCATACCCCTTAGCATCACCATTATCGTCTTCACTTGCGGTTAAACCGTATATACGCTCTCTAACCGGACTTTTAATTTCCTCTTGTGTTAATTGACTAACAGGCTGTGAGCCTGTTAACACCTCATAAACACCCCCGGGGTGAATTACATATACATCTATCACCCCAACACTGACCCCTAACTCTGCCATTTTGATTGCAGACTTGTTGTCAAAAAGCCGCACCATTCCATCCTCGAAGTTCATCCTAGGAATCCGATAGTAGTACTCTAACCCAGTCACATCTATCCCCAGTTCTCCAACACATCATCAACCTCGAACTTCGACCATTTGTCTAGATCGCACTGGTGAACATAAATGAATTAAATACCCATATATATATATAGTCCTCATTCTAGAAATCACGAACAACCCCAACATGATAGAAGCAGGATGAGTAGCATATTCCATGACAATATATGTATCAAATTAAAGAAACATCACCAGTGAGCAAGTGAGATTTTTTTCATCAAAACAGTCTCCATCTTTTCATATAAATAGAGAAAATTAAAGTGAGTAAATTAAGGGAGAGTGAGAAAAAGAGTAGGTAAAGTGTGAGAGAGAAATGAGACTATTTTTTATGGACGGAGGAAATATTATATATATAAAAAAAACCTTTTATATAGAAACTAAAAGAGAAAAGAATATACAAAATATAAAGAGTTTTTCATTTTTTTTTGGCCTACGAAATATAAAGAGTTGAGACCTAAATCCTCAAGGCAATCACCACGCTAGCTGCGAGCTCCCGGAGATGGCAGAGCTGGGGGCGTCGTGCTGGGCCACCCTATTCTTTTCGGGCCTACTTTTAATTCTCAAGGGCCAGCATTATTAATCTTTTGATTTGATAATGGGTTAATTTCAATCAAATTCTTGATAAGATTATCATGGAAAATTGATGGGCTAAGTTTTCCGATATTGATACGTTAAGTTTTTTTTTTCAGTAGAGAATGTGATATAGAAAATATGGAGGCTGATAAAATATACTCCGACTAACAAAAATTCCTGATAATGGGTTAATTTGAATGCGGTGAAGAGGGAGAGCAATGTAGGATCGGTCTCTTCAAATTAAATGGAGTTTGGGCCTCAACTATTTAACTCGTGGTTGGGCCGAGTAATACTAAAAGTGGGACTGGATATAATTATGTACCTTTATATCATCATCTTAAAGGTTATTATTTGGTTGGGGTTCGGATTAATTTAAGTGTTGAATTATTTTTTTCTGTAATTAAATCGCTGGATTTATTTAAATAATTAAATCCGATTAATTATATTTGTTATTGAAATTCTACATTTAATTAAGTAATTAATCTCTGGATCAAATTTTACTAAATCTCTTAATTTAGTTAATTTATTAATCATGTGATTAATTAACTCCGAGTAATGAAATATTCAGATCAAATTAAAGTAGTAAAATTTTCTGATTCAAGAGGTGTAAAAATTAACTAAATATTCGGATTTGATTAATAACAATAAGTAATTAAATGACATCGATTATTCTATTTAGACTGAGATGAATCTTTGAAGATTATTTTAAATCTCACATATCAAAATTTCATATATTCTATACATCTAATGAATTAAATACCCATATATATAGACATAGTCCTCGTTCTAGAAATCACGAACAACCCCAACATGATAGAAGTAGAGTGAGTAGCGATGTAGCATATTCCATGACAATATGTGTCAAATTAAAGAAACATCTCCATCTTTTCATATAAATAGAAAAAAAGTGAGTAAATTAAGGGAGAGTGAGATAAAGAGTAAGTAAAGTGTGAGAGAAACTTTTCATTTTTTAAAATGAGACCATGGGCGAATCTAGTGTATATATATATGGGGCAATTGCCCCACCTATGTTATCCATTTATACAAAGATATATAGATAATATCACTATAATATGTGTATTTATACTACTTTGCCCCCTTAGTATTTTAATAGAAAAACCTTTATTGCTCCATTTGAAAAAAAAAATGAAAAGTCAAACATGTAATTAGGAGTAATATTTAATAAAACCTAGTTATTTTTTGAAAAAGAAAACAAAAAGTCATTGACTGTTAAAGACCCAAAGCTCTGGAACTTGTAGAAGAAAAGCAAAAGAAAAGTTATACGTGCTGTTGAGAAAATATACAATTCTTTGCCCTCTCTTATACAATTTATTGGCTCCGCCCCTGAATGAGACAATTTCTTATGGACATTCTAAATAGCCAAATAAGACTATTTTTCATGTACGGAGGAAGTACTATATATATATAAAAAAATTTATATAGAAACTAAAAGAGAAAAGAATATACAAAATATAAAGAGTTTTTTTTTTTTGGCTTACGAAATATACTATAAAGAGTTGAGACCTAAATCCTCAAGGCGACCACTACGGTAGCGGCGAGCTCCCAGAGACGACTGTGCTGGGGACGTCGTGCTGGGCCACCCTATTCTTTTCGGGCCTACTTTTAATTCTCAAGGGCCAGCATTATTAATATTTCGATTTGATAATGGGTTAATTTCAATCAAATTCTTAATAAGATTATCATGGAATATTATTGTGCTAAGTTTTCCGATATTGAGTCCAGAGCCTTTGTCCTAGCGGCAAGGAGTTTAGACATTATTGTTTGAGTTGCCGAAAATTTTCCGATATTGATACGTTAAGTTTATTTTTTTAAGTAAAGAATGTGATAGAAAATATGGTGGCTGATAAAATATACTCCTACTAACAAAAATTCCTTATATTTTCTTTCTTTTTTTTTATAAATTTATAATCAACAAAAATCCACACAATCACAATATCTTATAAAAAATTAAATACGACCCATATCTGATGCGGGTCAGGTGCCCATTGGATTCTCTTAAAGCGTATTAAATTCAACTATTTTTTTAATACTATGCGATAAGGGAATATTCATATCCGTAAGATTATTGCAAAATTCACGTGTGATTTGACTACATACCTAACCCACATATAAATATACTCGTACATAATCCGCCACCTTTAATTCCTTATACTAATGTCATGTTTCATGTACAATTTTCCACTCTTAGCTTAAGACAACCAACTAGTTTTTGCAAGTATTTTAACATGAGATTAGGATATATTCGTATCCATATGATATCAGCATTATTAATCATACATAAGCCACATATAGTATAATGTTATTGCTTAGCTTCATGTACAATTTTCCATGCTAGGTTTATGACATCCCACTACGCGCAGTCACATGAGCAGTCACCTAATATAATACTCCTACTATTATTAGGTAGTAATTATTAATTATAATAAGTAGTCACTTTATACAATTACTATTATTAGCACAATTTGTTTACCCCTAGTATTTTACGTATTTCTACAAATAATATGGGACGAAAAAGAGTGATCGAACACTAATTAATTCTCAAGCAAAAGACATCCCACTAATTATTGCAAATATTTTAATATATGAGATTAGGGGAAATTCATATCCATATGATATCAGTATAATTCACGTAATTGAATACCGAATATCCATACCTAATCCGCCACGTAATTCACGTGATTGAACAGTACTAGTATATTATAATGTTGTCTCTGCATACGAAAATAATGGTTGAATTATTGAAAGGGACAATTAGTTTTCCACTCTTCGCAACTAGTTAGCAAATTGCTTAATTATATTATTTTGTATTCATATGATTTTAAATCGTTTCTGTAACTGTGTTAATTGTGGCTGTATACTGAAAATTTATGAAAGAAATAACGATGATAGTATTAAATTATGAAATATCAGAGTTTCTTATTCATCTCATTGTTTAAAAATTATTTTTTGGTGATGTTGAAAACATTATGTTCTAAAAATAATAAAAGAAAAAAAAATGAAAATGAAAAAATTCCTCATTTTATTGTTAATATATTATTTGAGTATCATCAGAAGACATCGTCTCGTACATTAATAAAACATTTAAAATGAATTGAAACTTTTTCGTCTAACATCCTATTTTAAAACATTCTAAAACTCGTTAAAATTGCACAAAAAATTTATTTATTCAGATAGCTAGATATAATTCTTGCATATTATACTATGCCCATTTATGCGACCAGCCGACGTGGTCCATCATTGAACCTATAGACTTAATAGTTTTTTAATTCGAACATTAAAAAATAATTATAAGTTACAACCTTTCCAAATAAAAAAAGAAAAGGTGCATCTATAAATTGGTGGATGATCTCTTTCAGTATCATAGCATTATCAAAATTATAATATTAGAGAAACACAAATTAAGAAAGCTAAGTTTACTATTTTTGTAGAAATGGCTGCAGCAAATATTTCGAGTGCTAATTCAAGCAACGTGAGGCATATCCGCCCTCCCACCCTCTCATACAAGCCAAGCATGTGGGGTGACATTTTTTCTACATTTTCTTTCGATAATCAGGTATTTTATAATTTCCAATGAACATGGTGTGATATGTACGTGCCATAATCACCTTTTAATTTGGAAATAATTTAAAATATGAATTTTATATTTAGAAACGATGCAGATACCCGACTAACGAAATTGGTGTGTATAGGTGCAGGAGAAGTACTCTGAGGACATGGAGGCATTGAAGAAAGAAATAGGAAATATGTTAAAGGCAGCAGAGTCTACGAAATTGTTGACATTGATCGACAAAATTGAGCGTTTGGGTGTCGCGTATCATTTTGAGAAGGAGATCGAAGAGAAGCTCAAACTAATTTATGAATCGGGAAAGGAACATGAAGACGTCGACGATGACTTGCTCACTACTGCGCTTAGATTTCGTTTACTCAGGCAACATCAGTATGCTGTTTCTTGTGGTATATATGTCACGTATTACGTACTTACTTATTTTAATTTAGATGGCAACAATTAATTTATATATACTCTTATATATAGTATAATGTTGAATATATTTATGACTTACTAGGATGGACCTAATTTTTGTACTACAATTGATAATTTACGTGATCATATGTTGATGACACAGATGTTTTCAACAAATTCGTTGAGAAAGACTACAAATGGAAACCAGAAAACCATGGCAACGACATCGAAGGCATCCCAAGTTTGTACGAGGCAGCTCATGTACGAATTCGCAACGAGAAAATACTAGACGAAGCTGCAAAATTCACAGTCGATCAACTGAATCAAATGCTATCAACATTAGATCAGTCTCCCATTGTGAAAGAGAAAGTGCAACAAGCTTTGAAGCACTCCATTCATAGAGGCCTTCCAATTTTAAATATCCGATTCTACATTTCCATCTATGAAAGAGAAGGAACAACCGATGAATTACTTCTCAAATTAGCCAAACTCAATTTCAATTTCTTGCAGAATATCTACAGGAAAGAGTTGGATGAACTCACAAGGTAAAATTCATTACAACATGATTTTTTTTTACTAAATTTTAAGAAAAATAAAAAAATGCCAACATGCCTTATTTTTTGGTGAAGGTGGTGGGATAAATTTGACTTAAAGAACAAACTGCCATATGCAAGAGACAGAGTTGTGGAGTGTTATCTTTGGGGCAATGCGTTACGCTACGAACCTCAATACTCTTACGTTCGAGTAACTGTGGCCAAGAACATGCAACTTGTGTCGATTATGGACGACACCTATGATAATTATGCTACACTTGAAGAGGATGATCTTTTCACCGAGATTCTCGAGAGGTACATTTTAATACACCCCCTTGCCTATCATTAAATGCCCCAATTTTACTTGGTACAACTTTTATATATTAGCTATATAGGTGAAGTGAGACAGTAGAATGTGAGGCGCATTTAAAAAAGTTACTTATTCAACATTTTTAAAATTTTTCAGGTGGAATTTGGATGAGATTGATGTGCTCCCCGATTTCATGAAAGTTGTTTATAGATTCATTATGAGTACTTATGAAGATTTTGTAGTTGATGCTGAAAAGAAAGGAAAATCATTCGTTGTTCCTTACTACAGAGAAACAGTAAGCCTTATTATTAGTCGAAATCGTATATTGTGAAATTACAATTACACCCTTCATCAAAGTTCAAAACACTTCTCCATCCCTTTTGTCAATATTCCCTTTGACTAAATCTATTATAAATTCCAAGAAATAAAAGTTAATGCTCCTTTTTTTGTGACAATGAATAAGGTGAAGCAGCTTGGTAGGGCTTATAACAAAGAGCAGAAGTGGATTATGGAAAGGAAAATGCCAGGTTTCGAAGAATACATGACGAATTCAGTGATCACGAGCTGTATGTATGTGATGTTCACATCTCTTGTCCCTGGCATGAAATCTATTGATGAAGCAGCAGTTCAATGGCTCCTCAGTGAGCCCAAAATCGTCATTTCTACGGCCAAGATGGGTCGAACCCTCGAAGACTTGGGCAGTCATGAAGTAAGTCATACTAGTACGCACATAAATAATGTTGTTACATATATATAGTTAAATGACTAATTAAAAGTTTATACTTGACGATGAAGCGCGAGAATAGGGACGGGAAAATGGCGACAGTGGTGGATTGCTACATGAATGACAAAGGCGTGTCGAAGCAAGAAGCGATTAGTGAGTTTGTGGAGCTTGTTGAGAATGGATGGGAAGATGTAACTGCGGAGTGGGCAAAGGGAAGTAGCACAGTGCCTAAGGAAATGGTGGAGTTACTCTTAAACTACGGTCGAATAGCTGAGATCACTTACAATAATAAAGAAGATGGCTACACTGATCCTGAGAAGTATTTGGGGCCATTGATTGCAGCTATTTATGTTGATCCTCTCCCTCTGCACATTTGATTATAATCAATGTGAGACATCTTGTTTTATTTAGCTATAAATAAGGTTGATGAGTTACTTGCTCAAGCTAGTATATGTGCGTGTGTGTGTGGAGTTGTGGAACTTGAGCTTTTGTAATGTAATCAAAACTAATAATTACTCCCTCCGTCTCGCTTAAGATGACACGTTTTCCTTTTAAGTTTGTCCCAACTAAGATGACACATTTCCTTTTTTGGTAACTTTCTCTCTCCAATTAATACACTCAACCAATTTTTCTCACTCCTATTAAAATATTCATCTTTCTTTATTTCTCTACTTTAATACTTCCACCCACCTTATCTCTCCAATTAAACACTTTAACTAATACTCTCTCCGTCCCCTATTAGGAGTCACTCTTTGACCAGACACTGGTTTTAAGAAATGTAAAGAAAAGTTGGTTAAAAAAGTTAGTGGAATGTGGGACCTATTTTTTTATATTGGTTTTATAATAAAATGTGAGTGAATTGAGTTAGTGGAATGTGGGACCTACTTACTATTTATGGTAAAAATGAAGTGTGACTCTTAATTGGCGACGGACCGAAATGGAAAAGTGTGACTCTTAATGGGGGACGGAGGGAGTAACTCCTAAAATCCCGTGCAGGCTAAGCAATGTGTCATCTTAGCCGGGACGGAGGAAGTTTATAATTTGATTATTGTTCTGATGTAAAGTGATAGTTCTTCTACATAAAATGGATTGAATCCATGTAGGGTTTTGGGCTGGGTTCAATCGGACCCAGGGTTGGGCCCAGATTCGGCCCGCATGCACCCAAGTGCACTGTAAGGTGATGTTCGAGGAGGATGTGAAAACATTTGTGAAGAATGGTGTGTATAAGTAGCCCAGCCAATTAAGGAAGTAAGCCCAAGTGAAGAAAAGAAGAATGAGAGTTCAAAGAATGAACTAGCCGCTGGAAAAGCTGTTGCTAATTTCTGTTTGCTTTCTCTCATTTTGTTTAGGCCGTTTGAGGCAGTTAGTAGAAAAGGGTATATAGTGAAATACTCGGTTGAGTAAGACTAAGAAGAATATCAATCGAGAGTTTATTGTTATCAATTGAATAATATCTGCATTTACAGTTTTCTCAATTTTCCTCTCACAAGTTCTCAGCTTTATTCTATCCTCTTTCTTTTCTCACTTTTTCTCAAATCATAACACATTAAGGATCAAGCAACCTCTTTTCCCCTAGTTCATTGATAACAATCATGGATACTGAAGTTTTCCATTTCTTTCTTCTTGATTGGCAAAATAAACATATAAATTTTAAAGGCCTTATTGCGGTAGACTCAAACTCATTAGCACCCCAACATTCGTATCTTATATAATGAGACTCTTCATATTCATATTTATATAGTGAAGATTCATAACTTTTAAACTAACGCTACATAAAATTTAGTCAGAAAAATTAATGCTTCACATTTAGTGGGATAAAGGGAGTTATTGTCACCACACTTTGTTAATATAAAAAATTACTCTACAGTTGTTAATATTCAGTTGGACCACCAAGAGCTGAAATCCTTAGTCCGCCAGTGCTCAGACCCATAACCTTTGGTCTAGGCATCAATTAATCATTTTATCACTAGGCCAACACAACCTACGATATTTTCATTCTAGCAAAACATACTGTAGAATATGATGCGGGAACTGCTAAAACGTAAAATTTTCCCATATTTTATTCTTCTTTGTCTTACTATAAATTTGCAAACAACGAAAATCAACACTAACACAATATCAAATAAGCATATAACTAAATACGGCCCATATATATCTAAGGTGGGTCAGACTCACATTGGATTCTCTTATTATGGTTAAATTCTATAAATAGGCATGCGTATTTGAATACGCATTCTTAGAATGCGTAACTTAGGTGAATAAATAAATTGGCAGAAAAATAACAGAAAAATAAAAGTAGAAAATTTGGGCAAATCAGAACAAAATATCAGACGCAGCTTCACTCCAATCGCATTCTGGACTCCGCTGCTTCTTCGCCGCCGCCGCCGCTCCCGTCGACCTGCCGCCGCCAAGATTCCCCCTCCCCCCACGGTATTTTACCTCTCTCTAGAAGAGGGTTAAGAATCCCGTCTGTGTGTTTCTGTTCTGAAAGCGATTTGCCCCAATTTTGTTCAAGTAAGACACTGTTAAGGATCAACTTCCTTAACGATCAATCCCACGACGAGAAACGGAAACCGTAGACAATCCGGCGCCCAAGAGGTTTGGGTCGGCGGTGTTTTCCGGCGAGAGGAGCTGAGCGCGAGTGAGTTACTCGACCCGTAGATAAATCCGGCGCCCAAAAGCTTGGGTCGGCGGTGATCTCCGGTGATAGAGCTGAGCGCGAGAAAGATCTCGTCGGCAGCAAAGGATACGAAGAAACGTAGGGTTTCTTGAAGCCAAATAATTGGACAGTAAAAATGATTTCATTAATTGCCTTCTCATGTGCAAATACTCCACATATTTATAATATTTGGGGATACAATGATATCCTACGAAAATAGAGTAAATCAAATCTAATAATAACTAAACAAATATGATAAAGATATGGTGAATCACAATTAACTAATTAATTGGGATATGGAAGATACGTGATCGTAACAACTCCCCCACGGTTGAAATCCACCTTGTCCTCAAGGTGAAAACCACAAACCAACGACGAGAGTTGAAAGCAAAAGCTTTAGCGAGCCGTTTCCTCCTGGATCATACACATATAGACCAACTGAATATCTTCCTTTATCACCTCCAAGAATGCTCAAATATGGCATGTCATTCCGCGGAGGGATCAACCTTACATCGGAGTCGAGCAATGTTGATCGATGATTCATACTTGGTACATTACCGACGCAAGCAATGACGGGCAAACCAGTGTAAGCAGCATCTCCTTTCTTGCTCCAACAGTTTCCAACAACATTTTTGGATGACACTTGAACAACATTGAGTGAGGCGACGACCTTCATCACTTCATTAGTGGAATCGTCCTCGTCTACATCGTTCAACAATGTCTTTTCCTCCTTCTCTGTACTCATATCGGGATTGCGCGGTGGGCAGACTTCCACAAAAGACGAAACTTGTTGGTCTTCGAGTCTGCCATCTCTACCTTCCCTAGATCCCCGATTCTCACTAAGCAAGCCATGATCCTTGAGTTTCTGTACTGATGTCTCTAATATGGAGTTCTCTGAATCACAAAGCTCCTCCTCTAATATGGAGTCATCTGAATCATAAAACTCCCCATCGCCGTTAAGTGCTGGCGAATGCGTGTGAGGAACGACCTCTCCATAACATCTGTCCTCATCAACCTCCCTCCGGTAGCGATGCGGCTGTGGTGGCTGCGGCAAAGGTTGGAATCTGGCACACGACGGTCAAGGGGCTCCACAAGCGTTGGGTATCCCTGTTGTTCCAACGGGTCCCAGCAGGTCGGCTGACACACGGGCGACGATTGTCGTCGCGGAGGCCAGCCGGTCGGGGCTGGCGGCTCATAAGCCGACGCACGCTGCTGAATACAAGGCAGATTCCAACACGTGGATTGGCGTCTTGGGGTTGGCAGATCCTAGCAAGTCAGATTTTTTGCAGGCAGAAACTGCTGCTTGGCTTTGCGTAAGCAATGTGGCTGTCGGAGTGGCTGTTCCTGCTCCAGAAACTGATCCCCAGAGGTGGAGGCGTTGCGCGGCGGCTGGTGGGCATTCTGTCGGGCAGAATACCGCCTGGAATTAGAGCGCTCGTGCAGCGGCTGGTAGGTGTCTCTAATCACGCTAGGCGGGTCCCAATACGATTGTGGGCTGTACATATCTTCGCTGATATAGTGTGACGGCCCGGAGGTGTAAGGCTGTGTTCGACGCGGCAGCTGACTGTGGGGCAGATAGCTGCGGCGGGTTTGCGCGTACGACGGGGCTGGAGTCTGATGTGGCGGTGGCTCCGGCAGTGGAGGCGCACGAGGATCGCCAAAGAAGTGATTGGCAGCAGCCTCCGGATGGCGGCTGAAATACCCGTCGGGGATGTTGCGTGACCGCCTAGATTGGTGCAGGCTGGGGTATTGTTTCCGACAAAGGTTATCCAGGCGCCGATCTGCTGCGTCAATACGGGATTCCATCATGTCCAATAGGCGATCAAATTTTTCAATAATAGGGTTCATCTAGTGAGGGGGCTGATATTGCATATGATAAGGAAAAGATTGAAGTTGGAGTGGCTTCTTTGCGAAGAAGGGGTTCGGTGTTCTTGTTTTGGTGAAGAACGTCTCCTCTTTTGTTGATTGGTGAGAAATTGATATGGATGAAATAAGGTGATAGGTGTAAGAGAGGGAATTGTAGCTTCTCTTCGGTGGAATATTTGTAAGTGGAAGTATGGAGGAGTAGGTGGCTGTGATAATGGTGAATAATTTGGGGGATATGGATGACAAAGATAGAGGAAGAGTATGGGATGAAAGCACCAATTTGTTAAGGATCAACTTCCTCAACGATCAATCCCACGACGAGAAACGGAAACCGTAGACAATCCGGCGCCCAAGAGGTTTTGGTCGGCGGTGTTTTCCGGCGAGAGGAGCTGAGCGCGAGTGAGTTACTCGACCCGTAGATAAATCCGGCGCCCAAAAGCTTGGGTCGGCGGTGATCTCCGGTGATAGAGCTGAGCGCGAGAAAGATCTCGTCGGCAGCAAAGGATACGAAGAAACGTAGGGTTTCTTGAAGCCAAATAATTGGACAGTAAAAATGATTTCATTAATTGCCTTTTCATGTGCAAATACTCCACATATTTATAATATGTGGGGATACAATGATATCCTACGAAAATAGAGTAAATCAAATCTAATAATAACTAAACAAATATGATAAAGATATGGTGAATCACAATTAACTAATTAATTGGGATATGGAAGATACGTGATCGTAACAGACAAATACGCATTCTAAGAATGCGTTTTTAGTTTGATTTTCTGTTCTTTTTCCGATTCACCTAAGTTACGCATTCTAAGAATGCGTAACACCCAGTAATAGAAGCAAAAATAAAAAAAACCCTGTCGATGGAAGCATTTTTCCAGAATGGCCTATTTATAGAATTTAGCCCTTATTATATTGCACAATCCAGATTAAGTATAATAATCCCACTAATTTTTGCAAACGTTTTAATATAAGAATTGAGCATCTTCGTACTTATCCATGTGATCAACTTGTTTATAATCCGCCACCTAATCCATGTGATTAAGCATAATAATCGAACTAATTCACGTGAAATTTGTCTACGCACCTAACTTATTTATAAATTTACAGCACTGCGAATATCAATGCACTGCACGATACAAAAATTTGTAATTACTCATGTTAAATCTAATCAATGCACTGTTAATTACATGTTAGATCAAATCAATGCGTTGTTAGTTGTGTTAAAATACGGTACACCCTCCAATCATTCATCTCGTTTTAAAGAAGAAGAAAGCCTAAACTTTACAGCATTCATTTGTTGATAATTTTGCAGCATGTAAAGATGAAGAAAGCCTAAATTCTGTCGGGGATCTACGGTTAGTATAAACTAATTTTAGAGGCTTGTTACTTCTTTAAAAACATACACTCCTCTTGCTTAGAGACTTATAGTCATAGAAATTTCTCACATTTCAGCTTTACATGGATCCTGATAGCATAACTCAAGGGATAAATGAAAAACTGAAAGAAGTCTCCGGGGCACAGCCGGAATGCACAATCTACAGAGTTCACAGACACTTACGCGACCTGAACCCGAAGGCCTACGAGCCCGAGGTGATCGCCATCGGCCCTTATCATAATAATAATGAGCATCTAAAGAGGATGGAAGGCCACAAGCTGCGTTACCTGAAGCAGCTGCTTGACGCAAATGATCCACTGAATGATGTGAAAAGGTTCGTGGCTGCTGTAAGCAGAGTAGAAGCAGAGGCAAGAAGATGCTACGCAGATCTGCCTGAAGCCCTAACCCCGGCCGAGTTCATTGAAATGCTTGTTCTAGATGGTTGCTTTATCGTCCAGCTAGTTCGCAAGTTTAAAACAGTGATTTTGAGGGAGGAGAATGATCCCATCTTCCAAATGAACTGGATTATCAACAGCCTGAAGCGTGATCTCATGCTCTTTGAGAATCAATTGCCGTTCTTGGTGTTGTGCGAGCTCTACGACCTCATCGAGGCACCTGGCCAGCATTCTACGTTTTGGAACCTTCTCTTCAACTTCTTCACCAGTCTCTATCCTGGACAGTGCAGCCAGCCAATGCCGATTGTAGATCCTCGCCAGGTTATGTTAGAAAAAAGTTATCAGAATGTGGTCTCTATTTTATATATACATATATTGATTTTATAAAAATAGTACTAATAATGAAATGAGATATATGTCGGCGATTATTAAAAATAAGAAAAATTAGTCATTTAATGGCGGACAGTAGACTCTATGTTAACATGTTTAATTTCTATTTTTCTCTACCTTAATTAATTAAAGTCGAATAACCTAGCTAACCTGGTCTATATATCTTTCATGTGAAGCATTTGCTCGACTTCCTCCATCGGAGCTGGCTTCCTCCTCCCCAGTGCTCGGGCGGAGGAAGCAGTCACCAGGTAATAACACTAGGAACGCAGTTGCGGTTAATCAGCAGCGCGACAAGACTTCAGGAGGCTTACGTCGAGTTTAAGAACCAATCAAGAGGAGAGACGTTGTTCGACATTAGATTCAAAAAGGGGGTGATGACAATGGCGCCACTAACCATCGAGGATAGGACAGAGTCGTTCTTGCAGAACCTCATTGCGTACGAGCAATATTTTGAGCATAATCAAAACATCTTCGTGACTGATTACGTCAAATTCCTTGACTGCATCATTGATTCCTCTACGGATGTGGAGATACTTGTCTCGAAATGGGCTCATCCACAACTGGTTAGGGGATGAAGATAAGGTAGTGGAGATGGTGAACACGCTGGGTGATTCGGTGGCTGAACCGGGGAATAGCTTCGTGTATGCGAAGATGTTTGAGGATGTGCATAAGCATTGCACAGAACCCTGGAACATGTCGAGGGCTAACATGAAACGTAACTATTTTAATAGCCCTTGGCCTGTTATTACTCTTTTTGTTGGTCTAGTAGGGCTTTATCTTGCAGTCATGCAAACGGCATTTAGCGTATTAGAATATTACCGAGAGAAGAGAGGTAAATGAAGAGGTAAAGTCGTATAATTACCTTATTTACCTTTTTTCTGTGAAATATCATTCTCCAAAGGAAAATGTATTTGAGAAAGTATTATACCTGTTTCCATTTTGAAGAGGTATATTTACCTCTCCGTTGATGGAGAGGTATTATAATTACCATATTTGTCTTCTTTTCACGAAAAAACCACTCTCCAAGGGAGAAGGTATTATCACACTTTATTTTTTTAATACATTTTGTACTGTTAATTATTTTTTAAACCTTTCTATATATATTTTTCCTTTGGAATGTATTACTTTTTAAAAGTGTATATTTCACTTTTTGAAAAAGTAAAAAGATAATATACTTCTATTATACATCTTTTCTTGTTGGATATGCTCCTACAGGTTGTTTGAAGGATGTTGGAAGTCGATTCTCTCTCGCACAAGTGGAGATGCTCAAGAATTAAGGCAAGGGTTGGTCTGGTGAAGAGTTTTCTCACTTAAAGTGCAAATGTGTTGATTGTTAATTATATTAATTGTATCTTATTTGATGATAGACTTGAGAAATATTGCTTGATAAATTGCTAAAATCCATTTAATGGTTTCTTGGGTGAAAAATTTTAAGCCAAGAATGGTAGCAACAATTATGATGGGGGCACTTCTTGAGTGATAAATTACATATTGATGTGCTAAGTTTCCAATATTGAAACAGTAATTTTTTTCCTAGTAAAGAATGTAACAGAAAAATATGAAGTCTGCTAAAATATAATAAAAAAAATTCATATATTTTCTTTTCCTTCCTTTTTTTTTATACAATCAACAATATCTAAGAAACAAATTAAAAATACGGCCCAATAATGATGCGAGTCAGGTGCCTATTGGATTCTATTAAAACGTAAGAAATTCCACTAATTTTTTTAATATTCATATCCATTATGTTACATAATTCACGTGTTATTTGACCACTTACCTAACACATATAAAAATATATTCATACATAATTCGCCACCTTTAATTCATTACATACGTAATGTTATCGCTTAGTTTCCTGTACAATTTCCCACTCTTAGCTTAAGATATCACACTAATTTTACAAATATTTTAATACTCCATATGAGACTAGGCAAATAAATAACGATAAGGGCTCAAATTTCTAAATTTTGTTTTAAAGTATATATTTGGATATTTTAGAATATTTATCAGGACTTTTACATAATAATTTTTGTTAAACTTGGATAAATTTAAAAAATTTACAGAAGAAAAAAAGTTAGAAAATAAATTAATTAAGGGCTTTAGCCCCACCCTTATTATACATGTGTCCGCCCCTGATACTAGGAGATATTCATATACATATGATATCAGTATTATTCAGACATAATCCGCCACCTCTAATTCATTACATATTTAATGTTATCACTTAGATTCTTGTGCAATTTCCCACTTTTTGCTTAAGACATCCCACTAATTTTGCAAATATTTTAATATGAGATTAGGAGATATTCCTAATCATATGATATCATTATTATTCATACATAATCCACCACCTTTAATTCATTACATATGTAATTTTATCGCTTAGTTTCCTGTACAAATTCCCACTCTTAGCTTAAGACATCACACTAATTTTGCAAATATTTTAATACTACGAGACTATGAGATATTCATATATAATCGCCACCTTTCCTTGCATATATTATAATGTTGTCTCTTAGTTAGGGATGTTAATTTAAGTTCGATGCGAATTTGATGAGTTGATCCGATTAACCCACTAAAATTAGAAGGCTTTGGCTGGGAAATTACAACCAGATTAGAAATCAGACTAGCCTATCGAGCTTACATGTTAAGCGATCAAGTCGGTCCTTCTTCTTTTTTCTCTGAAAATTATGTAAAATATGGATGGCAATTTATAATTGTCCGAAATTAAACATGTCTTAAAAAGTTGGGTTATTTGCTTGTAATACGCTAACTTTTATTTTCTGCTTTTTCTTCCAAATTACTCTCTCCGTTCCATAATAATAGAGGCATTAATTTTCTGCACTCATTTAAAAAAAAATAAGATTAAATGATTAAAGTGGAGAGACAGTAAAATAAAAGAGAGAATAATATATAGAAGAGTTATCTACAATACTCTCTCTCTCTCTCTCTCTCGACGGCCGGAAACGAGTGGATAAACGGTTACGTGGAGGATGATGAGAATAATATATTCTATGATTCTCAAAATTTCTATCATTTCCAAAATTTCAATTGTTCCTAAGATTATTTCCTTAGCTTTTATTGTGCTTTTTTATAAATTTTATTGCGCAGTAATAAATATTTTATATAATAATATTACTATTAAAAAATAATATAAAACTAAATATATAATGATGAGATTGAGTGGTCATTAATAAACCATAATAAAATGTGTGTTTGGATTGTATAAATATTAATGAAGTGGAAGATGATGTGAAGGATATAGAAATTAATTAAATAATTAAAAAAGTGGATGGATTTGGTAAGATTTTTGTTGATAAACAAGGTATTATAAGTATGTAATATAAGTATGTCATCTATTATGAGACAGGGACATCATTCAATATAGCATGATGACCAATTAACAAATAGTAAAAAAACAATTATTTACCGCTCTATGTGATTCCGATGGATGCCACGAGATCCTTGCATGTTTAGTCCAGTTTTCATGGCATGGTCCTTTTCATACTACAAACTTTTTTTTTTTTTTTTCTCATTTTCTTTTAGATCTAATATCTTTAAATGGTACTAAGATCTTTCATATTAAAAAAAATAATTATGGTGAATTGTAACTTTTCACACATGACATCTATAAATTGGTGAATGATAGCACCATCTTTTATTCCCATATCATAGCATTACCAAATCATAATACTCCTTAAAGAAGCAAAAACTACGAGAACTAAGCTTACTATTTTAGTTAAAGAAATTTAATGGCTCTAGCAAATATGGTGATGAGTGGTGATTCAAGCAACGTGAGACATATCCGCCCTCCTATTGTCTTATTCAAGCCAAGCATGTGGGGTGACATTTTCTCTTCATGTTCTTTCGATAATCAGGTACTCCATATTTTATAATTTACCGACGTATATATAGTCCGTTCTTAGAATTTCCGATGGAAAATCCGTCGGTAACCTTTTGTATTGTTTAATTGCTTGTTGAAGTAAATAAATTAAAGATGGAGTAGTATTTATTTTTAAAAATGCTGAAGATATTAATGGATGGAATTGGTGTCATGTGTAGGTGCAGGAAAAATACTCTGAGGAAATGGAAGCACTAAAGAAGGAAACGGGAAAAATGTTAATGGTTGTGGAGTCTACAAAATTGATGATATTGATCGACAAACTTGAGCGTTTGGGTGTCGCATATCATTTTGAGAACGAGATCGAACAGAAGCTCAAACAAATTTATGATTCCAAAGCCGACGAAGATTCTGATTTGTTCACTACTGCGCTTCGGTTTCGTTTGCTAAGACAACATCAGTTTCCTGTTTCTTGCGGTATTATATTGCACTTATTATTAGTCCATTTCACTCATGTTTATATACTTATATCAAGTATTTTTAGTAGGGTAAACAAACACCACTTTCAAATATAATAGTGTGATAGTAACATGTTTTGTACGTGTTGTACCATGTTTGCATCGAATATTTCTTTATCTTGTCATGTTTGGGTTTGGTCTTGTTGTACCGTGCCGCCACGATAACGATACGACCCTCTTAGACTTAGTAGTACCGAATATTATATTGCATGGTAAATTCAAAGAAACTTAAAATAATCTCACACGATCATATATGCTTATGATGACACAGATGTTTTCAACAAATTCGTCGAGAAAGACTACAAATGGAAACCAGAAATCCATGGCAGCGACATCGAAGGCATCCTAAGTTTGTACGAGGCAGCTCATGTCCGAATTCGCAACGAAAAAATATTAGACGAAGCTGCCAAATTCACATTGGATCAATTGAATTACATCCTTCCAGCATCAGAGTCTCCTATTTTGAAAGAGAAAGTGCAACAAGCTTTGAAGCACTCCATTCATAGAGGCCTTCCAATTTTAAATATCCGATTCTACATTTCCATCTACGAAAGAGAAGGAACAACCGATGAATTACTTCTCAAATTAGCCAAAGTCAATTTCAATTTCTTGCAGAATATCTACAGGAAAGAATTGGTTGAACTCACAAGGTAAAATTCATTATAACATGATTTTTTTGGGACTAAATTTTAAGTAAAATACAAAAATGCTAACATGCCTTATTTTTTGGTGAAGGTGGTGGGATAAATTTGACTTAAAGAACAAACTGCCATATGCAAGAGACAGAGTTGTGGAGTGTTATCTTTGGGGCAATGCGTTTCGTTACGAACCTCAATACTCTTACCTTCGAATAACTGTTGCAAAAAACATGCAACTTGTGTCGATTATGGATGACACCTATGATAATTATGCTACACTTGAAGAGGATGATCTATTCACCGAGATTCTCGAGAGGTACATCAACACACGCTTCCGTCCATCCTTATATGTCTCGATTTGACTTAGTACAAGTTATTAACTCATATATTATCTTCTTCTTCGACAAATATAGATCTTTTATTTTGGTTTTTACAAATTGGAGAAACATACAAATTTTGTACTAATACGGAGTAATACTCATAAATTTTTTTCAGGTGGAATTTGGATGAGATTGATGTGCTCCCTGATTTCATGAAAGTTGTTTATAGATTCATCATGAGTACATATGAAGATTTTGTGGTCGATGCGGAAAAGCAAGGAAAATCCTTCGTTGTCCCTTACTACAGAGAAGCAGTAAGGATTACTATAAGCTAATGTAAATTTACACCTTATGTTTGTTTGTTTGTTTATAACCTTTTTTTGGTGACAATTATTAAGGTGAAACAGCTTGGTAGGGCTTATAACAAAGAGCAGAAGTGGATTATGGAAAGGCAAATGCCAGGTTTTGATGAATATATGACAAATTCAGTGATCACAAGCTGTATGTATGTGATGTTCACAGCTCTTGTCCCTGGCATGAAATCTGTTGATGAAGCATCAGTTCAATGGCTCCTGAGCGAGCCCAAAATCGTCATTTCCACTGCCAAGATGGGTCGAACCCTCGAAGACTTGGGCAGCCATGAAGTATGTGACACTACTATAGTACCACATAAATAATGTTGTTACATATATATAGTTAAATGAGGCTATTTTGTGATGACTAATTAAAAGTTTATATTTGACGATGAAGCGCGAGAATAGGGATGGGAAAATGCCGACAGTGGTGGATTGCTACATGAATGACAAAGGGGTGCCGAAGCAAGAAGCGATTAATGAGTTTGTGGAGCTTGTTGAGAATGGATGGGAGGATGTTACCGCGGAGTGGGCTAAGGGAGGCAGCTCAGTGCCTAAGGAAATGGTGGAACAACTCCTAAACTACGGCCGCGTAGCTGAGGTCACTTACAAGAGTAAAGAAGATGGCTATACTAACCCTGAAAAGTATTTGGGGCCATTGATTGCATCTCTCTATGTGGATCCTCTTCCTCTCAACGTTTGATTATTTATATATGCATGCTTATTATAATAAACATCAATGTGGGGCAACTTGGTTTATTTAGCCATTTTGCTTTGCTAGATTGGTGATCATAGAGTGTTAAGGTTGATGTTTACATGTTCAAGCTAGAATGCTCATATATGTGTGTGTGTGTGTGGAGTGATGGAAATGAGCTTTTGTAATAAGATGTTGTGATGTAATATAGCTTTTGGGGTTGGTGCTATGGTGAATAATTTGCTTGTTGTGACGCTCACAAAGGTTGTTTAAACTAATGTACAGTCGATGGTCCTAACACCATCCACTTCAATTCTCGTAGTTGCAGTCTGCTTCAACATCGCGTGTAATAAGCTGTGCCGTGAAAAAAAACAAGAGCCACTATTATAGTCAACTATTGGAAATTACTGAATCGGTTAATTTCATTGTTAAAAGGAAAATTATCCAATTTTGTCAATCAAAATATGCATGAAAGTTGACATGCAAAACTAATAGGGTTGGATCCATTTACGTAGGTTTCAAGCCTGAAATGCGGAGTATATGCTTTCTCATTAGTGGAAAGATGAAAATACATATTTACAAATTTACTTTCATTTTCCGCTTTTCCATTGGGTAGGAGTAGGTAGGCCTGTAAATTCGGGTACCCGAACCCGAAATCTAAAAAATATCATACTCAATACCCGACCCAGATGTGAATTCGGATCCCTAAGAGCATCCTTGGGCCGGGCCGCAAATCGCGAGTCCCGGCCCGAGAACAGCGTTGGAGGGGAGAGCGGCACGGCTCGGGACGGTCCCGAGGACGTAGTTGCGTCCCTGGGCCGCTCCCGGGGTCCGGCCCGGCTCGGCGTTACACGGCGTGGGACGTGCCGCAATACGGCCCGGCCGGCGTTGGAGGTGAGCTATTTCCGTCCCGGGCCCCAATTTCTGGAGGAAGAAGAGGAAGTGGCAGAGGAAGAAGAGGGAGGAAGAGGGCGATGGAGCCTCTCAATTTCTGATTTTTTTTGCATTTGGAATAGAAAGAAGAGGGATGGGGAGAGGAAGAAGAGGGTTGAAGAGGAAGAAGAAGGGGCGACGAGCCTCAATTTTTTATTTTCTTTGCATTTTTTTTTTTAGCATTTTGAAGAAGAAGAAGAAGAGGGGCGAGAGGAAGATGAATAATACTCCCTCCGTCCCGCTTTAGCAGTCCCATTGACTTTTCTGCACTCGTTTTGTAAAAATGATAATAAATAGTTAAAGTGGAGAAATAATAAAATAAAAAAGAGAATAATGTAGATAAGACTCTTCTCTATATTATTCTCTTTTTTACTTTATTATTTCTCCACTGTAACTATTTATTATCATTTTTACAAAATGAGTGCAGAAAAGTCAATGGGACTGCTAAAGCGGGACGGAGGGAGTAGTAAAAAAATTTGCATTTTTTTTACGTTGTTCTACTTTTTAAGTTTTTTTGTTTATAATTAATTAATTTTGAATTAAAAATGATTTTTTCCGGTTTTAATTGTTCAACATATTCTATTTTACGAGTAAAATAGGTTGTAGTTGTAATAGTGCAAATGAATAGTTATGGCCCGAGTTGTGGCCTGCGGGGTTATTGGAGTTGTGGCCTGGAACCCCTAATTTGAGGGAATGATGACGTGGAGAGGACTTGCGGCCCAAATCCGGGACGGGGTTAAGGATGCTCTAATACCCGGTGCGGGTACCCGAACCTAACTAATCGGGTACACATAAACCCGAACTTAGAATATTTCAAATTTATTCTTTTATATAAATTATATTGTGATTGGAATAGAAATTATTAAAATTAACACAACAATACTATTTATTGATTATTATTAAAAATCTAAACTTCAATTCTAATGCTTTAGCTTTCTCTAGATTATGATTCTATTATATAATAGACATTTGACAAAAATAGACACTACTTAATTTTGAAATAAAGAAATTTTTGGCATAAATCTACATGTGATTAAATATATTTACCCTAGATTAACCCTATGGGCCATAGGCCCTATACTAAATAAAAATATTTATCCCATATACATAATTAATCGGGTTTAATCGGGTATTAGTCGGGTACCCAAATACGGGTTTCAGGTACCCTAAACCCGAAAAATCTTAACATTAACTACTCAAACCCGTACTCAAACCCATAATTTCGAGTTTCGATTACCCAAAACCCGTCGGGTATTGGGTCAAGATCGGGTATACCTGAAATCCGCGGAATAAATTTGCAGGCCTAGGAGTAGGACTTAGGAGTAATAAAATTTTCCCATATTTTTTACTCCCTCCGCCCCGGCTAAGATGACACATTCCTTAGCCGGCACGGGATTTTAGGAGTTATTGGTTAATGTGTTTAATTGGAGAGAGAAAAGGTGGGTAGAATTATTAAAATAGAGAGAGAAAGAAAGATGAATATTTTAATAGAGGTGAGAAAAAGTGGTTAAATGTATTAAATGGAGAGAGAAAGTTTCCTAAAAAGGAAATATGTCATCTTAATTGGGACAAACTAAAAAGGAAAACGTACTTAAGTGGGACGGAGGGAGTACTTATTTTTCTTATACAAATACACAACTAACGAAAATCCACATATATAAATACGGCCCATAGGCCATATCCAACTATATAAACACGGCCCATATCCAATGTGAGTCAGTTTCACAATTCTGTTATTATATTCCACTGCCCAGATTAAGCATAATTATAAATTCCAACTAATATTTGAATATTTTTAATACGAGATTGGGGGGTCTTCATATCCATATGATAGCAGCGTTATATTGCATAATTCACGTGAAATTTGACTACGTCTACTATGCTCATGGTCCATCTTTGAACATATAATTTATAAATTTGTACATTAAAAAAAATAAAAGTAATAACTTTTCACAAGAAGGAAAAAAAAAAAAAACAAAAAACAACGTCATAACTAAACTAGTGCATACATCTATATATAGGCGAATGATCTCTTTCCATAGTATACCACTTACCAAAATCATAAGCACAAATTAAGAGAGCTAATTAAGCTTACTATTTTAATTTACAAAAATGGCCGCAGCAAATATGGTGAGTGATGATTCAAGCAACGTGAGGCATATCCGCCCTCCCATTGTCTTATACAAGCCAAGCATGTGGGGCGACATTTTCTCTACATTTTCTTTCGATAATAAGGTACCAATTAATATTAATTTGTTTTATTTATTTATGTAGTTCGTCACTAATACATATCCGTTGTGATATTCTCATTAGTTTAATTTGCAAATAATATAAATTAAGAAATTCACTCATCTTCGTTTGGTATTACCGACGAATTGCATATGTCGGTAAATTGAAATACGGTTTTATTATTGGAAGCGCTGAAGTATATACCGACCGAAATAATGGTCTATATAGGTGCAGGAGAAGTACTCTGAGGCAATGGAAGCATTAAAGAAAGAAATAGGAAATATGTTAATGGCTGTGGAATCTACGAAATTGATGATATTGATCGATAAATTTGAGCGTTTGGGTGTCGCATATCATTTTGAGTACGAAATCGAAGAGAAGCTCAAACAAATTTATGATTCCGAAGAAGAAGAAGATTATGATGTATTCACTACTGCGCTTCGGTTTCGTTTGCTAAGACAACATCAGTATCCTGTTTCTTGTGGTATGTCACTTATTTTTTTGTCCCATGTACTAAATTATTTATACTCTTAATTTCAATGTCACATATATTTAGGAGAGTAAACATCACTTTCTCAAATCTAATAATATATCTATAATAACATGTACTAATATTATGATACACTTAATTTCAATGTCACATATATTTAGAAGATTACGAGGCATATTCTATTCATTAACGACATCAGTAATAAAATTTAGAATGGACTTGTGGTACTCCAATAAGAAGTTGACCAGTACAAAACTTCAAAAAAAAAAAAATCAATTTATTGTTTATCGAATGTTTGACATTAATTATACCTAACCTTAGACATGATACATAGATTTTTATCAAATGTTACATGTTGGAGTCTTTGTCGACATGATAGGACACGACAATTTCGTGTCATACCCGCTATCATGAGTATTTAGTAAGATAATTTGAGAGAAAAGTAAAAACGATTGAATGTATTACTTTTTAAATCTTTATATTAAAGAAAATTACATGACTATAGTACAACAATCCAAAATGAAATACGACACAGTTACAATGGGACAAAGAGAGTGTTAGTATTTTTACTAACTTTTTTATTTACTAGTTACCACTTATTCGAGCGTTTGTCGATAAACTTTGAGTATTTAGACTTTGTATGACTGTCGTTCGTTGCTATTGTGTCCTTATATGTATGGGTCGTGTTTGTTCGTGCAAAGGATTTCCTTAGCATTTCGTGTTGGGATGATGCAGATGTTTTCAACAAATTCGTCGATAAAGACAGCAAATGGAGATCAGAAAGCCATAGCATCGACATCGAAGGCATCCTATGTTTGTACGAGGCAGCTCACGTCCGAATTCACAACGAAAAATCATTAGACGAAGCTGCAAAATTCACAGTTGATCAGTTGAATCAAATGCTACCAACACTAGATGAGTCTCCCATTATGAAAGAGAAAGTGGAGCAATCTTTGAAGCACTCCATTCATAGAGGCCTTCCATTATTAAAC
This sequence comes from Salvia hispanica, assembly GCF_029641045.1. Taxonomy (NCBI): domain Eukaryota; kingdom Viridiplantae; phylum Streptophyta; class Magnoliopsida; order Lamiales; family Lamiaceae; genus Salvia; species Salvia hispanica. The sequence goes on along the minus strand of NC_142692.1, from coordinate 2,598,514 downwards.
ATCCGGTTCTACATTTCCATCTACGAAAGAGAAGGAGCAACCGATGAATCTCTTCTCAAACTAGCCAAACTCAACTTCAATTTCTTGCAGAATATCTATAGGAAAGAATTGGCTGAACTCACAAGGTAAACCAAGAAATATTTTACTTAGGAGAAATTAAAAAAAAATAATCATGAATTAGTCAAATTCTTATCCGTCCTGCAACTTTAAAAATTGACCGTAAAATTCATAATCCCTCCGTCCCCCATTAGGAGTAGCACTTTGACCGGGCACGGGTTTTAAGAAATGTAAAGAAAAGTTGGTTGAAAAAGTTAGTGGAATGTGGGACCCACTTTTTTATATTGATTTTATAATAAAATGTGAGTGAAATGAGTTAGTGGAATGTGAGACCTACTTACTATTTATGGTAAAAGTGAAGTGCTACTCTTAATTGGGGACGTACCAAAATGAAAATTAGTAACTCTTATTCTGGGACGGAGGGAGTATATTTTAACATTTTTCTCAAATTTCCCATAGGGAAAATATTTGGGTTACCTAGTTGTAATAAGTTGGCTATGTTGCCTAGTGTTTCAAATTGATGACGTGACATTTGTGAAAAAAATATCAAATTTATGATTTTTCATCTGATTTTTTAAATTGTGGAGTGGAACTATATATATGAGGGGTGCATGGATATTGATTATTTGTTAGAAATGAGCTCCTCGTCCCCTTAAAAGACCTTATAATGGGAGTGTTATCCACTTATTAATATTGATTTGTTTGATGTTATTTTGGTGAAGATGGTGGGATAAAATCGACATAAAGAGCAAATTGGGTCATGTAAGAGACAGAATTGTGGAGTGTTATCTCTGGGGAAATGGGTTACGCTTTGAACCTAAATACTCTTATGTTCGATTAGCTGTTGCCAAAAACATGCAACTTGTTTCAGCTATGAATGACAACTATGATAATTATGCTACACTAGAAGAAAATGATCTCTTCACCCACATTCTCGAGAGGTATATTATATTTTTCTTTTTTTTTATGTGTTTCTTTAACCAATCACTTTTTTCTATAATTTCATAAAAAATTGGAGAAATATCAAAACTAATATAGTACCTTTAAATTTTTCTAGGTGGGATTTGGATGAGATTGATGTGCTCCCTGATTTCATGAAAGTTGTGTATAGAGCTTTTGTAAGTGAATATGAAGATTATGTAGTTGAAGCAGAAAAGCCAGGAAAGCCCTATGTTGTCCCTTACTACAAAGAAGCAGTAAGTTTTACTTATAGCTAATACATGAATTTTACATGTATGCATACATAAAGTGACAACTCTTGACCCGTTTGACAGTCTGACACAAAAGTCCCGGTCTCTTAACTTTTACCATTTTGTCCCTAGGTTGTTATAAACTTCAATAATTTATAATTAAGTTTGATCGGGGCTCAAGCCCCTTGAGCATTTCATTTGCGTCCACCAGTGTTTGAACCGTTTGACAGTCTTGCACGAGAATCCGATATTCATATGGTTCCATTAAACTTAAAGACCTACGCACGGCGTTAATATGAAATTGGGTCGTTTGTTTGTTCACTAATTACTACTTTCAATCAATGAATTTATGTTCTGGATCAATCACCGCCAATCACAAAAAATTCACAAGTTCGAAGATATTTTGTGAGAATAGAACATGAGTCTTGATCCGTTTAACAATCTTACACGAGAATCCCTCTTAATCTTTTTTACGAATTTGTACTATAGTTTGTTTTAAATTAATTTCAAGAACTAACTCATATGTTTCATTTTATTTGGTGACAATAAGGTGATACAAGTTGGTAGGGCTTATAATCAAGTGCAGAAGTGGATTATGGAAAGGCAAATGCCAGGTTTTGAGGAATATATGACAAATGCAGTTATTACAAGCTGTATTTTTGTGATGTTCACATCTCTTATCCCTGGCATGACATCTGATGTTAATGAGGAAGTAGTTCAATGGCTTCACAGTGAGCCCAAAATCGTCATTTCCACTGCTAAATTGGGCCGAACCGTTGATGATTTAGGCACGCATGAAGTAAGTCACACTACATAATGTTTGTACATTTAGTAAAAATGAAATAATTGTCCATTTTAGTCACCAAATTTGACTCTTACTTCCAATAATAAATCAAATTAAATTCTTATAGTATATTCGTATCAACTTACCAATATTTTTTCTGCGTCTCCATAAGTGCAAATGACAAGTTTTATATTTGACGATGAAGCGCGGGAATAGGGAAGGAAAGTTGCCGACGGTGGTGGATTGCTACATGAAAGACAAAGGCGTGTCGAAGCAAGAAGCGATTAATGAGTTTGTGGAGCTTGTTGAGAATGGATGGAAAGATATAACTGCAGAGTGGGTTAAAGGAAGTAGCTCAGTGCCTAAGGAAATGATGGAACAACTCCTAAACTATGGTCGAATGGCTGAGATCACTTACACTAATAAAGAAGATGGCTTCACTTACCCTGAAAAGTATTTGGGCCCATTGATTGCATCTCTCTATGTGGATCCACTTCCTTTACACATTTGATTATGATCAATTAATGTGTGAGGACGAGTGGTGGAATTTGGAAATGGGCTTTGATGTTACTACCATATATTGTACTCCTATATTCCAATTAGTGTTGATGCTTTGATGGGTTATAGCGAATAATTAATTTTGTGAAGACTAATATTGGTGTTATTGTAAATTTACATTATAGGGCCCACATAAGGAATGATATAAAAAATTTCACTTAATGATTAATGACAATCTGCTTCAACACAACATGTTAATTACACGCTAAGCTGTGAAAAAACATAAACGCACCCAATTCAGGGTTGGATGGATCGATGCAGGGGCGGATCCACCTTAAGCATAGGTGGGGCATTTGCCCCTCATATTTGTTACCATATGTATATTTTTTTCATTTTTAATTTTATTGCTTTTAATCGTTCACTAAATGCCCCTCCGCAGGTTCTTAATACTCCTTCGTATATAAATTTGCCCCCTTCCCTACAAATTCCTGGCTCCGCCCCTGGATCGATGTGTTATATCTACATTTGACACGACTTGGGTTTTTAGAAATGTGAAGAATAGAGATTTGAAAATTTTAACGGAAAGGTGAGTCTCACTTGTATATGGTCTCTTGATCATCCATTAATGCAAGGGTACATTAGATTGGACACGAGCTTTAAGAATTATAGTACTTCCTATGCCCACGAAAAATAGGACACATTGTGAATGATACGAGTTTTAATGTGGAATTGGTAAAGAAAGAGAAGAAAAAAATGAGATATTAGTTGTTGAAAACTTTCATTTTTTAAACATGTTCTATTTTTTGTGAACAACAAAAAATGACAAATATGGTCTATTTTTCGTAGACGAAAGGAGTAGAAAGTAAGTTAAGATAAAATTAGTGGAATGCGATGTCCATTACGAAAGGTATTATAAAAGCAATGGGAAATTTATTGGACAGATAAAAAATGTCAAAATGAGAAGTTTATTGATGGATGAAAGTATTAATTTTATATACAGTATAATGAGTTAATGGAAGATAAATCCACTTATCAAAATTGGAAAATAATAATAATAATAATAATAATAATAATAATAATAATAATAATAATAATAATAAAAAGAAATAAAAAACAAAAAAAAAAAAACAAAACAAAACGAACAATATTACGTGGACTTACCGAAATTGTAAATATGAATATATGGGACAAAGCGAATAATAAGACTCTCATCATCCAATCAAATCTATATATATGCACACTTTGGATCAATCATTATGATAAAAAGCCATCATGTCCCCACTTAACATCATTAGTTTCCGTTGAAAGTAAAGTTTAATCTTCCTACCTACCTTGTACGATGACATAGATGGAACCATTAATTAAATTCGCGGATATATTCTTGAATTTAATTTCATTTCCACTTCAAAATTCCTCGACCGATCCCACATAATTTGATCCAGTATTCCATTTTGGATTATTCCATATAATTGACACACTTCACTTTTACCATTTTTTATAGTGGGCCTCATATTCCACTAAGAGCATCTCCAACGGCGGACGGCCAGTCAGACTTCCGCGACGGGCGACCGGGACGTCCGCCATTGGAACACATCGCCTCGGATACGGACGTCCCGTGAGGACGTCGGATGTCCTCGGATATCCGCGCGACGGGCGGGCGGACGTCCGCCATTGTGGCGTGGGTCGGACGTCACAGTCAGATGTCCGACTTAAAATTTAATTATTTTTTTTTAAAACTCTATAAATACAGTTCGTTGACATTTTAATTCCGTACATTGAGTAATTGTGAATTTATTTTATTGCGGGAAGTCCTAGTGGAAGTCCTACATTGTGCAGTAGGATGGGAAGTCCCAGTGGAAGTCCTAGTAACGTGGCAGGAGGTTTTTGTGGGAAGTCCTAGTGGAAATCCACCACCGGAGATGCTCTAACTCATTCATACTCACATTTTACTGTAAAACTAATACTCTAAAAGTAGGACTCACATCCCACCAACTTTTTCAACTCACTTTCCATTAGATTTCTTAAAACCCGTGCCAGGTCAAAGTGTCTCAAATTATGTGGGACGGAGGAAGTAGTTTCCAAATAACGAGTAGAAAAATACTGAAGTCACATGGTCGGAAACAAATGCTCAAATTTTCGCTCCATCTCCCAATTCCAAAAATAAATAAATAAAACCATTAATTTTAAATCTATTCCTATTTATTTTACAACAAAGAATTAATGAAATCACATTTGATATGATAGCTAGAAAACTATTAGTGAGTGTAACGTAAAGATAATTTAAACGATGTTCTCAATAAAGAAAACAATGCATATATAGAATAATTTTGCAAATTAGAAATTGCAGAACCAATTGACTTTATTGACGATTCATCCAATTACAAATTGCTATTGAAGATGAGGTTTTTGTTAAACACATCTGCAAAAATACCCATCTTACCCTTGTCCATTGACAACCCAAACTCCACTCCTCCTTCTCTACCCTTGCAAAGATGGACAGCTCCTTGATAATCAGTATGAATACATTCATACTTAACTGCCTTCCCCCATCCAAAGTCTGCATCTGCACCGTAGTGATCAATCCTCGAAGATCCCGCGATCCAAACCACCTTCTTCCCGATCAACTCCGACATTATTTCCGATCGATTGTAAAAAAACTCCGACACCCTCGTGTTTTTTCCGACAACCTCAATAGCCGCCACAACCGCCGCCACCGCCGCCGCAAACCCCCCATTCCCTCTCAGCGTTTCACGCGTGGAGACCGCAATCAAAGGCATCACGCAGTTGCCGAAGTAGCTGTCCGGGAGCGGCGGATTGAGGCGGGGGCGGCAGTCAACCGGAGAGCCTAAGTAGTACGGCTCGTCGTCGGCGTTATCGTCGTCATCCGATCGGGCCATGGAGGTCCAGAGATGAGCGCAGACGACGACGAAAGTGGAGGGATCATTGATCGTGGCGAAGCTCTTGAGCTTCTTGATTTGGGAATCGCTGATTTTGAAAGTTGCTCGGACTAATTTTTCGAAACTGGGAAGAGGAGGGGTTAGTGAAACCGTTGGTTTGTTATTCTTGACTTGATTCCAACGGAATACGGTTAGTCTGTTGGAATCTTGGATGGAATCTCGGTTGTAGGAAGGGAGAAGATTCTTGATAGAATCTGAATCTGAATCTTCGCCTCTGTTGAAGGCGGCCCACATGCGGAGGAAGCGGGAGAGCGTGTTGGCGTCGCAAATGGCGTGATGGACGGTGAGGCCGATGCAGAAACCCTCGTCGGGAAAGAAGGTGAGTTGGATCGCGACGGTGCTGAATCGGATGTCGGCGGAGGAGTGAAGCGGCGGCGGCATTTGTGGGACGAATTGATGGAATTGGGCGGAGGGTTTGGGGGAGTTGGAGATTAGGGTGGCGAAGTCGGTGTCGGAAATGGCGACGGTGAGGGGGAGGGCGGCGGGGGTGGTGGCGGGCATGGCGGAGGGGGTGAGGGGGAAGATGATGTTGGATGATAAAGGGTGGAAGTGTTGGAGAGCGAGGGAGAGGGAGTTTTTGAGTTGGACGAGGATGGTGCTGAGGAAATGAGATTGGGAGCATCTGAGGGGGTAGAAGTGGAGAGCTTCGGGGAGGATGAAGTCGAGCCATGTCATGTCGAAGTATACGAGAGGGAGTGACTGATCGGCGCCGGAGGGTGGTGGCGTGAGGGAGTGAGTCTCCACGATTTTTACAGCCATTGAAATTATGCTTCCCTTATGAGGAATAATCTATATTACTCCATATATAGTTGGCGGAAGGTCTCTTTAAACAATGGATGTAAGTAACTTTACGTGTTTCATGATGTGAATATAAAATAGTAATGTGCAAAGAGTTATAATTGACAAACTAAAGATGTGTAGACATGCGATAGGGAAGCAAATTTAATTAATCCAGTACTAGTTTATAAATTGACAATGTTTAATAGAGAGGGGAATTAATCAAAGGACGTAATGTCTTGCGATTAGTGCAGAAGTGATGTTTGGAGCAATAGGATGAGCCTTCAATGAAGGTTATGAATTTGTTGTTTTATATTCCCCCATCTCCCATTAATTGACACCATTTGAGTTGGCAGGAATTTTAAAAATTATAGTGAAAAATCATGAAAAAAGTGAATGAAATATGATTCCTACTTTATATATTAATTTTGTAATAAAATGTAAGTGGAATTAGTTTGTGAAATATGAGTCTATTACTAGAAGTAGAAAAAAGTAAGAGTGTCAACTAATTGAGATGGACCCAAAAAGAAATTGATGCCAGTTAATAGATGACGAAAGAACTAAGTAGCTATAGCCGTCTATAAGCTACCTCATCTCTACCCAAAATGATCCAATTCTCTTTTTGTTTATCTTAACCAAGAAGATCAAATATACTAAAAATAAAAACATATTTATCTCTTCTCTAATTTCTTACAAAATTTAAGTATACAAAATCCTATATTGTCCAAGAAAAGGATCATTTTTATTACAACGGAGGAAGTACTTATAATGATTTAATGATCCTTATAGAGATTGAATTTGGACTTTACAAGATTTCTCTTTTTATGTGAAAAAAATACAAAAAAATAAGTCGCGCACGACGGCACGCGAATCGTATGGGCAATGAGTAGTAAAACAAGTTACAATTAATCAATAATTGCACATGTAATGTCCCACAATTGCGTTATTAATTAATAATGTCAATATACTTTAATAACCAAACACCGCTAAGAGCGCGTCTCACGTCTGCGCATGTATTCATTTAATATTTTTATTTTATTACAATAAATCAATAAGTATATATATGGGGGTGTTCAAATAAAATCAACTTAAATGTTTAACAAAAACTAGGGAATGTCAATAGGGCCAGTTTACGTCAGATGAATTAATTGGACGGCTAGCAATAATATTAATTATAATTTTAGAATACAAACATATAATTGTAATAATTTGGGCGTGTGATCAAATATTAACTAAGTTATGGTAATAACTAATAACTAATATTAATTTTGTATGTTAAAAACATCATAAATTTATCAATTTTCTTGTCTTGATAAACTTATATCTTTGTGTTGATAAATTTAATACACTGAATTGAATTATTACTGTAAATTAGTTATCACTCTAGTGCAATCCATATATATCTAAATTTTGAATAGAATTAAATATTAGTTTAATCCATATGAATAGCTCTAGACGATTTCCACATCAATTGAAATTCGGCCTCGTCTATGCCAAATGTATATTACTATAAAGAATTGATACAACATTTTTAGTGAATGGTGGGCTAAATTTAGTCAAAAGTTCTATTATGTGTCTCATGTTGTTAATATTTAATAAAAATAATACTATAGAATATTAACAATTAATAAGGTGTTTGACCAAAGTCAAAAGGTATAGATGGCAAAAAATATCGGAATTTTGATTTTCGTGATTGAACTATATATATATTGATCATGTTTATAGAGGAGATAATGGAGTGACAAATTTTCTGGCTGATGTAGAATCCATGTTATCAACTGAGCTCCATGAAAGTTAAGAATTTGTTGTTGTATTACCAGTAATTATAAGCAACTTATAATTGAAAGTATATGCTCCCTCCGTTCTTTAGTAATAGAGGCGTTTCTTTTCGGCACAGAGATTAAGAAAAAATTGTGTTGGGTGAGTTAAGTAAGGGAGAATAAAGTAGAAAATGAAAAAGATAGAGAGATGAAGAGAGAAAAAATTAAGACAGGGTGAATAGGTGTGAAAAAATGGATTGACTTTTACTAAAAAGGGAAATAACTCTATTACTATGGAACGTACCAAAATAATAAAATAACTCTATTACTATAAAACGAGGAGAGTATTAGCTGGCATTAGCTAATTATGCTAAAACATATTAAAAAAAAAAAAAGAACTACTTTTCCCCACTTTATTAGCCTCCAAACAAATTTAAATAAAGTTACAATCATTCTATCTATTATTTTTCTTCCCACAATGAAATTACTTGCAAAAACACATAAATTCACAAATTGCTATTGATGTGTAGGAATTTGTTAAACACATCTGCAAAAATACCCATCTTACCCTTCTCCATAGACAACCCAATCTCCACTCCTCCTTCCCTACCTTTACAAAGATGAACTGCTCCTTGAAAATCAGTATGAATAGTTTCAAACTTCACCGCCTTCCCCCATCCATAATCCGTATCTTCACCGTAATGATCGATCCTCGACGATCCCGCAACCCAAACCGCCTTCTTCCCGATCAACTCCGACATTATTTCCGATCGATTCTCGAAAAACTCCGACACCCTCGTGCTTTTTCCGACAACCTCGATAGCCGCCACAACCGCCGCCACCGCCGCCGCAAACCCTCCATTCCCTTTTATCTTCCCGTGTGTTGAGAAGGCAAGCAATGGCATCACGCAGTTGCCGAAGTAGTCGTCGGGAAGCGGCGGGTTGAGGCGGCGGCGGCAGTCGATGGGAGAGCCTAAGTAGCAAGGCTCGTTGTTGTTGTTGTCGTTGTCGTCGTCGTCCAGTCTGGCCATGGAGGTCCAGAGATGAGCGCAGACGACGACGAAAGTGGAAGGATTCTTGATCATGGCGAAGCTCTTGAGCTTCTTGATTTCGGCGTCGCTTATTTTGAACGTTGCTCGGACTAATTTGTTGAAATTGGGAAGAGGGAGTGTTAGTGAAAAAGTTGGTTTGCTTTTCTTGACTTGATTCCAATGGAATAGGGTAAGTCTGTCTGAATCTTGGATGGAATCTCGGCTGTAAGAAGGGAGAAGATTCTGTATAAAATCAGAATCTTCGCGGCCGCCGTCTTTATTGATGGCGGCCCACAAGCGGAGGAAGCGGGAGAGGGCGTTGGCGTCGCAAACTGAGTGATGGATTGTGAGGCCCACGCAGATTCCCTCGCCGGGGAAGTGGGTGAGTTGGATTGCGATGGCGCTGAATCTGATGTCGGTGGGGGAGTTAAGCAGCGGCGGCATTTGTGGGACGAATTGATGGAATTCGACGGCGGGTTTAGGGGAATCCGAGACTAGGGTGGCGAAGTCGGCGTCAGAGGTGGCGACTGTGAGGGCGAGGGAGGCAACGGCGGTGACAGGCATGGCGGAGGGGGTTAGTGGGAAGATGATGTTGGATGCGAGAGGGTAAAAGTGTCCGAGAGTGAGGGAGAGGGAGTTTTTGAGTTGGACGACGATGGTGTTGAGGAAATGAGATCGGGAGCATTTGAACGGGTACAAGTGGAGATCCTCGGTCAGGATGGAGTTGAGCCATATCATGTCGAAGTATACAAGAGGAAGCGACTGCTCTGTGGTGCCGCCAGACTGCGGCGGCGACATAGAGTAGGTATCCACGATTTTTACAGCCATTGAAATTATATCATATATTCTCTTCGTCCCAAGGTAATATTTAAGCGATGTTATTTTTCTGTAACATTTAAAGGAAATAAAGGTTGTCCAAAATTCAAAATAGTTTACCACAATTTTCAAAATAGTCAAATCAAAGTGATAAATAGGTCTTATCTCCTCATCATCATATCTCAAAGTAAACGTACACTAAAATAATCAATTAAACGTGTAATAAATCGACGTAGAGATCAGCAATGTGTGATACCAATTGCTTTTCTGGATAGGAAAAGCCATCCACTTTGTTCTTGTAGAGCACTTCTGCTATCCTACCAAAGTTTACAACTTTATCCACAACATTTTTGGGCACACATTTTATCTTCACCAATTCTTCGTTCACATCCTTCCATCCAATCTCAATTAAATCCATAAATTTGGAAAGCGTTTCTTGCTTCGATGCGCTTTTATCTTTCATATAGCAATCCACCACCGTAGGTAATTCTCCCTTCTTATTCTCGCGCTTCACATGCATATATACACATATATATCATTATCTATATTTATAAGAAATAGAGGCAATTTTGCATGCATGACAATGTTAAACATTAATGTGTAAAGTATTAAATACTTAAAATTTTTTGGAAACGAGGTTATATTTTTTAAAATTGAGGTCACAAACTATTTTTGTAAACTTTATATCTCCATTTAATATATCCAACCTCTTTTTTCTCTTTACAATTAAAATTCAACACTCTATCTTTCTCTATTTAACCGTACTTACATGCACCCACGTTTTCCTCTCCTCAGTTATACACATTAACCAACAACTCATAATATCTTGTGTCCATTAAAAAATATGTCATCTTAGCCAGGACAGATGCAGTATATATTAGAGTTTATTCTTATTTAGTAGTGCTTACTTCATGGCTGGCCAAGTCCTGCAATTGCCTTCCTAATGTAGCAGTGGAAGTCAAGATTTTGGGGGCGCTAAGCAGCCATTGAGTTGTTTCTTGATTGAAAGATTTCATAGTGGGGATTAGAGCTGTTGACATCACATAAATACAGCTTGTGATAACTGAGTTCTTCATGTATTCTTCATAACAAGGCATTTCCCCTTCCATAACCCACTTCAGTTCTTGATTGTAAGCTCTAGCAAGTTGTTTCACCTGCCCATATATAACACAATTTCAAAAAATTAAATGTCAAATTAAACATGTATGCGGTCCTATGTATACACAACCCCACAACTTAATTACTATATGAAACAATTGATTATAATGATTATTAGTGACAGAGTCAGACATTTCACGTTGTAGGTCCAAATAGACATTCACAGAAGTCTCTCAACGATATTTCTTTTGAAATCAAAATAAAAATAGATTGTCCATAAAATTACTTAAATACCCTTGTGCATGAAAACTTTAACATGGATTGAATTCTTGATTCCCAAATTTAACTAATTGAATAGTTACATCTTAAAATTTTCATAAAAGTACTTAAATACCCTTGTGCATGGGAACATCCCAAAGTGTGTCGCATATAAGAGGGAAGGAATTGAAATTGAAAATGAAAAGTGTGGGACATACTGTTTCTATGAAACAAGGAACTGCAAACAGTTTATCTTGTTTGGCTGCTTCATGTTGGAATTCTTGAAAGATGCTCATAATAAATCTATATGCAATTTGCATGTAATCTGGGAGTACATCAATCTCATCAAAGTCCCACCTGAGACAAATTAAATTATAGTTCAAGGTTAATTAGTTACAAATTTTCTAAGAGTTATTTTTCGTGTGCACATGTTTGTGGATCTAGCTACAAAAAGATAGATCTGCATCTAAGGAAGGTGACATATAAAAGATTCTTCTACATCAGATTAATTATATTTATTGAGAGAAATGTTATTCTACATATTACTCCACAAAAGATCAAAATTCGATTAATTCTTAATTCATACGAGGTATATTTGAAACTATAGAGAAATGAAAATTTGAGTTTTGATTTTATGTAATTAGTAAACTAATTGACATGCATGAATAATGATTATTGTAAGGTATTATAATAAAATCAAATTGATGAAAAAAAACTAACGCTGACATAGACTAAACAATAAGATACTCACAAGTGATGCAAATGTAGCATGACATTTCTCAGAATATATATTTTACATACCTCTCCAATATCCGAGTAAAAAGTTGAGCTTCTTCAAGTGTAGCATAATTGTCATAGATATCATCTATAACAGTAACCATTAGCACACTTTTGGCAACATCTCGTCTAATGCAACTGTATTCAGCTTCATAACCATATGTTGTTCCCAAAAGATAGCATTCTACTACTCTATCTCTTACAAATGGCAATTTCGACTTAAGCTCAAATTTATTCCACCACCTTCAAAAATCAGACTAAATTTGATTAAATTAGTGGTTAAGATCTGAATTAAAATTAAAAACCCATATTCAAGGGTGTGCATTTGTAATTATACAATTTTTTGAGATATTCACACGTGAATTATCTCACTTTAACAATAAAAATAAAAATAAAGATCAATTTAAATACTTAGCAGATCACTCTTCTTATTACTAATTGGTTTTGACGGGGGAATTTCCCCACCTAGACAAAGGCCGGTTGCGTCCCTGGGTTTTGAGATGGAACGTCACTTTTAGTCTATATGACTGTACCTAATCTCTGTAAAATCTAGTATAGTATCATCAGTTTTAATCTTACCCGGAAAGTTCGGAGAGCTCTTTCCTATACATGTTCTGCAAGAAGTTGAAGTTCAATTTGGCTAGTTTCACGAGGAGAGGATCATCGTCCGTTGATTCGTACAGGGAAATGTAAAAACGGACGGTCAAGATTGCAAGCCCCCGATGAATGGAGAGTTGGAGAGCTTGCTCCACTTTCTCTTTCATGGGAGACTCTAATTCTGGCAACATACGATTCAAGTGATGATTTGTAAATTCCAGTGCTTCATCTAAAATAGTTTCATGGTGAATCCTCACATGAGCGGCTTCATACAAACTTAGAAGCCCCTCAACATCGCTACAAAGGCTTCCCTTCAATTTGTTGCCTTCCTCAACAAATTTGTCAAAAACACCTGTTTCAATAACATTATATTATATTTATGTCGAAATTTTAATTCAATATGATAATCCATATCCCAATTTTATTCGATTGAAATAGGGCAATAGTAATATGTATCAAAAAAATTATGTAAAAACTTCGTTATTCAAAAGGAGTACGTAAAGATCAACTTTGATCCTAAACATATGACCAAAATACGAATTTAGCAAAAAACATTCACTTTTTGAAAAACGGGTCCATAACAAATGAAAATGTCGCCGAAATTGTCTTTTTTTTTACGGTTCCATCAAAAAACTTAGGTCAACACTAATTGCACAATTGTATGACAGTTAGTTTTTTGACAGAGCCGTAAAAAAAGACCATTCCAACAAAGATTTCATTTGTTATTAACTTGTTTTTTAAAAAGTGAATGTTTTGGACCAAATTTATATTTTGGTCATATGTTTAGGACAAAAATTGACCTTAAGACATCAAAAGTGAATGACATACTGCAAGATACGTGATAATGATGTTGTCTGAGCAAGCGAAATCGAAGGGCGGTAGTGAACAGATCGTAGTCTTCATCGGAATCATCATAGACTTGTCGGAGCTTTTCTTCGATTTCAGTTTCGAAATGATGAGCCAATCCCAACCGCTCGAGCTTGTCGACTAATACAATCAGTTCAGACGAAGTTGCAGCCATCAAAACGATTGCTGCTTCTTTCTTCAGAGCTTCAATATCCTCATTATACTTATTCTGCAGCTGCCCGAAAAATATTTTATTTTATGAACAATAATATATATAGATATAGTAGTTAATTTTGGTCGAATTGAAATTTTATAAACAATAATACTATATAGATATAGTATATACCTTATGATCGAATGTAAACGTAGTGAAATTCTCAGCCCACAAGCTAGGGGTGAAAGCGGTGGTGGGTGGGCGAAAGTTAGCGGAAGCCATTTTCGTTATTGCTCAAAACAATGGTGTGATTCACCTTTTTGTGCTTGATTAATGGTGTGAAATTTGCAAGAAAGCTTTCAACAATTTATAGGCACACACACGGAAGTGCCAGGGGTATTTTGGTAAATTTCACTTTCCATTAAAATTTTGGTACAAAGTTAAAAGAAAATTCAGTTGTCCATGAGTTTTTTATTTGTAACTATAAACAGTGACGCAAATAGGTATTAATGGGACGGCGTGGACAACTAAATAATGTGATTTTGAGTATAAGACTCTTGAAACAAATGATAGTAAAACAAACTTTGTTAGATGGGATAATTGAGAATATTTTAAAACTCATAATTTATTATTTAAATTTTAAAAGTTCTCACTGGAAACACCACTTCCCGTCCGACTTGCATGTGTTAAGCATGCCGCCAGAACAAACGAGAAATGATATATTCTCCGTCTGACAATACCTACGTTTATGCATTGAGCATTGTATATTTTGTGTCACTGTCAATATGTATCTCTATTATGATCTCTCTCAATTTATTGCTAATTGTGCTAGTACAACTTCCACGATGTTGTCAATTCTTTCGACATTGAAATTGCTTCCGCGACACCACAGTAACTACAAGTATTTGTTGGTATTTTTAGTTATTTTCTCTCATTAATCATTCATCGACACTAAAATACCTAGCAAAACTAGATCATAACTCTAGCCACATAAATTGCTAGCACGGCCAACTGAGTTTATCGCATTGACTAGAAAAATTGGATAGTTATGATAATTTAAATTTCCCCTTCGAACAATTAGGCAGACATCACCACTATTTAAAAATTGTTCAATCTTGTATGATAGTATGGTATTTTTTTTTTTTTTTTGTTTCATTATACTATGATAAAATGCATAAAATGGAATAAATTTTGTCGCGACGACTTGTTGGTTCACACATTCACATGAGAAGAAATCTATCAAATTGTCAATTGTCAGATTGAATCAGTAAATTCGGGTTAAGATATGTGGTTTTGTTTTTTATGGCGGCTAAATTCGGGTTAAATATGTGGTTTTGTTTTTTAAGGCGGCTAATCTGGTCAAACAACTTCAAATTATAGTAACACTAGTTGGTGTTTAGGAAATAGGAATTAAATGTTAAATATTAGCATTTCGATCCCAATATATTTTTTATTGATTAGAAATCAATATGTTTTTATTCTATCATATTCGTATACAATAGCCAGGCAATAGGTGTATTTTAATGCCCCATTCATGAAAATTGACATTTTTTTTAAATTTATCCATTAAAATTAATTAATTTCTTCTCTTTAAACCATTTCGCGTCACATTAATCATATAGTACATCATCTCAATTATAACATATACTATCACTCTGGCTCACTGCTAAACATAACTACAATCTTAACTCTTAACTAGGAGTACTACTATTATTTTAATTATTTTTTTGCTCTTTTAATCTCATATTTTATCAAATATAGATTGGTCTAACCAATTAGGTTGCATCCCATAGTCAAAGTTATTTTTTATTATAATTTTAACAATTCGGTCATAGCTAGAAGCCTAAAAACCACATGAAAATAAGAAAATGCACATGACATGTTGATAGAAGAAATTGTCGTATCCCCTCGTAAATTATGGGTGTTTAATTTTGTTTAGTCCATGAATGTTTATATTTATTGTTATATTAATTATAAGGTAAAGTTAAAATATAGGAGTATTAATTTGATGACGGTTTTTTTCTTCAAATCCGACCCAATCCATATTTTCATACCCTCAAATTAAAGCTGATAATTTATAGTACTACTACCTTCCTACACTTTCTTATATTAAAAAAGTTAAAGAAATTAAAATTTTAGTAATTTCTTTTCTCTGAGCAGTGGTTTTGATCAATGTAATGGTTTTGTCCAGATTTGGGCAATATATCTCGAATGTTTAAAATCTATGCATCTATACTACCCATCACATATATATGTATAATAATTTATTGTTAGAACATATTTTATGCCCCTATATTTGGTTACATTAAAAAATAACCATTGATGTGTTTATTTTGAATGATAAAATTAGAATGAAAATAAATCGTCAAAGTTAAAATATGAGAATAAGTAGTATTTCATGGCCTATTTTCGAAATTAAATAGGATGATGCTTTAAATTGAGTTGAATTGTTTAATTGATTGATATTGGGTTACTAAATCGACTAAAGCCCAACAAGGAGAAAGAAAATGGGCTAAACAATCATTCTGCAACTGAGCAATGGAGATTATGTCCACACCTACTATTGTGGCCCAAAAACACAAGTTTAGCCTGCGAAGCACAGTTCAATTGATGAGATACTTCTTTTAAAATTAATAGATTGAAGATTTAATGATTATTAGTAAATCAAACAAACATTTATCCTCCTCACATATGTATATATGAACTCTATTTAAAATTATTATTTTAAACAAAAAGGATCAGGAGTGATTTCCCATTTATCTCTAATTGTGGGGTTGATTCCAACTCTTGACCTATTGAATAGATGGAAAAAAATTCAACTAGGTTTGGTTTCATGACTTCATCGTCTACCAAAATACTACTCTTTCTGTTCCATTGAAAATGAAATGTTTTCCTTTTGGGTTGTCCCATTGAAAATGAAACGTTTCGTAAAATGGAAATACCATTTTAATTTATTCTCTTTTAATTAACTCACAAAACAACACTACATAAAATCTCGTGTCAAAAAGCAAGCTTTCATATTTAATGGGACGGAGAAAGTACTTGATAAATTGAAACAAAAATAACTCCCTCCGTTCCTTGTTAATAGAGCTGCTTCTTTTCAGCACGGTTGATAGAATAGTGTGTTCAGTGGATAGTGAATAAAGTGAGAGAGAATAAAATAAGACAGATGATTATTTTTTTCAAAAGTAGAAATGATCAATTACCTTAGAACTTTCTAAAATAGAAAATGACTTAATTAATATGGAATGGAGGGAGCATGCAAAAGCACACACCAAACACTACACTATTAGCATATGCATGCATGTGCAAAGTACAATCTAGTGAAAGAACAAAAAAGTGATAAAAGAAACATGAGTAGATGCCCTTTCCTTTAATTGGCATAATGTCACTCCCTATATAGTTGGAATCTATAGAGTATCACAAAAATATGCCTATTTCATTAGAGTAATTGCTTTGGTTGCTATTTTGTTTTAGAGTTTGAGTCATTCATATCATGTGCCATTGATGAGAATCACCAAAATTATTACAAGATGATGGAAGCCATTGCGAAAGCTACTTGTTTGAATCTATTCTTAGCAAAAGATGACAACAAGATAAAGTTTGGTTGATTGTGGTTATTTTCAGCTTGGATGATACTCTTGTACCACATACTATTTTCTTATTTTTATATATACACTGAAGAAACGTTTGAAGTTGAAATTGGTGAGCAATAAAGTATAAGTACATTACAATAATTAACAACAAATTCAATGTATAAATAAAAACAAAATGTTCAATCGAAAACAACTATAGGTAAAAAAGTCACATCCCGGCTTTATTTTTCATCCTCGTCAACCAAATTTATGAATAATAGTTTTTTTATTTCTAGGAGAAGTTTCAAATAACTGTCACAGACAATAAAAAGTTAGCAAACTAAGAGGAGAAAACGCCACAAATGCAAAATACTCAAATTTGAAAGATAACATTGTATTTTCTCTTAATTTCCCACAGCATATATATTCGCATGAAATTTTATTAATATTTTATATTAAGGCACAATACTTAGGCTAGCTAAATAGAATAGGCAATACCTTGGTGAATTTTACTTGATGATGTTTTTTCATTGTATATTTTGCTTTACTAATAATAATATGCGCAGTGGAGTATAATACCCAATTTCTGACTCATTTGCAATTTAAATCAATCTATCAAAATTTAGCACTTTTTGACATTATTATTGTTGGAATGGAGGGGGTAAAAATTATTACTCCATTGTTTGAATAGGATGAATTACTTGGTGAGTTTTAAATTTATGAATAATAGGTTTTTTTTTAGGAAGTTAGATCAAATTTCGATCGTACTTAAATTTTCTCAATTACTTCCTCCGTCCCTAAAAATTTATCACCTATTTCCTTTTTCGTCTGTCCCTAAAATTTGTCACCTTTCCCTTTTACCATTTTTGGTAATGGACCTCACATTCCATTAACTCATTCATACTCACATTTTATTATAAAACTAATATATAAAAGTAGGATCCATATGCCACTAATTTTTTCAACCCACTTTCTATTATATTTCTTAAAACCTGGGCCAAGTTAAATGGTGACAAATTATGGGGGACAAGTAGGGGTGCTTAAACGGTTCTCCGTTTCTCGGTTAACCGGAATCGGAACCGGAACCGACCGGTTAATTAAGGAACCGGAACCAAATTTTTCGGTTCCGGTTCCGGTACCGGTTCCAACTTTTTAAATAAAACCGGTTCCGGTTCGGAACCGGTCGGTTCCGGTTCCTAACCGGGAACCGGATTATAATTCAATTTTATTTTTTTATAATTTAATATACTAATAAATCTAATTTAATAGAATTAATTTTGAATTAAAATAAAATAATTTGAAACATTGCGTGATTTTTAGATTTAAAAAGTGTTAGATTTGCGAGCTCTGTTTCTGAAGTATTTAAAATGTTTAAACCGTGATACTTTGAATCTACAATTATTTCCCCAATCAATTTTTGATGAACTAACTACAATGAGTAGGATATCATAAGTTTGTTTTTAATTTCCAAAAGAACTTATACAATTACAATATCATTTCATATGATAGAAATTTAACTTTATAACAAATATATGTAACAATTCATTTAACATATGATTTTAACATGTTTGTGAATAATTTATTAATTGTTCCGTTATAAACCAAAAAGTCACAACAAGATCAATTAGTTATATTAGAAATTCCATTGAATATTTGTTTAGCCAAAAAGGGGAAATGGAATTCAATTTTAAAACTTATTTTTTAACAAAATTGCTAAAGTTTAGAACTCCTAATTTTTTTTATTAAAAAATTGCTAACATAAACTAATCCGACCTACTACACTTGACATCACTCTTATCCATATATGAATATTATTGTATTGTTGGTTTGTACTTTTGTGTATTTACTTGATTTTTTTATGTATTATTTGTTATATTTCTAGATGTTGGCTTATTATTTTTTTAGTATTGAACTATCTAACATTATAAATAAATTCGGATTAAAATTACACATCGGTTCCGGTTCGGAATCGAAATCGACCGATTCTTAACCGATCGGTTCCAGTTCCGATTCCAGTTCTAGGATTTATGAAAATTTAAAACCGATTAACCGATCAACCGATCCGGTTAGAACCGGAACCGGCCGAATAAGCAGGCCTAGAGACAAGGGAGTATTAAATTGACAAAGACAGGTGATGGAAGAAAGAATGTAAGTAAAGTGCCACGTGTATATGATGGGACCCACGTGTAACTGCCATGTGGTTCTCTCCCTCCCACCTCCTCCGTCTCTTCCCTCCCTTCCCAAAATTCACACACAGTGATTGCACATGCCACAAACAATCCCATCAAACCAACTCACCATTTTCTAACTCTCACTAGAATCACATGTAGGAAGAAGAAATGAAAACGAGAAACCAAAAGAAGCGAAACCGAAAACCCAACAATTAATTTAACACCACCTCCTTGCATGTGAATTGTCAACTCCCTCCCTCCCCTTTAATTTAACACACACTCTCTAACTCATTCCATTTCCCAACCGATGGCCGGAAACGAGTGGATAAACGGTTATTTGGAGGCGATTTTGGACAGCGGCGCCTCCGCCATCGACGAGCAGAAACCGGCCGTCACCGTGGCCGAGAGAGACGGCTTCAATCCGACCAGATACTTCGTGGAGGAGGTGGTGACCGGCGTGGACGAGAGCGACCTCCACCGCACCTGGATCAAGGTCGTCGCCACCAGGAACACCAGGGACCGAAGCTCCCGCCTCGAGAACATGTGCTGGCGCATTTGGCACCTCGCCCGCAAGAAGAAACAGGTACTATACCATTTCCACAAAGAGAGAGAGAGAGAGAGTTTTTCTTCTACTCCATTTTTCTGCGATTCTCGCTTTCATCGGATTAATCGTGATTAGCACCGGAGAAATTCTGATTATGTTTAAATGACTTTTGTTGATTCTGACTGTTTTATACACAATTTTTGTTTTACATCTTTTTCAAATGGAATAGTATCTCTTTGTTAGTGGAATAGTAAAAAGTGTTTTTTGTCAAATACTGTTTGTTTTCTGTTAACTTTTTCTCCTTCCTCAGAATTTTCTTCTATCATGGTCACATAGTGTCTATTCCTATTTACTTTAATAAACAATAACAAAGAAAAACTTAGTTTCATAAGTCAATTGAGGTTGTTGTTAGGGAGATTCAATATATAGAACAGAAAAACGGATATCTGAAAATGATTATTGAACAGAAAAACGGATATCTGAAAGTCGTGATAATCACTTTCAGATCAAATCAATTTCGGTGGTTCTACCAAAGTTATTTGATCGGATAAAATTCAGAGAATGCAGAAAATTCATATGTGTATTCGAGATTTTACAGAACCAGAAGAATCGATCAGAATATGAAGAAGACGAACCAGTGTACCTGCTGATGAAACAGTGCATCTGTTGGGAATATAACTGAAAATAACTAATTTTCAAAAGGTTTCCGAAATTGCAAATTAGTCCTTTGACTTTCAGAAATTACTGATCAATCAAGTTAATCCAATTACACTAAAATTAGTCCTTTGACTTTCAGAAAACAACAGGGGCTGCCGCCCCTTGGACATCATAATGAATTCAAATAAGCGTGCACTCCGCACCTCTATACTTAAATGATGTATCATTATAACAATACTGATCAATCAAGTTAATCCAATTACACCAAAATATCCAACAGTTGTTTCATTAATTGTATGAATCTTGGAATGGTTTTATGGTTATTTAATCTGTCTAATGTCTATATAAGTCTTGCTACTATCATGGCTTTAACTAACATATGTGTTTGGTAGTTGGAATGGGAGGATGTGCAGCGTATAGCGCAAAGGGAGGGGGAAAGAGAGGAAGGCCGCAAGGATGTAACGGATGACATGTCCGAAGATCTGTCTGATGGCGAGAAGGGAGACGTTATAGAGCCTGTTAAACCCGACAGCCCCACGAAACACTTGGATCGTAACTTCTCAACCTTGGAAGTATGGTCCGATAGTAACAAGGAGAAGAAGCTTTATATTGTTCTCATAAGGTGTCACTAATATCTTCTGTCAATGTAGTTTGATTCTGCATTATAGTATCTGATTGAATTTGTCGTCTTGGTTAGTCTACATGGACTTGTCCGTGGTGAAAATATGGAACTTGGTCGGGACTCTGATACCGGTGGTCAGGTAATGATAGTATACATAATGGTATTATATATAACCAATGATTTTTTTTGTCAAGTTCTTACACTAACTAGTTTAGTTCAAATGATAGATAAAATATGTTGTGGAACTTGCTCGAGCACTTGCTAAGATGCCCGGTGTGTACAGAGTAGATCTCTTCACAAGGCAAGTTTTGTCTTCAGAGGTAGATTGGAGTTATGGTGAGCCCACGGAAATGCTAAGTAGCGGTCCTGAGGAAGCCAACCTCGGAGAAAGCAGTGGGGCTTACATTGTGAGGATACCATTCGGGACCCGAGACAAGTATCTTAGCAAAGAGCTGTTATGGCCTCATATCCTGGAGTTTGTTGATGGAGCACTCGCTCACATTCTCAATATGTCGAAGGCTTTGGGCGACCAAATTGGTGGGGGGCAGCCGGTCTGGCCATACGTGATCCACGGTCATTATGCGGACGCAGGTGATAGTGCTGCTCTCCTTTCAGGTGCCTTAAACGTTCCGATGGTCTTGACAGGGCACTCTCTGGGTAGAAACAAGCTAGAACAGCTGCTTAAGCAGGGTAGGCAGTCGAAAGAGGATATTAATTCCACGTACAGGATTATGAGGAGGATCGAAGGAGAGGAGCTCTCGTTAGATGCTGCGGAGTTGGTTATCACGAGTACTAAACAGGAGATCGAGGAACAGTGGGGACTGTATGATGGTTTTGATGTAAAGCTCGAGAAAGTTTTGAGGGCTCGAATGAGACGCGGGGTCAATTCTCACGGTCGTTTCATGCCTAGAATGGCGGTAATAATACTCTTTTTGTTGATTTCCAGGGTATGAATCGAACTCAAAATCATTTTTACTTGCAGGTTATTCCTCCCGGGATGGACTTCAGCAACGTCGTGGTTCAAGAAGATATTGCTGAAGGTGATGGCGACATTGCGGCACTAACAAATGAAGGTTCATCGACCCAAGCAGTACCTCCTATATGGGCAGAAGTAAGCATCCTATCTGTTTATACTCTCCTTTCCCATCAGAATAATGCACTCCGGTCGACGTTTCATACCAATTTCTTGCGCGGTCGCCTTAGGTGATGCGGTTCTTGACCAATCCACACAAGCCAATGATTCTAGCTCTGTCGCGTCCTGATCCAAAAAAGAACATAACGACTCTTGTGAAAGCCTTTGGTGAGTGCAGGCCATTGCGTGAGCTTGCTAATCTTGTAAGTCAGCTGTCACAGTTTGTTTTTTTACTTTATGGTTTAAAATTGGCTCATGACATTGTACGTATGACTATGGCATTCATTGCAGACTCTTATAATGGGAAACAGGGACGATATAGATGAAATGTCGGGGGGCAATGCCAGCGTGCTCATTACTGTATTGAAGCTAATCGATAAGTATGACCTTTATGGGCAAGTGGCTTTCCCTAAGCATCACAAGCAATGTGATGTTCCAGAGATATACCGGTTAGCTGGCAAAACGAAGGTTTGTTTGAAACATTAATCATCAGAATTTTCATCATACAACTATTATGTTGAATATGAATGTCACAGGGAGTCTTCATAAATCCGGCTGTGATTGAACCCTTTGGACTCACACTAATCGAGGTTCGTTTTTTGTTGCACTGCTGATATTTGGATTTGGTATAAAAAGATGTGAATATTGTAATTCGGAAATGTAGGCTGCAGCTCATGGACTTCCAATGGTGGCAACGAAGAA
Source organism: Salvia hispanica (assembly GCF_029641045.1). NCBI lineage: Eukaryota > Viridiplantae > Streptophyta > Magnoliopsida > Lamiales > Lamiaceae > Salvia > Salvia hispanica. The sequence continues at coordinate 2,575,511 of NC_142692.1, read as the reverse complement.
TGGCGGACCGGTGGATATTCATCAGGTAATAAAGCTGCCACATGCTGTTTTTATATCGAATGAGGTGATCTGTTTAGTGATGCAGTTGTTTTTATATGATACAGGCCCTTCATAATGGTCTTCTCGTGGATCCTCATGATCAGAACGCGATTGCTGATGCACTTCTTAAGTTAGTGTCGGAGAAAAACTTGTGGAACGAATGCAGAAAGAACGGCTTAAAGAACATTCATCTTTTCTCATGGCCAGAGCATTGCCGAACATACTTGACAAGGGTGGCAGCGTGTCGGATGAGGCACCCGCAGTGGCAGACCGACACTCCAGCAGACGAGCAAGCTGCAGAGTACTCGTTAAACGACTCACTCAAAGACGTCACGGATATGTCGTTGAGGCTGTCCCTAGACGGTGACAAAACATCGCTGAACGAGTCACTCGACATGGCAGCCTCTGGCGACAACCAGGTGCAAGACCAGGTCAAGAAACTCTTGAGCAAAATGAACAAACCGGAGCCAGGGGCACGAGACTCCGATGCTGACAGGAAACTGAGTGATGCACCGAGCAAGTACCCGGTGCTGAGGAAACGACGTAAACTGATAGTCTTAGCGATTGACTGCTACGACAGCGATGGAGCGCCAGAGAAGAAGATGATCAGTCTGATCCAGATGATCTCGAAGGCAATCAAGCTGGATGCACAATTTGGAAGGCAGTCGGGAGTTGCATTGTCGACAGCTATGCCAATGTCCGAGCTGTCCGAGTTTTTGAAGTCGGGGAATATCAAACTAAATGATTTTGATGCCTTGATATGCAGCAGTGGTAGTGAAGTGTATTATCCTGGCACTTACACAGAGGAGGGAGGAAAGCACTGTCCTGATCCAGACTACGCGACGCATATTGAGTATCGATGGGGTTCAGAAGGCTTAAAGAAGACCATCTGGAAACTAATGAACACGGCAGAGGGACTGAAATCGAGCCATTCATCCGGTGTTATCGAACATGATGTTAAATCGAGCAATTCTCATTGCCTGTCGTACGTGATAAAGGATCTCAGTAAGGTCAGTTCTAAAAATACGAAATCTTCTTTGAGTTAAAATTATTTGAATGAAGAGATGAACTTGAGTTTGGTTTTTGGACAGGCCAGAAAAGTAGACGATTTGAGACAGAAGCTTCGGATGAGGGGTCTTCGTTGCCACTTGATGTATTGCCGGAATTCCACAAGAATGCAAGCCGTTCCTCTTCTCGCGTCACGATCACAGGCTCTCAGGTATCCAATCTTATCCATTTTATGGTGATTTTTAGTGTTTTATTTTCGATGGTGGTGAGGTGATTTTGTTATCGAATAGGTATTTGTTTGTGCGTTGGCGACTAAACGTGGCAAACATGTGTGTGGTTCTCGGAGAAACTGGGGACACCGATTATGAGGAGATGATATCCGGAACACACAAGACTCTGATCATGAAAGACGTGGTGGGAAAAGGATCGGAGGAGCTGCTCAGGACGTCAGGAAGCTACCTAAGAGACGATATAGTCCCGGGAGACAGCCCGCTCATCGCCTACGTGAAAGGAGGGGCAACAGCAGAGGAGATATTTGAGACGTTAAGGCAACTCTTCAAAACCGCAGCGTGAGAACACATTTGCATACGCCATTTCTCGATTTATTCGTGTCATCCTGCTAATCTTCTCTTATCGTTCCAATTTTATCGTTCTTTGTTTTGCTGCCATCTTATTACATTGTTGACTGCTATACTACTAATGTATGAATATTTACACTACTTATTGTGCATCATAATTTTATTGAATAGTTGTACTGTATTTTCGATTTTCAGAATCGTGATTATAAAAAGGAGATATTTATGTAGCTTAAGTTCACACTTCAAATCACATTGAAATGTGCTCCAATTTAAGTGAATTCTATATTGGTGTATGGAAAAATTTGTATTGTGAAACCAAGAAAAAGTGAAAAACTTCGAAAGAGGAAAGATGTGTAAGTCATTCTATGTTTGACTAGAAAATGTAAATATACATCTTAGAACTAAAAGTGTCTGCATTCACAAAAAAAAGTGAAGCCAAAGAAAATATTGATATGCGTCGTTATTGTAGTATATTACTCTTTTTATTTTTAATTCAAATAACGATGAAACAGAAGTATTTTATAAGGCTATCAATTAAGAATAATTTAGTGATGAGTAGGCATCATTACACGTAATAATTGATCTATCTAAAACCGGAATTTGTGAAGTCGAACATAATGAATAAGAGCGTCGTTAGACAGTGGAGTTAGCGGCAGTTCTAAAGGTCGAAAGGGGCTAACGGAAGGGTTGGTCGACCCCAAACCCAATTTACATGAATCCGTCATTTTGATTAATTACAAGTAATCTTGTAATATAAGATAATTAAACGAAATGATCATATTAATTTTGTGGCTCGAGGCCTCCATAACTACAATAACTAAAAGAAGATGCAAGATAATTAGATGATCATATTAATTATGTGGCCCATGGGCGACCATATTACAGCTGAGTGATTTTTTATTCCAAAAACTTTCACAATATTACAAAAAATAGAAACATGATACTATATTAATAAAATAAAAGCAGCAATGAGACGTCGTCGTTTTTGTATTCATTTGCAGCCGTATTTGCATGGAGCTTCTGGATATGTTGGAAGATCTTCATACTGCTTCACTAATGAGTTCAAATAAATTGTGTTAGTAAATCAATTATAAATAATATTTTCATGCTATACATATCTTCAATCCACTCTAACTCAAAACTGTTTTATTTTGTTCAAATTATAATCCTTCATGTGATACTCGGATCATACAATTATTCAAAAAATACTTTCATGTGATAAAAAAAAAATTGGATTTCTCGAACAAAAAATAAATAAATCCGGAGATGATTAAAAATACTTACATGTGCGAACTGTTCTGTAAAAATCTAAAATTTGTCTATCTTCAACTTGTGCAGAGTAAATGAGATTGAATTGCCTAGCTTCTGCAACTTGTGACGAAAGTAGAAGAAACATAGTTAAGAAAAGGCCAACAAAAGCAATTGCTTTGATTCCCATTTTCTTGATCAAATTAATTATTCTATGAAACTTTTTGCAATGACTTGAAAACAATGATATGTTTATCTTTCATATTTATACTTCAATTTTCGGTGATCGATCACTGTTAGCGGTCAACTTAAGGCATCTATTGCTATTGGTCTCCGATTAGGTGAGATTTGGGAGCAATATGTCTATGAAGAGACCAAGTTGTATGTTGAATTTTTGCTTTTAATTATTTATGTGAAGATATATTTTATAGTAAGATTTTTTCTTTTGTATGGTCATTAGAATTGACATATGTTCTATTTTTACTGAAACTCAACTTTGAAAAAGTCTAATGGTGAGGAATTCTTATTTGTCAAGATAGGAAGTTGGACCAATCGCAAATAGGCTCGAACACGGTGAAAAAGATAGTCGCTAGTATCAAAAGACAAATTTTTTTTCATCGTTGGACTAGCTCTTCATCGAACTGGGCTAAATATAAAGTTTAGAGAAAATAATATATATCCACAAGGAGAAAAATACGGTGAAGGCACCCAACTCAATTGAAAGTTGTAGTAGTACATTATTAAAAACGAAATTGCAATAAAAATAATTTGTCACAAAATGATTTTGGTAAAGACCTGGTTTTGATTGACCTTTGGGAATGTGATGGTTATGATGTGTGTGCGTACAGAGAAAAGAGTTAGACAAAGTAAAAAAGGGTTAGACAAAGTCAAAACCATATTTTCTATGACCATTGTTCACATATGTTCACCCAATATTATAGGAGTACTTATTTTGTTTAGTATATTTATTTTTATTTTAATATATAAATATTTTTTATTAGTTTATTTGTTAATGAAAAATAATTTCAATTGTGGATGGCGCAATTAATAAATATGAGAGATAAAACAAACAAAATGGATGAATTAAGAGAGAAAGAAAGAAGCTAAGTGGTGACAAAACCTCATCTTCCCAATTTCTTTAATGATATTTATGTTTAATGCAATTAGGTGAGACAACAAGCTTACACAAATCTCACAATCAAATCAAACTTATACCTATTTTCGGATATCCCTAATCTCACTAGTATGATATTTATGCGCATATGATATTGTTTTGGGCCCATGTTTCGATATCTAAGGTGTATAGGCCCAAAATGTTATTAGCCCATACTAGACATGGAACATTAAGTGGTATGTGAGCGTCGCCTTGCGTTGATACATGTTGACATAACGACGTTAGAGTTGTCAAGTGGTATGGGCAGACTCATCTAACAGACCCAATGAAGCTCAGGCCTGTAATTGAAGTGGTTTGTACTAGCTTTTGAAAGCAATTGGGCCAAACCTAGGTCCATTCGGTAAATGGATCGGGTTGGGCTAGCAATCTAGCATAAATAGTTTTTTATGTATATTTTTAAAAAAATTCTTATATTTTTAATTTTGGTTAATTATTATAAATTGAATAAAGTAAAACTTTGAGGAATTCAAGTTATTTATAAGATATATTTTTGTCAACTATAGTTTATATACTGTATATAACTATTTATGAAGAAAATATAAATCGATTAAAATGATTAATTTAAGTTAATATTAGGATAAAAGTAATTAAAATATAGAGTTAATGGTTGCAAGTCCATAGAAAAATTATTGATACCAAAGTGGGTAACAAAAATATTTTATAATGACATTCATCATTAAATCTGCAACTTCTGCAGTTGACATGTGATTGCTTCTGTGTCTTGCAAAAATTATACTCCTAGTTTAATTTTCGTATACATTTATAATAAATTTTTGGTGAACGATCACTTTTGGAGATCAAACTAAAGCACGTATTGCTAATAGTCTTCGATTAGGTGAGATTTGGTAACAATGTTTTCAAAGAGACCAATTTGTGTGCTGATTATATATATGTCTTTATTTAATACTATGAAGTTGTATACTTTATGAAGAATTGGTAACAACGTCTATTTTATGATTATTAGATTGGATAGGAGTTTCTATCTTATTGAAATACAAATTTTAAAGATCAATGTATCTCGTGACTTAACCATAATCATGATTTTGATTTTTGATATGTGGATTCATGATAAAATTTGTGAGGTCAAAAAAAGTAGAGACAGTGCATTGGTCATCACTGGCAATAGTTGACGGACAAAGAAAAAAACTATTGGAGCGGAGCTGTCGGACCGTGGTGTTTGCGACAACTCTGGAGTTTAATGGAATTTTCTAACCTTCGTGAGCTGATGGTAGGGTCGTCCAGCTCCTACCGGATCCACCTTCGACTTGAACTTGAGTCGATTTTAGGACTAACCCAAGCCATAGTTGTACAAGTCAATTGAACTTGAAAGACCAAAATTGAAATAAAAAAAAGATTTTGTACAATTTTTTTGGCTCGAAAATGTAGAAACTAAGTTATGCATGAATATTTGGGAAGCATCTCAATACAAGTTTATAACAATTATTAATCAGCCAAGCTACATAACTGAAATTCCAGAAATAATAATAAAAATTTAAAAGTTGTTAACGGCAGCAGCGGCAAAATCTCAGCGTGTCACTTCCACAACAGCCGGGCACTCCACACTCATATTGATCCGCATCTAGCTGCTCAAGTTCGTTTACTAAAAAAAAAAAAAAAATTCGTTTACCGTCATTTTTTATGTATTACAAAACATTTAAGCGAAAAAAATGACGAGCAACAGTACAGAAGCAGTTCAGAATACGCTGATCAACATACATCTAAAAGCAAAATTTTGTTTAAATGACTACAAAGAAAGTAATGCACGAACACATGAAAACAGAAGCAAAATTAATTGGCAACACGACTTTGAAACTTTTTAGATTAAGAAAATACTTACACGAAACTCTATTGGATTTCTCAGAGAGTTCTCGAGCATCTCCAACTTGTGAGGAAATAAGAAGAATTGTAACTAAGAAAAGAGCGATCAATACATTTCTTGTAATCATTTCTATCCACTAGAAAATAAATGTGTTTAATTATTAAGATTTTGTAATTAAGATATCGTGGGGTTTCCACTCCATATTTATAGATTAGTTCTTCACATGATATATGCCGGAAAACCCTGAAGTATTTCTATTAAAAAAATGCATGATGTCCTTTTAAATTGTGTTTTATTTATTTTGAGTAATTACATAAGATAAAACTCCATTTATATCTAAAATTTAGATTTGTGATTAAAATACACAAATTGCTCCCCCAAAATTTAAACCTTCCATCCATCACAAGTCCTCATAAGTCACAATGTTGCTATTTGTAGCTATAATTGGTAGTTTAACTACTTATTAGAAAATTATTTTTGCAATATATGAATATTAAGGAATATTAATAGAAATTTAGTTTCGAGTAATTACTTTTATATGTACAAAATCTATTAAAATATCACAAGACTTGATCATAATTATTGTCTAGTTGTTTGTCCTTGAACTAGTCATTGTTTAAATGTTTCATTGCTTCTCTTATATAACGTGGTCATGTTTTTAATTCATATGTTTGGTCGTGCATACAACTCAGACCACATATTATAGAATTACTATTTTTTTATTCAATTTTTTTTATTTTGGTATTATAATTTACTATGTCACAAAAAAATGTTAATTTAATTTGGCTTTGTCATTAATGATCATGACAATCAAATAGAATAGGCATGTAAGCCCTAAAATTCAAAGTGTGTGCGTTTACAATATGTGTTGGAGGTTGAATTGTTCGAAATTCAATTCATTCTTTAATTCAATCATTTTTTAAAATCTTATTGGTGAAATTTAAGGTTATTTTCCCTTTGTTTGACTAGAAAATCCATATTAATTACAAATATTCGTAGGAAAATACTGCGAAGGGCTACCAGTTACCAACCCAATTGAAAAATATAGTACGTTACAAATGAAATTGAAATAAAAATAATTGTTCACAAAAAGGTTAGGTAAAGCCTGAGTTTGATTCCGTTGAGTGAATACGAAGGGAGTCAATGTCGAGGTAAATTTCAGTGGCCAAAAGAGATAGGGTCAAAAAATAAGTAACGTCAATATAACCGACAATAGGAATGAGGTATTGAAAAGGTCGTTATATTGATTTGTTTAATCTATTTATTTGAATTTTGGTACACCAAAAATTATTGTATACATGATCAATTTTACAAATTGTATAAAAATTAAATTATGTATTCTTTCATATTTATTAAGTTAAATAAAATGAATTTAAACAACTTGATCTGAGATTTGAAACAAATATGGTATGTATCTTTATGAATATAATATTATTATCCTGGAACATTTTTTTTATAGGGAACATCTTTTTTGGTCCACAAACTTTGCCAAAGTATCATTTTAAGTCTGGAAACTTTGAAAATATCATTTGAGGTCCAACAACTATGAGTTAATATCATTTGAAGTACTTTTTTACTATTTCCAAGTTTTTCTGGACGAAAATACCCTTAATACCTTAAAGGGTATATATTTTTAATAAACTTATCATATACTCATATTTTTTATAAATATATTTACAATATATTTTTTACAATTTTTTTAAATATAATTTAATCTTCAATATTATCACTTAATTTTGTCACATTCAAGTAAAATTGCTTCTTAATTTTTTTTATTAAATGAGTACTGTAATATTTATATATTGTCATGGGCCTATGATTCGTTTCCAATAGTGTATAGGCCCAAAATGCCAATGGTATCAACCCACATGCGGCATATAAAAATGCACTCGTAAAATATAATTTAAACTCTATATAATTGTTTATTTAAGTAATTCGAATAACATTGTAGATAATATCATTACATGAAAAATTTCGTATGGAGGCCTAATAGTCTAAAATAACTAATACTTACTATTTTAAAAATTTATATATCTAGATGGATTTTGCTTTTGCCATATGAAAAGGGCTATAGAGTGGCCAATAACTCATAAAAATATGCATCATACAAGTCACAATTTAATAAATTTTTATGTTATTGTTTTGACTATCATTAACATAAATTCTTGATGGGGATAAGATTTTGCGAAAAACGACATATTTTATCATATTGGACGCGCATTGCTATGGATAAATGCAAGTTGTCAAGTGTGAATAGAACTGTCAAACCATATCTATAAGTCACTAACATAGGCCACTATAAAATATTAAATGAATATAATTTAAAGCAGTAGACTTTTTTTTGTGGTAAAGTTTGAAAAACTTAAAATATTCGAAGACCGTGTATTCCATTGTAAGGTTCAAACTTCAAATAAAATAAATTTAAATCAAATGAGTTCCCGTTTGAATAAGTCCCTTCAAACATGTTCAACAACTACATTTTTTTATGAATTATGTAATGATAGTTGAGATTGAGGATAAAAAAATTCTACAAGTAAAAAGTAATCTAATAATGTACACCAATATGATAAATAAATACTAGAGAAAAACAAAATTATAAAAATATTGTTTAAATACAAACATATCAGGATATTATAGTTGAATAAAACTGTTAGTAATATGATTGATACTTGAATTTAGTTTAAGTATATTATACAGTTCACAGTTTACACATTTGATCGATTATGACTCTACATTTTGTATATTTAATTAAGTGTAAGCTTTAATCCACGTCCATTTTTTCACATTTCCCCATCATTAAGTCAATTACCCAATCATTAGACTTTAGATTTAACCTTTTTCGCACATTAGACAAAATGAAATACTTCCTCCGTCCTATAAAAATAGATCATATTTCTTTTTTTATCTGTCCTATAAAAATAGTCTATATCTATTTATTATAAACTTTTTTTCTTCTTTTCTTTTACTTTATCATTTATGGTCTCCCACCCCACTACATAATTTAACAACTTTTCTTCCTTCTCTTTTATTTTATTAATTACATATTAAAACTAGTGTCAACTCTAAATGATCTATTTCTATGAGACGGAGGGAGTATATTGTTCTAATTAACGTCATTTGCATAATTCAAAGTCAATGTATACGGTTGTCTCGTCTCCACCTAAATTTCAATGAATCATGAATGAAAGTATGAGATTCTACTAGTCCACAAAATCTAAATTCAAACAACTAACGAAATTAATTATAAATATAAATTTTCAACTATGAACATGAATCCCACATCTTTATCCTCTTACCACAAGCATGGCAAACTTGATGACATTTCTTCCTCTATCACTCTTCCTCTTCCTCACCCTTCTTCCACCTACAACATGTTCCACCAACCAAACAGACCAACTCTCACTACTAGCCATCAAATCCAGCCTCCAAGATCCACGAGGAGCTCTCTCTTCATGGAACCAAACACTCCCCTTCTGCAGCTGGAGAGGCATCCAATGCCGCGACAACAGAGTCGTCGCCATAACCTTGCCCTCTCTAGGCCTCGTCGGAAGCCTCTCCCCGCACATAGGTAACCTCTCTCTTCTCACCAATATCACCCTCAGAGATAACTCTTTCCGCGGCCCAATCCCCCCACAAATCACTCTCTTAACCAACCTTCAGCTTCTTGATATAAGAAACAACTCCTTCATAGGTGAAATACCAAAAAATATCTACAACTGCACCAGTCTCGTGCGGCTTGATTTCACATTGAATTCTCTTTCCGGAGCCATACCTAATGAACTCGGCTTCTTGCCAAAACTCGAAATAATATCCTTTTCAAGAAACCACTTTTCCGGGCTTATCCCTTCCTCCATTGGTAACATAACTACCCTCCAAAGGCTGTCTTTAGGATCATGCAATTTCTCCGGGGAGATTCCCGAGTCACTCGGCCGCCTCCCCGGCCTTGAATTTCTTCAATTGAGTGAAAATAACCTCACTGGTAGCATTCCTCATGCTCTGTTTAACATATCTAGTATTATATATTTTGATGTCTCTGTTAATAGTCTTGAAGGAGTTATTCCTAGTATTGATGTCACACTTCCTAACATTGCTGTTTTACTTCTTGAGGGAAACTTATTTAGTGGGCCCATCCCTAGTTTCATTTCTAATGCTTCCCTGATTGAGTGGATTGTGTTGTCCACTAATCAATTCACTGGACCCATACCAAACCTTGAGAGGCTTCCCTTAATTCAAGATTTCTTTTTACATTCAAACTTGATTGAAGATGACATGAGCTTCATTTCATCACTGACAAATTCAACCAAGTTAGAGCGTTTCGATGTTAGTGAGAACATGTTGAGTGGTTCTTTGCCGGAATCCTTAGCCAATTTGTCTGTTCTTGTGAATATGTTTGACATACACAAGAATCAGATACATGGAAGCATTCCTTTAGGAATTGGAAATCTTGTCAATCTTGATGTGGTTGATCTGTCTAACAATCTTCTCGATGGCCAAATTCCCGTGTCAATGTCAAAGCTCTCGAAGTTGCATAACCTTTTTATGGGAAGGAATGGATTTCGAGGCGAACTGCCATCGTTGTTTGGAAACATGACTCTTTTGAGTCGAATCCAGCTGAATGGGAATGAGCTTTCTGGAAATGTGCCTTCTAGTCTTGGCAGCTTCTCCAGCTTGCTAGAGTTAGACCTCTCGGGAAACAAGTTCACTGGTTTGATCCCTCGAGAAATCATGAGACTTTCGTCTCTTTCCATTGTGCTTAATCTTTCTCACAATGCGCTTGAGGGCTCTATTCCAAGTGAAGTTGGCTCTTTGAGAAATCTCGCGGCTTTGGACTTGTCTAGCAATAGACTGTCGGGAGTGATTCCCACCTCTTTGAGTAGTTGCGTTAGCTTGCAACGCCTCTACCTCGATGAGAATCTTCTTCAAGGTGAGATTCCTGCAGGAATGAGTTCTTTGATGGGCTTGCTAGAGTTGGATCTTTCGCGGAACAATCTGTCTGGATCAATTCCCTCGTTTTTGGAGAATTTGAAGCTTGAGAAGCTCAACTTGTCCTTCAATAGGCTACAAGGAGAAGTTCCATCAAGAGGAGTTTTTACGAACTTAAGTTCAATTTCTCTTGATGGAAACCAAGGTTTTTGTGGCGGAATTGAAGAGTTGAAGTTCCCTCCTTGCAAAGGAGTGGAATCTTCCAAGGCAAAATTGTCTACTTTGTGGAAGATCTTGATTCCAATAGTGGTTATTGGAGGATTGTGCATTGTGATTGTAGTATTTCTCAAGTGCAAGAAAACAAAAGAAAATCCTCGTCCCGTTGGTTCATCGGAGGATGCTATTGGTGGCCAGTTATTGAGACTTTCTTATGCAGATCTCCTCAAAGCAACAAATGGATTCTCTGAGAGTAACATGGTTGGTTCTGGGAAATTCGGGTCGGTTTACAAAGCTGTTCTCGATGATGAGAAAGGCATAGTTGTAGCAGTCAAAGTGCTTAATCTTGATGTCAGAGGGGCCTCAAAGACATTCATGGCAGAGTGCAGAGCATTGGGAGGCATAAGGCATAGGAATTTGGTGAAACTTGTAAGTGTATGTGATGGTGTAGACTTCAAAGGCAATGATTTCAAAGCATTGGTGTATGAATTCAAAGTCAACGGGAGTCTAGACAAATGGCTTCACAACAATAAGGAAGAAAGTGGTGAAGATTTGAAGAGTCTTAGCATAATACAGAGGCTTAACATTGCCTTAGATATTGCTCATGGGATTAAATACCTTCACTTTGGTAGTGGCTCGTCTATTATCCATGGTGATTTGAAGCCGAGCAACATTCTCTTAGATCATGACATGGTTGCTTGTGTTGGGGATTTCGGATTAGCTAAGATTGCCTCAAACATACTTTCTTCGACGTATGAAAGCAACACGAGTTCCTTTGGGATCAAGGGTACCTTAGGCTATGTCCCTCCAGGTATATTCTTGAATGATATATTCGAATTTACTAAATGATGACTTTTTAGCTTGGATCTAACTCTTTTTCTTATAATTTTTGTGCAGAATATGGCACGTTTGGCTCGATTTCTATGCAAGGGGATGTGTATAGTTTCGGGATCATCCTTCTAGAGATGTTCACAAATAAAAGACCAACAAATGATTTGTTTGGTGGTGAGGTAAATCTCCACAAATATGTGAGCTCTGCTTTATCACATGGGTTAATGGATATAATTGATCCACAATTAGAGATAGGAGGTTTGAAGATGGAGTTTATTGGTAGGATTTTGAGTATTGGAGTGTCATGCTCAAAGGAGAATCCAATAGATAGAATGCCAATTACTCTTGTTGAAAACGAGTTGGCTGACATTCTAGCTCAACTACAACCTTTTTCTTTGGATGTGTGTGAACTAAATTAGCTAGTAGTTTTCTTTTTTAAGCCTTATTTGTATCTATGTTTATATTGACTCCTTTTATTTTGTAGTGATTTTGAGTAGAACATTCGTATATTGATCTTGCAGTTATTGTTTCGAGATTTATGTGTACTAACTACTAAGGGTTTGGATCCCCTGTTATATTTTGTTGTGCTTGAAGCACAGCAGGAGCTGCTCTTGCACACAATCGTTTTTTAAAACAAAAAAAATTTACTATTTTAAATAATATTTTAATATTATAATTTATTATTAAATATAATGTTGTGTGTAATAGCAGCCCCTGCTATGCCTGGAGCCACAACAGGGGATCCAAATCCCAAATCCGTATTACTGATGCTCTTAATTTTTTGTCTAGAGGTTTAGTACCAAAAAAAAAAACGTTCATATAGATTGGAATAATCCTTCTTTGCTGAGATTGGTTCCTTTGCACATTAATTTGTATTGGTCCACTTTCATTTCTGACTTATATTAATATATCAAATTAATCGTATTTGGAGCACTTGTTCAAGAGTATTTTATTTAAATCCCTTCGTATTATCGTCACAAACATTGAACGATTTTAGTTAAGTGTTTTTTGACATTTTAAACTTAACAAGTACGGTGTACCGGGACACTATTTAGTAACAGTCCAAATTAAAATTAATGACTAATTTGGTGATGTTTTAAACACTTTAAAATTCGGGGCTTCTATCACATTTTTCAGGAATAAAAATTCTGTGATCCATATTGTCCATAGGGTGTTTAACCAAATCATAACTGTATAAACCACTTATCTCCTCAATTTCTCTCTCTCTCTGTAATTGTAATTACTTGAAGACAATACTAGACATTATGTCCGTACCATTCAATTTTTACTCTTTTTTTATTTGGAGTCACATGCACCTTTGCTGGTTGCATCCATGGGTGATGGATATTGATGCACGTTTTGAGTGCCCAAATTGGCGTTGTGGTATATTCAGCCCACAAAGTCCATTTATTTCTAAAGGAACGATTTTTTTTTTTTTGAATAAATTAGTTGTTTTACGATTGGCCCGAATCAAATATAGCCCAAGATTGATTAATTTTGGAATTGCCTGAAAATTGATTGAATTTTCCTGATTAATCGTAAAGTTTCTCATTATTTTCTTGTTGGGTAAGACCATCTCCAACCGTACTCCATAAATGAGTTTTGAGGTAGAAATCTTCTCCAACCATCCACCAAACTCAAACCCATTTTTAGTGTTTTTTTTGAAACAACACCAAATATGGTGTTACTGCAAATATTCTGTGAGACAAAAACCAAAAATGGTGTAAATTTTGTGTAAATAGTTGGAGTAAAACTACTTTTTGGTGTAACGTATACTCAAAAATGAGTTTGAGTTTGGTGTAGATGGTTGGAGTAGACCTGCCCAAGGTTTACCGAATCGACGGTTAAAACCGAAACCGTAACCGCCGGTTACGGTCTCGAACCGAAACCGTGAGAATTTACCCGAACCGAAACCGTTGATTTTTGAACCATGGTTCGGTTCAAGTTCAAAATTTTACAAACTGAAACCGTGCCGGAACCGCAAAAAATCGGCGGTTCGGAACTGTGAAAAACGTTCGAAAAACTGCCGGTTCGGAACCGTAACCGCGAAACACCCTCGCGGTTCAGTTCCGGTTTAATAATTTCTAAAATCGGAACCGGCGATTCCGTACCGTAACCGCCGGTCCTGAACCTTGGGCACCGCTAGGTTGGAGATGGTCTAAACAAATTTCTTGCATGAAAATCGAAGAAAATAATTAACGTAAAGTGGAGTAGTACTAATTATCAAATCTTTACCCTCACAATGGAATTTATAGATTATTCTGTAAGTTTATGTTGGAACATTACTTATTTATGTATCTAAGAGTACAAAGTTAAATATTTTAATTTGAGAAAAAGCGATCATTTTTTTATTACAAGAATATAGTTATCAAGAAAAATCATAAGTTCAATATATTATATGCACTACCTGATGGGTTAGCCCAAAAGATAATCCATGTGAGTTCAATATTTTATAATCATTATGGCCATATAGGCTAGCCCAAAACAAAATGGGGAGTCTCATCTCTTTTTATTTTAATTCTTTCTTAATTCTTATAATTTGCAAGTGAATTTTTATTTATCCATCCTGATTAAATTAATATGAGAATAATTTAAAAATACGATGTTCATAGATATGTTCATTTAAAATTAAAAATTACATTTGCAAAAATTTGAAAATTGCACAAAATATTTGAATCATCTTATTTATACAATATATATTGTTCACATATAAAAACCACAGATTAATGGAGACGTATATAAACTCATCACTCAAATTTCATAACACGCGTATGGAAATTTCTCGCTAACTACTCCCATCGTTTTCTCATTAAGAACTCTTTAATGTCCTCCAAGAAAATCAATTGTTTGAAAAGTTATACCCTCTTTATTTCCTAAAACAGGAACTTTGAAAAGTTATACTCCCTTTATTTCCTTAAACAGGAACTTTGAAACAACCCAAATTTTAATATAAAATTAGTAAAAATTATTCCATTCGTCTCACGTTATTTTAGGCATTTTTTTCGGCACGAAATTTTAGAAAATTGTGTTTAATTAGTTAAATAACGTAAAATAAAGTAGAAGAGAGAATAAAGTAAGAGAGACGAGAGAAAAGTAAAAGAAATAGAAATAACTCAAGTAACTTGGGGCAACTCAAAAAGGAATACGACACTTGAGAAGGAAGGAGTAAGAAAAAGAAAAAAATTACTTCCTCCATTTCTTCGTAGTTGAGGCGGAACTTTTCGGCACGGAGTTTTAAAAATGAATGTTAGGTGTGTTAAATAAATAGATAAAAAAGTAAGAGAGAGGAAAGGTAGAGAGAATAAAGTATAAAGTGAATAAAGTAAGAGAAAGTAAAGTAAGAGAGAGAAAAAAGTTACCATATAAGGAAACGACTTAACTATGAAGAAACTTTCCGAAATAATAAAATGACTCAACTATAAAGAAACGGAAGGAGTAAAATAGAGTAAGAAAACTGGGGAGAAAAAAAAAGTGAAATTAGTGTAAGTGATTCGTAGAGTCTATTTCTTAAAATAAAACTTTTTTCTTTTAGGAAACAGACTAAAATAAAAGAATTACTACTGTTTTTAGGACTTTGGCCGGATCCACACATAGTCTGCTAAAGTCCTACACAGTTGCTTCTTGAATTTTAATTAGTTGCTTCTTGAATTTTTACAAGTGGTCTAATTATATAAATCCCCAATACATTGCTTTAGGTTTTCTACAAATTCACAAATGGTTTCCAAAAGGGTCAAAACTATGGCCCTTTTCTTAGTTATGGCTCTTCTCATTTCCTCACAAGTTGCAGACGCTCGACAACTCAATCGATTTTCACGTAAGCACTTCTTTTCTTTGAATCAAAATTTCTGAGGTAATTCTTTGAAGTAGTGATAGGATTCAAATTTTGAAAGAATGATTATTAATTAATTACATGATTTAATTCAGATAAAGAAGGTGAGAAGATGATCAGAAGTTATGCACGTACTGGATTCGAGTGCCCGAGAGGATGTTGTTATCCTCCCCCTGGCCGCCAACGAGCCGGAGATTGCCAATGCTGCTGATAGCCCAACACTCACGTTGCCAACCAACCTATTCTGTTAATTTTATGTAATTTTATGCTGCTAAATTAAATAAATATAATAAAGGAAAATAAAGTTCGAATATTTCTAAACGTTGGATTTATGATTCACAATTGCCCGAAAATCTCCTGACTAATTATTTTTAATTTGAGATTTTAAGATTTTAATGTTTGCAAAATAATTTTAATATTCTCAAACCCCTAATAAAAAATCCCTTAAACGTTGCTGTTAAATATTTATCAGAACTTTACCTCTAGCGATGTAAATATATATGTAAAGTTATATATTAAACGATATTAATTTATGCAATTCGAAGTTAAAAGTCTTCATTTGAGACGACACGATATAAACTTTTTAATGTTTATAAACATTTTCACAATGATTGAAATTGAAACTAATTAGAAAAATCAATTAATTATGTGAAAACAAAAACCGCTGTTTTTTCACAAACGATGTCATTATGTTTTTAATATTAATTAAAATATATCAATATATTTAAACTGACATGATTTTATTGTCATAGTATATTTGATTTTGACATAATTATTTTGATTTAACCACTATGGAACAATTACAAAAGTTGAAAATGTGTGATTTTATATTTTAGTTTTGGTTAAGATCAAATCATACCTCATTTCATTATGTTTTTTTCATTAGTTCGTCCATCAAAATTACTTTTTATCTATTTAGGTAAATTTCTCTGTAATAAAGTAATTTTATTTTTCTATTTACTAGATTTTAAACATTTTTTCTCTTAATTATCCCTCAATTTCTAATTTTGCATTAAAATCTTTTACGTTCAATTTTAATACTATTTTCCATCTATGAAGATGGAAATGTTAGATTTTATTGAAACCATTTTGACCTACCAGACGCAGCAACCCAATGAATTGAGGGATTATGGTTAAAATCAACTCATTTTAGCCTAAAGTAAAGAAAGCTCGACTAACTCGACCGAATAGATTGAAATCGAGAAACATGATCCGAGTGATATTCTTGATCATAAGGGCCTCCGCAATGGGGCGGACGATGTGACGGACGATGTCGTCCGTCGCATCGTCCGCCACTGTGGACGAGGCGGACGATGGGTCACGGACGATGCGACGCGGTTTAGTTTTTTTTTTTTTTTAATTTTATTAAATTTTCAAAACCTATATGTATCAAATTCACTTCATTCACACTTCATTTTTCTCACTTCACTACCATCAAATTCACTACATTTTCAAGCAAAATGGATCCGGAGATTATCCGAATAGTCCGATGTTCGGTGGTGCACGATGGCCGGGTACAGAACCCGACGAATACCGGTCATTCGACACCAACGCCGAGTACGATCCCGACTTTTCCACCGACTCATACGGGCTGTCCGATTTGGAGCCGTCTCCACACCGCCCCTCCGCCGCCGCCTCACCTCGCGACCGGCCCGCCGCCGCCGCCACTTCCGGGTCCGCCACCAAGAAGAAGCGGACAAAGACACGAGCCCAGAAGTTGCCTACAACGGAGGTGTGTGAAGAGTTCGCCCCGGGCAGGACGAACTACTCCGACCCCGAATCCATCGTCTTGACGAGATGTTGGATTGATGTTTCGGAGGATCCGGTGTACGCCAACAACCAGAGGGTGACTGCATATTGGGAGCGCATCGACGAGAAATACAATGAGGCCAAGCCGGCGAACGCGTACAAGCGCCACAGGGAGCAGCTCCGCAAGCACTGGGATCAAATAAAGAAGCAGGTAAATTTGTTCGCGTCGGAGTACGAGAAGTGCGAGAGGGAGCAGGCCAGTGGCGAGAGTCTCGCGGATGTGCGGGACAAAGCGATGCAGTCGTACATTTCATTGTACGGCGATTTCAAGCACTACCAGTCCTGGGCGCTCTTGAGGGACAAGTAAAAGTTCATTGGTGGTGTGATTCCCCAATCGACGGCGACGAGGAGAAGGGCGTCGAAGCGCACCTTCAATGATTATACAAGTAGCGACAGCGGCGCGTCTCCGATGGACCTCAACAGTCCGGTGTTCGAGGATGAGAGTTCCGGCACACCGATGTCCTCCCGGCGTCAAGGCTGCCAAGGGCAAGGGCAAGGCCACATCCTCCTCCGTCGCGCCGCCTGAGCAAGCCCCGTCGCCGACCCCGAGTTCAACGCCGTCTGCGACTTCGACCGCGGCCCATGCGTACGCGGATTTGGCGGCCTCCTCCGACTACCGGACGTTGTTGGACGCGCACAACACCCTCATGCAGGCGACCAACCCGGCTCAAATCGAGGGCATCCAGCGGATGATCGATGGCCTCAGCCGCAAGTTGGGACTTCTTTAGACTAGCCTCCTTTTTTTGTATTTTCAGTTTTTTTTTATTTCTTATTTTGTAACTTTTTTTTTTAATTAAGTAAAATTAGAATTTCTAAAAATTGTGTTGTTTTTATTTGTTTAATATTTTTATTTACATTTGCAAACATAATAAAAATATAAATACAAAATAGTGAAATGCTTAGGGCGTCGCTTAGGGCGGGCTATAGTCCGCCCACTGCAGGTGGAATAGGAGGAGGATGAAATGCTGACTTGGCGATGCATAGGGCGTCGCTTAGGACGTCCCATTGTGGATGCCCCAAGTACAACATTATTATAGTAGACGAAGAGCTTATACCTAATGTATTTAATATTAAATGATACATTTCGTTTGAACACGAAATTTAACAAGTTAATTGGATAGATAATAAGTATGAAAGTATATAAAGTAAGAGAATAAAATATTAGAGATAATGGAATGTGATTCGTACTTCTATTCTATTCATTAATTTGTGTAGTACAATAAAGTGAAGTGGAAAACTAGATAAAAATGTAAAGAAAATGCAAATTAATTCATATCTTTATTTTATTAATACCTTTATTCTATTCCGTCATATAAAGAGATAGAGGTATTGTTTTATATTTTTTTGCTAGAAAAAAATTTACTCATTTAAAGAAGCAACCGTCTATCGGTAAACAAATTGAAGTCAAATGACTATTACTATTGTGATGCATTTTTATAAAATTTATGTTTATTAATTTACCAATGAAAAATGACTTTGACTACTTCTTCAAAAATGACTTTGACTACTTCTTGGTTAATAATTAATGGGGAATGGTAGAAATTCATCATCTAGTTTCCCACAAAGTACTCCCCATCTTTTTCTAATCAAAATTTATACTTAAATATGAATACGTTAAGTTACCCCATTCAAAACTAAAATTTGCTTCTCTCAGTCATAAGATAATAATCAACCCCTATCATCAATTATTAATACTCCAATAAGGTACTTATTCCTTAGGATTTCTACAAATCCACAAATGGTTTCCAAAAGAGTCGAAACTATTGCTCTTTTCTTAGTTATGGCTCTTCTCATTTCTTCACAAGTTGCAGACGCTCGACAACTCCATCCATTTCCATGTAAGCACTTCTTTTTCTTTGAAGTATTAATCAAAATTTCTCAGGTAATTCTTTGAACTAGATTGGTGGAACTTGAAGGAATAGATAGGATTCAAACTTAAATTACTTTGAAGGATGGTTATTATGATTTTATTCAGATAAAGAAGGTGAGAAGATGATCAGAAGTTATGCACGTATGGAGTCACATAAGTGCCCCAGAGGATGTTGTTCTCCTCGCGATGTCCAGCAACAACGAGCCGGAGATTGCCATTGCTGCCGTTAGCTCATCACTCACGTTACATTTTCTGTTTTATGTAATTTTATACTGTTAAAATAAATAAATATAATAAAGGAAAATAAAGTTCGAATATTTCTAAACGTTGGGTTTATGATTTACAATTACTGAAAGTTTTCTTATTATTTTTTTGTCAAACATATTGACTCCATATTTAATTTGATTAAGATTTTAATGTTTGCAAAATAATTTTAATATTCTCAAACACCTAATAAAAAATCCCTTTACATTAAACTGTAGAAATATTGTAACACTCCGGAAAATATAGTATTTAAAATACTATATAGTAAGAAAATTTTGTCAACTTAGAACCAAAGTATAATTTTTTTTGGTTAAGTTCTATGCATTTAGAGACATCTCATTCATAAGAAAAGTCATGACCTTAGTTGAGGATCTTTGTTGGAAGGTAGAATTTAGATTTAAGGAAGAATTGTTGGGATTGACTAAAGTTTCTTTCATGATAATTGGGCCTGATTTATGTTGCAACTGAAGCCCATTTGATCTAATTCTTATTTATTCTAAACCTTAGGCCCAATTTTATATTAACTATAGAAATTGCTCAAACTTATCTCAAGCTACCAATTAGTTTTAAACATTTGGAAGGCCTCTAACTTAGATTAGTGTACTGAGTGTACATATGTAGAGACGTGAGTGTTTAGTAGAGAGATCAGAATCAAAACCTTAGAAAAAGAAGGAGAAAAGGAGAAGGGGAAGAAAAAGAAAGATTAAGAGGTATGGATTATAATTTCTTCACAAAGTGGTCATCGTTTTGCCAAACAAATTAGTTAAATCCCATGAAATTTGTACCACAATTCTTCCTCTTGCTGTATAGGTTAGATAAGTATTCCCTGTTTCTGGATTTTGGTCTAAAATTTTGGGAAAGAAAGGGGAAAGGTCGCCGCTGTGCGACGCAGCAACCTGTTCAACCCTTTCCTTATGTGAAATCATGGATTTTTCGTGTATTTTTATATCACGTTGAACCTATTCTGATAGGCTTCGAGAATCTTGTCTCGGGTCTTCATTTTGATATTGTTTGATTTACCGTTTTGCTGTCGAAAGTTACAAAAAATGAAGGGAATAGTTTTGTTATGCCAAAAAATAAAATTTATAATTTGACTCCATTTTAAGAGTTCACTGGGTTCTATAATAAAGAAGTAAATCCCTTTTCATTTTCTTTTGATTCTTTTTGAATACTCTAAACTCTCAAATCAAGTCAGTAGCTTGACTTAGTTTGTCAATATCTCTTCCGCAGTTCGAGACAAGCTTAGCTGCAAATGATCCCATCTACTAGGAAATTCCTAACTTATGTCATTTATGGACCTACACTAGAATTCTAAGTTAGAATTACAAACTTTGTAGGTCGAGACGAGCTGGCAGGATAGGAACTTTTCACACATATTGCACTGTACTCTGAGATCGTCAAGGTGGGTTTTTCTATAACTCAAAACCATGTTTTAAAATGCCATGTGAACATGTTAACTGTGTTTATAACATTGTTTACAAAATGATTGGGTTTTTCTATAACTCAAAACCATGTTTTAAAATGCCATGTGAACATGTTAACTGTGTTTATAACATTGTTTACAAAATGATTGGATATTTGAGACTTCAGGCAAGAGGAATTCCGAATTTCAAGCATAGACGGTTTACTTTGTGACTAAATGTCTAGATAAGTAACCGTAAAGTATTCATGTGATCACATTGAGTCTCTTATCCAATGAAGAAGGGTAAACTTTGTTATAAAGTGTGTTTATCGTTGTTTATTTTTAAGCATGAAAGTATGTTTGAACGAATGTAATACCCACTGAGTGTTTTCTGGCACTCAACCCAAATATTTTTCAAATGGTTTCAGGTGCTGGAGATCAAACTGGGTGAAGACTAGCTGTTGGTGTGGATTTAATGGTGACCACGATGTTATGTGGATTTTTGCTTAGATCATCCTTAAACTTGGGTTTGGATGCTACCAATTAAATATCCTAGCTACTATTTTGTAAAAGGAAGAAAACAACCAGTTTGAAACTTAGGGACCTAGTTGGCTAGTGAGTTGTTAGATTGTATAAACAAATATTTTGGTATGTATAGAAAGGTTGACTGTAAAGCTTTTGAATACGTCGTCTTGTTGGCAAGATATCTTCGTTGTTGGCATTTTTTTTTATTAGGTTTATATAGAAGTAAGGACTTGAAAAAAAGCTATGTTGGAGTTGAATTCAAACTTGAAGTGGAGGTGTTGTCTATTTCGAAATTTTATTTTGAAATCAGCTGAACTTTTCAATTAATATTTATCATATAAGAATGTAGGTAGGTTTTAGTGACATCTCTATTCTGCTTAATTGGGGGGTTACAACTATAAACTTTGCTGCTAAATATTTGTCAGAACTTTACCTCTAGCAATGTAAATATATATGTAAGTTATATTCTGCTTAATTGGGGGGTTACAACTATAAACTTTGCTGCTAAATATTTGTCAGAACTTTACCTCTAGCAATGTAAATATATATGTAAGTTATACATTAAACGACACTAATTTATGCAATTCGAAGTTAAACGTCTTCATTTGAGACAACACGATATAAACTTTTTAATGTTTTTAATCTTTTTCACAATGATTAAAATTAAAACTCATTAGCAAAATCAATTAATGATATAAAAAAAAACCGATGTTTTTTAGAAACGATGTCATTATGTATTTAATATTAATTAAAATATATCAATATATTTAAACTGACATGATTTTATTGTCATAGCATATTTGATTTTGACATAGTTATTTTGATTTTAACCACTATGGAACAATTACAAAAATTGAAAATGTGTGATTTTATATTTTAGTTTCAAACATTATGGTTAAGATCAAATCATTACCTCATTTCGTTATATTTTTTTTCATTAGTTCGTCCATCAAAATTACTTTTTATTTATTTAGGTAAATTTCTCTGTAATAAAGTAATTTTATTTTTCTATTTACTATACTTTAACATTTTTTCTCATAATTTTCTATCCCTCAATTTCTAATTTTGCATTAAAATCTTTGACGTTCAGTTTTAAGACTATTTTCCGTCAATGAAGATGGGAGATGTTAAGATTTTATTGAAACCATTCGGAAATGCCGGACTCGCAACCCAAAGAATTGAGGGGTTATGGTTAAGATCAACCCATTTTAGCCTAAAATAAAGAAAGCTCGATCGACCGAATAGTTTGAAATCGAGAAAGATGATCGGAGTGATATTCTTGATGATAAGTACAACAATATAATAGTAGATGAAGAGCTTATACCTATTGTATTTAATATTAAGTGATGCATTTCGTTTGAACATAAAATTTAACATGTTAATAGAGTATAAAAGTATATAAAGTAGAGAGAATAAATGTTTAGAGATAATGGAATGTGATTCGTACTTCTATTCTATTTATTAATTTGTGTGGTACGATAGAGTGAAGGGGAGAACAAGATGAACATGTAAAGAAAATGCAAATAAATTGTCATTTCATTCATATCTTTATTTTATTCCTACATTCATTATATTCCATTGTAGAAAAACATAGAGGTATTGTTTTATATTTTTTTGCTAGAAAAAAATTTACTCATTTAAAGAAGCAACCGTGTATATCAGTAAACAAATTGAAGTCAAATGACTATCACTAATGTGATGCATTTTTAAAAATATTATGTTTATTAATTTACCAATAAAAAATGACTTTGACTACTTATTCAAAAATGATTTGACTAGTTCTTGGTTAATAATTTATAGGGAATGGTAGAAATTCATCATCTAGTTTCCCACAAAGTACTCCCATCTTTTTCTAATCAAAATTTTTACTTAAATATCAATAGGATACAGTTACCCCATCGAAAACTAAAATTTGCTTCTCTCAGTACTCATAAGATGATAATCAACCCCTATCATCAAATATTAATACTCCTATAAGGTACTTATTCCTTTTAACAAAATGATTAGTACATGTATAATTTTTGTATCATAATATTTCTCTCTTATAAAGAAATGAACAAAATATATTAAATTACTACTACTAACTAAAATATTCTCAAATTTAACTAACTTAAATTTATACTCCTAGTTATTAAATTCTCGGATAGAGTAATATTTATAAAAAAAATTATAATTTTAACATAAAAATATCAAAGGATTATAAAATTACAAAATTGCTATGCTATCCACCATATATGTAGTTCCATCACTGCGCGTCTGCGCCTCTTCAGCTTGCATATAATAACATGGTTGCTCAGTTTTGGGACAAATTAAATACTAGCTTCATTTCTTTAGGTTTTCAATAAATCCACAATTCGTTTCCACAATAATTGAAATCATGGTTCTTTTCTTTTTAGTTCGATCTTCTCATCTGATGCAAAATAAAGTATGAGAGTGGCAAAATAAGAATACTAAGACATTTTACTCTTTTGCCAAAAATAGATTCAAATTATTTGGACATCCTAAAAAATAACACGACTTACTTAGCTGATATAGATGGAGTATAATTTTGAATATACCCAAGTATGTGATTTAATTGAAACATGGACATGTACAAACTTCATGAGTTGTGGTGCTTTGTAGTTGTAAAAAACTTGAAAAATAATGCAAAAACACCTAATAAGTGATTTACTTGAAATATGGACTTCCCATGATTTCTTTCTCTTACTTTATATTTCTCTTATTTTAATTGATGATTTTAATAATTATTTTGATAACTTTTGAGACTTCAAAAAAAATAATAGTTGCTTCTTGAATTTTAACGGGTGGTCTAATTATATAAATCCCCAATACATGCTTTAGGTTATCCAAAAATCCACAAATGGTTTCCTTGAGGGTCAAAACTATGGCTCTTTTCTTAGTTATGGCTCTTCTCATTTCCTCACAAGTTGCAGACGCTCGACAACTCCATCCATTTCCATGTAAGCACTTCTTTTCTTTGAACTAGAGATAGGATTCAAACTTAAATTATTTTGAAGGAATGATTATTAATTAATTACATGATTTAATTCAGATAAAGAAGGTGAGAAGATGATCACAAGTTATGCACGTATTCATCCTGAGTCATTTAAGTGCCCCAGAGGATGTTGTTATCCTCAAAAACCTGGCTTAGACCAACCCCGCGGAGATTGCCAATGCTGTCGTTAGCCCAACACTCACATTTCCGACCAATCTTTTCTGTTTTATATATGTCATTTTATGCTGTTAAAATAATTAAATGTAGAGTATAATAAAGGAAAATAAAGTTCGAATATTTTGAAACGTTGAATTTATGATTTACAACTGCCCCAAAATCTCCTGACTAACTGAAAGTTTTCTTATTATTTCTTTTGTTAAACATCTTGACTCCATTTTTAATTTGATCTTAAGATTTTTAGTGTTTGCAAAATAATTTTAATATTCTTAACACCTAATAAAAAATCCCTTACATTAAACTGTAGAAAGATTAATGCTGCTGTTTAAAACTTTACCTCTAGCGATATACCGGATACGGTTGCTTCTTTGAAGGCAAAGAGGCAACGTAAATCGGCACACAAATTGAAGTCAAATGACTATCACTATTGTTATGCACTTTTTTAAAATTTATGTTTATTAATTTACCAATAAATAATGACATTGACTATTTCTTCAAAAATGACTTTGATTACTTCTTGGTTAATAATTAACGGGGAATTGTAGAAATTCATCATCTAGGTAGTTTCCCACAAGGTACTCCCATCGTATTCTAATCAAAATTTCTGCTTAAATATCAACCCCTCGTGTTGCGTTAGTGTGCTAACGAATTTATAGTAATAACTAATAACTTTCAATTCTGTATATTAAAATTATCAACACAAAGACATAATTATATCAATATACATGTAAATTTAAATATCAACACAAAGACATAAGTTTATCAATACAAGAAGATTGATAAATTTATGTATTTGTTTTGATATTTTAAACATACAAAATTGATATTAGCAATTAGTTATTACAATAACTTAGTTATTATTTGATCACACACCTCAACCCTTCTATCATCAAATTTTAATAATCAATAAGGTACTTATCCCTTTTATATCAAATCTTTACCCTCACAATGTAATTTATGGATTATTATGTAAGTTTATGTTGGAACAAAGCATCTCCAATGGAGGCTAGCCTATCCGCTAGCCTCCATTGCGACCGGCTAGCGCGATTTCGGCTAGCCTCCATTGCAACCTCCAAAATCGGCTAGCGACCGGCTAGCGGTTTTTTTATACTATTTTTTTTAGGTATTTTAATTAATTATGTAATTTTTTGTATTTTAATTAATTCTTGTCCTGATGATGTGGCGTGAGGAGTTTCTAGTCCTAAATGATGTGGTAGGAGGAGTTTTTGGTTATGCTATTGCTAGCCTATTGCCATTGGAGATGCTCTTACTAATTTATGTATATAATACAAAATTAAATATTTTAATTTCATAAAAGACGATCATTTTTTTATTACAAGAATATAGTTGTCAAGAAAATTCATAAGTTCAATATATTATATGCAATATGACCTGATGGGCTAGCCCAGCCCAAAAGAAAATCCATGTAAGTTCAATATTTTATAATCATTATGGCCTTATAGGCTAGCCCAAAACAAATTGCGGAGTCTCATCTCATTTTATTTTAATTCTTTCTTACTTCTTATAATTTGCAAGTGAAATTTTATTTATCCATCCTGATTAAATTAATATGAGAATAATTTAAAAATACAATGTTCATTAATATGTTAATTTAAAAACAAAAATTATATGTTCGAAAATTTGAAAAATACACAAAATATTTGAATCATCTTATTTTTACAATATATGGTGCACGTAATACGCATATAAATTATAATATCAGCGTATACATTCTTGTTCAGATACAAAAACCACACATTAATGGGAACGTATATAAATTCATCACTCAAATTTTATAACACGCGCATGGAAATTTTCCTCTAACTACTCCAATCGCTTTCTTATTAAGTATCTTTCGTTGACTCACTTTAAATTAATGTCTTCCAAGAAAATGAATTGTTTAATATAATTAACTAGAGAGAGAAAATAGTTGAACTAGTGCTAATGGTTTGTAAAGTCTATTTCTTGAAATAAAAAAATTATTCTTTTTAGAAAACATTGGATGTACTATAATAAGTTTATAGTCGTCGTTTATTTTTTACATGAATTATCTTTCCCTAGATCCACACAGACTGCCTAAGACCACACATTCTATATCAATACTTGAAAATTAAATTATATATGTTTCCCCGTTCATGAAAAAATGTCTCATTTTGCTAGTCAATAATTTAAAATCTCATTTAACTTTTTCTATTTTAGGTAACATTCATCTAACTTATCACACTCTCATTTTATTAAAAAAAAATCAATGTATAAAAGAGGGTTCACTTACCACTAACTCATTTCCCATTTTTTCTTTACAAATTCAAACAATTTCTTAAAATTCGTGTCGAATAAAAATAGGACTATAAATTGTGGACAGATGGAGTATATAGTATTCCCTCAGTCTCACAATAAGAGTCACATTTTTCCACTTTGGTCGGTCTCATAAAAGAGTCACATTTCACTTCTACCGTAAACGGTAAGTAGGTACCACATTCCACTAATTCACTTCACTCACATATTATTATAAAATCAATATAAAAAAGTTTACTACATATTGCACTAACTTTTTCAACTCACTATTCTTTACTACTCCATATTTTAAAAATAGCAACTCTTTCCATTTTAGTCTCATCTCTTAAAAATAGAAACTTTAGAATCTTTTTACTTTTGGACGTAGACTCCACAATCCACTAACACTATCTTCACTATTTTTTCTCTTCATCTCTCTTACTTTATTCATTTTTTTCATTTTCTTTCTTACTTTATCAATTATGTATTAAAACCCGCGCATGGAAATTTCATCGTTTTCTCATTAAGAACTCTTTCTTTCAATCGCTTCAAATTAATGTCCTCCAAGAAAATCAATTGTTTGAAAAGTTATACCCTCTTTATTTCCTAAAACAGGAACTTTGAAAAGTTATACTCCCTTTATTTCATTAAACAGGAACTTTGAAACAACCCAAATTTTAATATAAAATTAGTAAAAATTACTCCCTCTGTCTCACGTTATTTTCGGTATTTTTTCGGCACAAGATTTAAGAAAGTTGTGTTTAATTAGTTAAATAAAGTAAAATAAAGTAGAAGAGAGAATAAAGTAATAGGGATGAGAGAAAATAAAGTAAAAGAAATAGTAATGACTCAAGTAACTTAAGACAACTCAAAAAGAAATACGACTCAAGTAACTTGAGACGGAAGAAGTAAGAAAAAGAAAAAAATAGTAAAGTAAGAAAGCCAGGGAGAAAAATAAAGGTGAAATTAGTATTAGTGATTCATAGAGTCTATTTCTTAAAATAAAAGTTTTTACTTTTAGGAAACATACTAAAATGAAAGAATTACTACTATTTTTAGGAAATAAAGTACTATAATAAATTTATAATCGACGTTTATTTTTAACATGAAATATATTACACCGGATCCACACATAGACTGCCTAACGTCCTAAACAGTTGCTTCTTGAATTTTGACGGGTGGTCTAATTATATAAAACCCCAATACATTGCTTTAGGTATTCTACAATTCCACAAATGGTTTCCTTAAGGGTCAAAACTATGGCTCTTTTATTAGTTATGGCTCTTCTCATTTCCTCACAAGTTGCAGACGCTCGGCAACTCCATCCATTTCCATGTAAGTACTTCTTTTCTTTGAACTAGAGATAGGATTCAAACTTAAAAAAAATATTTTTGAAGGAATGATTATTAATTAATTACCCTGATTTTATTCAGATAAAGAAGGTGAGAAGATGATCAGAAGTTATGCACGTTTTGTGTGCGCCAGAGGATGTTGTTTTGCCTCTGGCGGCGATTGCCAATGCTGCTGATAGCCCAACACTCATGTTTCCAACCAACATTTTCTGTTTTATGTAATTTTATGCTGTTAAAATAAATAAATATAATAAAGGATATTGGCATCTAATATCACAAAACTTTCAAAAAGTTGGTTTTTTCCAACGAACTTTAAAATTGGCAAATAATATCATGAACTTTACCCCCAGTTTGTTTTTTTCCAAGAATGAAAAAATTCACACAAATAATATTATGATACGGATTTGTTTTCATAATTTCTCGACAACAATTTTGAGAGCTTCAAGTTTTTCAATCTTTGAAAATAGTTTTTCTTGAAGCAGACCCTCCAAAATTGTTTTTCAATCTATTTAAATAACATGAATTTTTTCATTCGTGGGAAAAAAACAAACTGGAGGTAAAGTTCGTGATATTATTTGCCAATTTTAAAGTTCGTGGGAAAAAACCAACTTTTTGAAAGTTTCGTGATATTAGATGTCAATATCCCATATAATAAAGGAAGATAAAGTTTGTCCATCAAATTACTTTTTATCTATTAAGATAAATTTCTCTGTAATAAAGTAATTTTATTTTTCTACTTACAATACTTTAAACATTTTTTCTCCTAATTTTCTATCCTTCAATTTCTAATTTTGCATTAAAATCTTTGACGTTCAAATGTAAGACTATTTTCCGTCAACGAAAGATGGGAGATTTAAAATTTTATTGAAACCTTTCTGATCTGAAGGACTCGCAACCCAAAGAATTGAGGGGTTATGGTTAAGATCAACTCATTTTAGCCTAAAGTAAAGAAAGCTCGACTAACTCAATCGAATAGTTTGAAATCGAGAAAGATGACCCAATTGATATTCTTAATCATAAGTGATACATTTCGATTGAACACGAAATATAATAAATTAATTGGATAGGTAATAAAGCATGAAAGTATATAAAAGAGAGAAAATAAAATATTAGAGATAATGGGATGTGATTCACATTTCTATTCTAATCATTAATTTGTGTAGTACGATAAAGTGAAGGGGAGAACTAGATAAAAATGTAAAGAAAATGCAAATAAATTGTTATTTCATTCATATCTTTATTTTATTCCTCATTTCATTCTTATCTTTATTTTATTCCTATCTTCGTTCTATTCCATCGTAGTTTGACATAGAGGTATTGTTTCTTTTTTTGCTAGAAAAATATTTACTCATTTAAAGAAGCAACCGTATATCGGTAAACAAATTGAAGTCAAATGACCATCACTATTGTGATGCATTTTTTCAAACTTTATGTTTATTAATTTACCAATAAAAAATGGATTTGACTACTTCAAAAATGACTTTGACTACTTCTTGGTTAATAATTAATAGGGAATGGTAGAAATTCATCATCTAGTTTCCCACAAAGTACTCCCATCTTTTTCTAATCAAAATTTATACTTTGAATGTCAATACGTTACAGTTACCCCATTGAATACTAAAATTTGCTTCTCTCCGTCATAAGATAATAATCAACCCAGATCATCAATTATTAATACTCCTATAAGGTGCTTATTCCTTTTATATCAAAATGAGTAGTACATGTATAATTTTTGTATCATAATATTTCATAATCATAACACACGCATGGAAATTTCCCGCTAACTACTCCCATCGTTTTCTTATTAAGAATTCTTTCTTTGACTCGCTTCAAATTAATGTCTTCCTAGAAAATGAATTGTTTGGAAAGTTATACTCCCTCTATTTTCTAAAACAGAAACTTGAAACGGCACAAATTTTAATACAAAATTAGTAAAATAAGAAAAAGAAAAAGAAAAACTAGTAAAGTAAGAGGATTTGGAAGAAAAAAATAGTGAAATTAGTTTTAATGGCTAGTAGAGTCTATTTCATAAAATAAAAGTTTTTACTTAAAGAATGCATTATAATAAATTTATAATCGACATTTATTTTTTACATGAAATATCTTTCTCTGGATCCACACATAGACTGCCTAATAAGACCACACATTCTATATCAATACTCGAAAAACACATTGAATTTTAATTAGTTGCTCCAGTAATTACGTGTGGTCTAATTATATAACATTGCTTTTTTAGGTTTTCTACAAATCCACAAATGGTTTCCAAAAGGGTCGAAACTATGGCTTTTTTCTTAGTTATGGCTCTTCTCATTTCCTCACAATTTGCAGTCGCTCGACAACTCCATCCATTTCCACGTAAGCACTTCTTTTCTTTGACACTAGAGATAGGATTCAAACTTAAAAAAATATTTTTGAAGGAATGATTATTACTCCCTCCGTCCCACATAATTTGACCCAGTATTCTATTTCGGGTCGTTCCATATAATTTGTCCCACTTCACTTTTACCATTTTTGGTAGTGGACCTCATATTCTACTAACTCATTCCTACTCACATTTTATTACTTCATCCGTCCCGCTTAAGATGACACGTTTTCCTTTTTAGTTTGTCCCAACTAAGATAACACATTTCCTTTTTTGGTAACTTTCTCTCTCCAATTAATACACTCAACCACTTTGTTCTCACTCCATTTAAAATATCCATCTTTCTTTATCTCTCTACTTTAATACTTACACCCATATTCTCTCTCTTCAATTAAACACTTTAACCAACAACTCCTAAAATCCCGTGCCGGCTAAGCAATGTGTCATCTTAGCCGGGACGGAGGGAGTATAAAACTAATACTTTAAAAGTAGGACCCACGTCCCACCAACTTTTTCAACTCACTTTCCATTAGATTTCTTAAAATCCGTGACGGGTCAAAGTATCACAAATTATCTGGGACGGAGGGAGTAATTAATTACCCTGATTTTGTTCAGATAAAGAAGGTGAGAAGATGATCAGAAGTTATGGACGTTTTGTGTGCCCCAGTGGTCGTGGATGTTGTCATCCTCGGATTCCTCGACTTGACAGAAGCGGAGATTGCGAATGCTGCCGTTAGCCCTACACTCATGTTTCCAACCAACCTTTTCTGTTTTATATATGTAATTTTATGATGTTAAAATATATAAATACAGGAAAACAAAGTTTGAATATATTATTTCTAAACGTTTGATTTTTTAATTGCCCGAAAATCTCCTGACTAACTGAAATTTTTCTTATTATTTTCTTTTGTCAAACATCTTGACTCTATTTTTAATTTGATATTAATATTCTAATATAATATCTCAAATACCTAATAAAAAATCCCTTACATTAAACTGTAGGAGGATTAATGTTGTTGTTTAAATATTTGTCATAACTTTACCTCCAGTGATATACCGGTATATAGTTGCTTCTTTAAAGGCAAAGAAACAACTGTAGATCGGTATTGTGATGCACTTTTTTTAAATTTATATATGTTTACTAATTTACCAATAAAAAATGGCTTTGACTACTTTTTCAAAAAGGACTTTGATTACTTTTTGGTTAATAATTAATGGGGAATTGTAGAAATTCATCATCTAGTTTCCCATAAGGTACTCCCATCGTTTTATTATCAAAATTTCTACTTAAATATCATTACACGCGCATGGAAATTTCCCTCTAACTACTCCCCAATATCGCTTTCTTATTGGGTATCTTTCGTTGACTCGCTTTAAATTAGTGCCCTCCAAGAAAATGAATTGTTATACTATTCACTATTTAGTAAAGTATGAACTTTGAAACGTTACGAATTTTAATATAAAATTAATAAAAATAAAATAGAGAAAAAATTTAATAAAGTAACATAACGGGGAGAAAAAATAGTTGAATTAGTGTTAATGGTTTGTAGAGTCTATTTCTTAAAATAAAAGTATAACTTTAAAAAACAGAATAAAATAAAAGATTTATTATTTTAGAAAACGGAGGATGTACTATAATAAATTTAGAGCATCTCCAATGCTATTAGGCCAGCCATAGGCCAGCCACTCTCTCTCCCTGCCACGTCAGCAGCACTAAAAATCCACCTGCCACATCAGATTTAGGCCAGCCATAGGTCAGCCGCGAAAAAAATAATTCAAAATATACTACATTTACGGAATTAGAATTACGATTAAATTACGGAATTAAATTTACGAGACATATACGGGAAAATTCATTAATTGCATTTAAAAAGGTACATAGATAAAAAAAATTTACATTTAAAAAGGTACATAATAAAGAAAAACACCTATCGCCGTGCAGTCCTCCGTGCCCACAACTCTTCAATTATATCCTTTTGGAGTTAAATTTGAGCATCCACTTGGCGCATGTCGGCAAATTCCATGAGGCGGTCGGCTTCATCGAGAGGTACCCCACGTCGTACGTTAGGGGTGGCCGTTCTGTGGCTTGGACCGGCTTCATCGTCATTGGCCCAACTAGTCAGTTGTACGCCTTCGTCTTCGACGATCATGTTGTGCAGGATAATGCAGGCGTACATTATTTGGGATACGCATGTGACATCCCACAAACGCGTTGGACCCTTAATTGCCGCCCATCGAGACTGGAGCACACCAAATGCGCGCTCCACGTCCTTGCATGCCGACTCCTGTCGTTCCGCAAAGTAGGCCTTCCTTTCATCACTTGCGTGCCTGATCGTCTTCACAAAGACAGGCCACCTAGGGTATATCCTGTAACACCCTTACTGGATTAATTTAATAGTTAGATAATTGATGTCATATTCCAGTGTAAATCTCCAATTAATAGAAAGTTCTAAATTTTTCTTTATTTGTATATTTATATATATACATATAAAGCATAAGATATATAAAGCATATTATTATACTTAGCGAAATAAAAGTGATATATAACATCTGGATTTAAACCATCAACCTGTTTCCAAAAGTCATTGCATATATACATATATACACAACCCGAACTATTCGCAAAATATACATGTTTAACACAAGATTAGGAAGTTGTATAATGTTTGAGATATGTTACACTTCCAAAATATGCCATATTTAGCAACTCTAAAAAGGATTACCCAAAATCAAAAGCTTGGCTAGGAACTCGACTTGAGCAGCACAACAAAAGAGCTAGTCTTAATCACCTAGTCTGCAAGATGAAAAGCAGGAAGTGAGCTTCCACAATCATAGGGTTAAACTCTCCGAATTAAGTAGATGATTTGAAACATATACTATTAAACAAGAAGTCATTTCAAAGCTGACATTCTCACATCCACATACACTTGTGTGGTAGAAATAAACATCTAAATCATGAATTTATATCCTCACTCTTTGCGACCTTGTAGAATTCACCAGATTTATAAGTTAATAATAACCCACTACTCCGAATATTAAATCAAGCACATAATATTTTACAAATTTCATACAACCTCAAGTACTTAGTGCGAGGTTAGAGTACTCGGTTTAGGTCAGAGACAATTTCATATCAGATGCATACTCGGATTTTTGTCACTTGGAGTGCTCCGCACAGACCACCCATGAGGGCGTACATATATAATACAGATCAGAGATATCTCAGAGACAGAGGTATAGACATCTTACAGATATCAGATAGAGATAACAGATGTCAAAGGTATCAGATATCAGAGACAGAGGTAGATATCTCTGACAGCAGAGATAACAGATGAGCAGAGATATCAGATGATCAGAGATCAAGATCAGAGATATTAGATATCTGACAGATATCAGGCAGAGATAAAAGAATCAGAGATCAGAGTAGACAGAGCAGATCAGAGACAGAGATATACAGCACGCACTCAAGCACGAGGCGTAAATACAATCAAGTACACTATTTCTTGCACATTTGATCACATATGTAATTCAACTCCTCCAATATTATTACATTTCATATCATACACACCTAAACAATTCACATATTGCATCACCTGAATATACTTTACCCAATCACATAAACTTAATTTAGTTATATAAAAAAAAATTATTATGTGACTTATTACCTTGAAATCCAAAATGCTTTCCCGGATCACTTTACTCCATCACGTTCTCTTTGCTCGTGTCAGGATTACCTTTCAATACATAATCTTTATCAACACCATCACCAAAAAATATAATGTAAGCATAGTCACTTTTTATCAGTTAATACACATAGCTTATGAAAATAATCTTATATTTGTTCCAAAAGCCATAACAATAATTTGTAGCCAAAAATAGATAAAATGTTATAAACTTAAGTTCTTAATTAACTACAATAGTTGAGTATAAGGACTTCATTTATCCACTAACACTGTCCAAACATTCGGAAAATAATCCTAGATGTGCATCACTAACTTATTATAAACATCTTTCAACTAAAATACATAAAACTCATCAACTTTCACGTTCAGCTACAGGCTGTCCCAAAATGTGATTTACAAATAAAATATATATTTCTCAAATATTGATTTAACTTTTGTAAGAAAAGTAATTTCTCAAAGTAAATCAAATTGGTAGGACAAGATTCCAATCGGAATCACAATTCCATATTATCCCAACATCCAAGCATCATACTCAACAATTATATTCCATTCACTCAAAATAGACTTAGGAAAGCTAGCAAACAATTGATTTATTAAATTCATACCCAAATTTGCTTAATATCCCAAATTGGGGAAAAACTAACTTAAGAACCCTAGCTTTTAAATTTTGAAGCAGGAATTGAATACATTGATGATGTGAGGGACTTGCTTACTCAAGAGAAGACAAGTCTATTCTAGAATTGCCGGAAACCGGCGACGGAAGTTGTCGGGCAGCCGACGACGATGGCGATGCAGCAAGGAGAGAAATGGTTCAGCGTGTGGGTGTGTAGAGAGTTATCAAGTCAGGGAGGAAGATGAGGGGAGTTTGCTCACTGTCGCCGGAGGAGCATCGATCGTCCAAAGGGAGCGTTCCTCCAGTGTGTTCTTTTTTATGAAAAGTGAGAGTGAAAAATAATGTAGAATGGGGGTGAAGAGAGATTTTTTTTTTTCTTTTTTTTTTCTTTTTTTTTTTTACGTTGCTTCTAGAAGGGAGTAAAAAATCTTCCACCTCTTCAAATTCTACTTTACAAAATAAATAATTATATACACACTTCTAGTATTTAGTACATACTTCTTGCTACACCACACACTAACTTATTCTAATTAAAATCTTATAATTTAATTTATTCAAAATTTCAAAGCATTTAAACTATTATTATTATTTAGCTATTATTTTGTTAGATTTGGGTCGTTACATATCCCATCCGCCAAGTAGTAGCCCATATCATGCCGGTTGCCGTTGGCCACAAACGAGACAGCTGGACCGACGCCCTGGCACTTCTCGTTGAAGAGGGGGAGACGAGTTCTGGACGTTGAGGTCGTTGTTCGACCCGGCTACCCCAAAATACGCGTGCCAGATCCACAGCCGATAATCAGCTACGGCCTCGAGGATCATCGTGGGATTCTTTGACTTGTAGCCGGTCGTGTAGGCCCCCTTCCAGGCAGTCGGGCAGTTCTTCCACTCCCAATGCATACAGTCTATGCTGCCTAACATCCCGGGGAACCCATGCTTCTCCTCGTGCATCTGCATCAAATTCTGACAATCTTCGGGAGTAGGGCTTCGAAGTTACTGCTCACCGAAAACGTTCATCACGCCCTCACAGAAATACTTCAGACATCCAGGGCTGTCGACTCACCGATGTGGAGGTACTCATCCCACATGTCTGCCGCGCCTCCGTAGGCCAACTACCTGATTACCGCCGTGCACTTTTGAATTAGGGTGTGGCCGGGTCTGCCAACCGCATCGTGCCTGAAGCGGAAACACAGATATCGACGCTCTAATGCGCCAACGATACGCATAAATAACTCCCTGCGCATTCTAAAATGCCGCCGGAACATGTGTGCGGGAAACCGCGGGTTCTCCGAAAAGTAGTCGTTGTACAGCCGCTGATGTGCAGCGGCGTGATCCCGATCAATCACTGCTCGGTGGTGGATAACCCCTGGAGGGCGAGGTATCGCCTGCTGTTCCACCCTACGCATGTACCGCTCCATCTCGCGGTTCATGTAGGCCTCCATAGCCTCGTTCATCCTCCGTTCGTACTCCTCAGCATCCCCACCACTACCACCACTGCTACCACCCGCGTTACTCATCGCTCGATGATGCTCTTGTACAGAAAGTTAGAGAGAGAGAAAACTCGTTAAAACAAGCGGTGCAAATGAAAATGAAACTAAAATCGCTTTTATATAGGTTTCAAAAAAAAAAAAATTAAAAATCGGCGCTGGCCGATCGGGCCGCCACAATGGCAGCCAGCGCATCGGCTAGCCACACGCAATCGGCTAACCTTGGCCGGTTTTTTCGCCGAAATTCGGCTAGCCTACTCCAATGGTTTGGCTAGCCACGTCAATCGGCTAGCCTACTATTGGAGATGCTCTTATAGCAGACGTGTACTTTTGACATGAAATATCTTTCCCTGGATCCTCACATAGACCGCCTAAGACCACATGTTTATTTTTGACCTTATATTTTCCATGGATCCATACATAAACTGCCTAAGACCACACATTCTATATCAATACTCGAGAATTAAATTATTATTTTTTCTCATTTTAATCTATTTGTATATGTTCCTCCGTTTATAAAAAAAATTGTCTCATTTTGCTAGTCAGTAATTTAAAATCTCATTTTCCTTTTTCTATTTTAGGTAACATTCACCTAACTTATTACACTTTCATTCTATTATCAATATATAAAAGGGGGTTCACTTTCCACTAACTCATTTCCCATTTTTTTTCTTTACAAATTCAAACAATTTCTTAAAATCTGTGTCGAATAAAAATGGGACTATAAATTGCGGATGGATGGAGTATATAGTACTCCCTCAGTCCCACAACAAGAGTCATTTTTCACTTTTATCGTAAATGGTAAATAGGTACCACATTCCACTAATTCACTTCACTCACATATTATTATAAAATCAATATAAAAAAGTGTACTCCCTCCGTCCCAAGAAAGTTGATACCAAACTTTTGGGCACGTAGATTAAGAATTTGTATTAAATAAATAGGAGAGATGAAAATAGTACTAGGAAAGATAAGTGAAAGTAAAGTAAATAAAGGAATAAAGTTCGACTTATTAGATGTTTTTGTTTTTTATTAGAAAAGGAAATGACTCAACTTTGTTGGGATGGACTAAAAAGGAGTACTACTCAACTTTCTTGGGACGGAGGGAGTACTAAATATTGCAGTAACTTTTTCAACTCATATTCTTTACTACTCTCTCCGTCCTATAGTAGATGTCACACTTGGGAGATGACATGAGATTTAGGACATGTTATTTTGTGTTTTAAGTGGTAAGAAAAAATATACTCCCTCTGTCCCGGCTAAGATGACACATTTCTTGGCCGGCACGGGGTTTTAGGAGTTGTTGGTTAAAGTGTTTAATTAGAGAGAGAAAAGGTGGGTATAATTATTAAAATAGAGAGATAAAGAAAAATGAATATTTTAATAGGAGTAAGTAAAAATGGTTGGGTGTATTAATTGGAGAGAGAGAGTTTCTAAAAAAAGAAAATGTGTCATCTTAATTGGGACAAACTAAAAAGGAAAACGTGTCATTTTAAGCGGGACGGAGGGAGTAATTGTATAATTGATGTTAGAAGGATCTTTTTCCAAATGATGAAATGTGACATCTTTTGTGGGACAAACTAAAAAGGAAAGTGTGACATCTACTATGTGATGGAGGAAGTACTTCGTATTTTAAAAATAGTACTCTCTCCGTCCCTGAAAATTTGTCACCTATTTCCTTTTTTGTCCGTCCCTAAAAATTTGTCACCTTTCACTTTTGATAGTGGACCCCATATTCCACTAACTCATTATCACTCACATTTTATTATAAAACTAATATATAAAAGTAGGAGGATCCACATGCCACCAACTTTTTCAACTCAATTTCTATTACATTTCTTAAAACTCGTACCGAGTCAAATGGTGACAAATTATGCGGGACGGAGGGAGTAACTATTTCCATTTTAGTCTGTCTCTTAAAAATAGATACTTTAGAATCTTTCTATTTCTAGACGTAGACCCTATAATCCACTAACACTACTTTCACTACTTTTTCTCATCCTCTCTCTTACTTTATTCATATTTTTCATTCTATTTCTTACTTTTCCAATTTTTTTTCTCTTACTGTATCAATTGTGCATTAAAATCCGTGTCAATCATTCAAATATTTCTATGTTTCAAATACGAAGGTAGTATATTAGTATTTCTTAAAATTTGTATTAATATTAAATATGACTTTTATTGTAGGACGGATAGAGTACTCCTAATTGATAGTAGTAGTATTGAACGAGTCTTTGAATAACAGTGCAACGAGCCTTTGGATTTTTTAGATGATTTTAAGGAAAATGATTGGTGTCAATAGTAAATCGTCGGCACTGGCACATTCAAAAGGGTCAAACTTTCATACTAATTCGTCCTTCACACTTCACCCTTCACACTCTTCATGCTGATTTCAACCCGTGGGAATCCACACAAGAAAAACAATACTTCCTCCTATCCTAGTTAAATTGTTCTATATTTTCTTATTTGGACAGTCTATGATAATGTTCTTCACTTCGCATTCTACTAATTTATTCTCAATCACATTTTATTATTAAACTATTATTAAACTATTACTCTGTACCAATTTGTTTCCACAGTAATTGAAATTTTGGTTCTTTTCTTATTCATGGTTCGATCTTCTCATGGTGACAAAAATAGAGTAGGAGAATGGTAAAATAAGAATACTTAAATATTTTATTTTTTCTAAAAAAATTCAAATTAATTGAAACATCCTAAAAAAATACGACTCAACTTAGCTAATACAGGAGTATAATTTTGAATGCCTAATACTCCATGTGATTAACTGAAACACGGATATGTACAAACTTCATGAGTTGTGGTGCATTTAGTTCTATAAAACTTGAAAAATATTGCCAAAACACCTAATATGTGATTTAATTGAAATATGGACTTCCCATTCTCTTATTTTAATTGACAATTTTAATTATTATTTTGATTAAATTTGAGACTTAAAAAAAAAACAGCTGCTTCTTGAATTTTTACGGGTGGTCTAATTATATAAATCCCCAATACATTGCTTTAGGATTTCTACAAATCCACAAATGGTTTCCAAAAGGGTCGAAACTATGGCTCTTTTCTTAGTTATGGCTCTTCTCATTTCCTCTCAAGTTGCTGACGCTCGACAACTCCATCCATTTCCATGTAAGCACTTCTTTTCTTTGATAATCTTAATCAAAATTTCTCAGGTAATTCTTTGAACTAGATTGGTGGAACTTGAAGGAATAGATTGGAACTCAAACTTAAATTATTTTGAAGGAATGATTATTAATTAATTACATGATTTTATTCAGATAAAGATGGTGAGAAGATGATCAGAAGTTATGCACGTTTTAAATTTGAGTGCCCCGCAGGATGTTGTTATCCTCGCTCTGGCCCTCGATTCGGCGATTGCGAATGCTGCCGTTAGCCCAACCAACATTTTCTATTTTATGTAATTTTATGTTGTTAAAAATAATAAAGGAAAATAAAGTTCGAATATTTCTAAACATTTTTTCTCTTAATTTTCTGTCCCTCGGTTTCTAATTTTGCATTAAAATCTCTGGCGTTCAATTTTAAGGCTACTTTCCGTCGATGAAGATGGGAGATGTTAAGATTTTATTGAAACCATTATGATCTGAAGGACTCGCAATCCAAAGAATTGAGGGGTTATGGTTTAAGATCAACTCATTTTAGCCTAAAATAGAGAAAGCTCGACTAACTCGACCGAATAGTTTGAAATCGAGAAAGATGATCCGAGTGATATTCTTAATCATAAGTACAACATTATAACAGTAGATGAAGAGCTTATACCTCTTGTATTTATTATTAAGTGATACATTTCGTTTGAGCACGATATCTAATAAGTTAATTGGATAGATAATAAAGTATGAAAGTATACAAAGTAGAGAGAGTAAAATATTAGAGATAATGGAATGTGATTATGAATTTAATTATGTAATTATGTTTAAGAACACTGAAAAAAAACTTATCTTTTAGGGACACAAAAATGAAACGCAATTACTTGCGTTAAATTTTATTGAAAATAACAACAATTTAAGACGCAAAAGAAAATGTTTCTGAATGACAAATTAGCTAATATTTCATTATTTTGGACGCTTCCATCTGCGTTCTCTAATTTTAGTTGAGACACTAATAATAAGGACGCTTTTTGAAGCGTTGGTGGTAAATTTAGAAACACAAATTAGCGTCATTAATTGTATTAAAAGATGTCCTTGACTGTCTTTTTTTGTTGTAGTGGAAAATCAATATTTAGTTTTAAAGTATTATTTAAATACTTTATTCTTGTAATATTTCAATTTTCTATTACTTTTTCATAGACAATTTAAATATATTTTATCGACAATATATAGGGATGTGATCATATGATAACCCATATTTATGGTGATAACCTAATAATCCTAATTTTATGGACGAAAAGTATTATTTTATAGAACAGAATACCATTTTATGGTTTAAAAGTAGTATCATTTTATGCATGCCGAAAAAATATCATTTTATTGTGTATAAATATCATTTTTAGTAAAAATGATACTTTTGACCCATAAAATGATAGGTTATTAGGTTATCACATAAATATGGGTTATCATTATAGCTAGGTGTGGGTCGATACGATATATCGTATCGAAAACGTTGTATCGTGTTTCGTATCAAAAATATCGATATGAAAGAATTTCATATCGTTATCGTATCGAAAGTTTCGACATATCGAATTTCGATATATCGAACTTTCGATATGGATAATATCAATATCGTTATCATATCGATATTTCGATATATCGTAAGATCGATACGGAAATATCGTTATCGTATCGAATACCTGCATATTGAAAAATATAATTTCAAAACTGCAAAATAACACAAAAATTAATAAAACTTCAACATAATAAAATAAATTGTGTTCTTATTAGGGTTTCATATATATATATATATATAGGGGTGTGTTAGGGTCCTTACAGCATCTTAGTGTAAAACACAACACAAATCACAGCCCTTGGATCATTAGATTGGATGGTTGTGATTTGTTACATTATCATACTAAAAATCTACATTATTAGGTGAGGTACATTATTAGACTAGAAATGTACATTGTAAGACTAAAACTGTACATTTCTAAACTAAAATGCTACATTATTCAACTAAATTGCTACATTATTATCCGAGCTACATTATTAGTCTAAAATTCTACATTATTAGATGACACGTGGCATTAATCTAACCATTAGATCAAATGATCCAATGGACTGCAAGTGTTTTGAGTTTTACTTATACTTAGCGTTCTGACCTGAATACATCCCTATATATATATATATATATATATATATATATATATTCTAAATATATGAATGAATGAATTATATGGATTTATATATATTTATAATTTTAAACTTCAATATGTATTGAATTTCAATATGTTTCGATATATTCGATATATAACGATATATCGCGATATAAGGAAATTCATATCGTTATCGTATCGAACGATACGATACCGTATCGTATCGAAAATTACGATATACCGAAAATTCGATAATTTTTCGATATTTTTCAATACGATACGAGCGGTATATCATTTTTTCGATATTTTTCCCCAACCCTAATTATAGCGCATCCCTCGACAATATATAATGAATTAAAATAACAGATTTTTTGTAAGAAATCAGTTAGTTAATTAAATTATCAAAATAATTTTAAACCTATTTATTAAGTTAAGAAAAGAGCTAAATATATTATTTGAAAGATATATAATTGAAGTTTAGTACTCCTATTTATTTTTATATAAAATTTTATTTAATATCTTTATTGATACAGACACTTTAGTTTAGTAACCTTTGGAAAACTAACCCAATAATAATCAATTCTAATCATCAAATACTATAAACTTCAAATATCGAATAATAAACAAATATCAAATTATAAAAGTAGGAAAGTAGGTAAGTAAAGTCCGTCGCGATAAAGAAAAACTTACTTTTTAAAAACATAAAATAACGACAATTTAGTATATGCTAAAAAAAATCGTTCCAATATAAAGGATAAATTAACTTAACTTTTTGCCTTTTCAGAATGCGTCCACTTTGCAACCTCTAATTTTAGTTAAGATAAAAATAATAAAATTAATTATATATTTAACAAAAAATTTTTTTTTGCTGGATGTATTTCTCCACCTTTTATTTACAATTGCAATGAATGGCTGATTTTGACGTCCTCGAATAGAAGATAGCCCGACAGACGACCTGATTGGCAGATACTACCAATTTTCTTGGTATACTTTTTTGTCAAACATATGGACTTGGTTCTTGACTTTGTAGTATTAAATTTTATTGGTAGAGCATTGACTTTGATTTTCCCCAATGCTTAATAAAAAATTTCTGGCATATAAACTGAAAAAATTAACTTTTTTAATTTTAAAATTTATTTTCGTTTAATAAGATAAGGCCTATTTTCTATTAGTAATATTTTATTAACTTTATATTTTTATCTTCCTCATATTTTATAAGTTATGTACATTAAAATATGCTTCCAACCAAGAGTGCATAATCTTTTGAGATTGATGAAGTATTGTTTTTCTTCTTCCTACAAAAGATGTCACACTTGTTAATTAGGTAACACGTGATATTTTTTAGATGTTGTTTAATGTGTTTGAGTAGAGAAAAAAATGCATATAGCAAAGAAGGATTTGGATATTTATATAGACATAGAAAAATTCAAAATGATCAGCTTTCAATTTTGGATTGTCCCATTACAAGTGATAAGTTATTTTCCTTATTTAATAAAAACAAAATTTTAACCATTTCTTATGTTATTCTCTTTCTTACTTTATTTTCTCTTTCTTACTTCATTTTTTATTTATTTATTTTCTATATTTTAATTCAATATATATTATTTTCTTAAATTTCATGTCCAAAAGAAATCTATCATTTGTGGTGGAACGGAGGGAGTATTAGTTTCAACAAGGGACTCCTATGATCCTATCGATTTATTATCCAAATTTCTAATTTAATATTAGCGCGTTAGTCGTTACAAGTTGGCTGAAAAAGAGATCGAAATTTTACAAGTTGATTGCAAAAGAGATCATATTTCAAATTAATATGAATGCGTTGGAAGTAGGTTGCAAAAGAGATCAAAATTTCTAATTACATATGAATACGTTATACAACTTGGTTGAAAAAGAGATCAAAATTTCACTAAATAGAAGTATTAATAGTGCGTTACAAGTTGGTTAAAATAGAGAGAGTGATACAGCAAATGAGGAAAATCATTTTATTCAAAGATAAATAGTTTTTTTAACATGTTATGAAATGCTCAATCAGTCAAATAAAATGGCTAACAACGAAATAACAATACAAAAAGCAACAAGATCAACGTGTTCACAAAATGCGCTCTATCCAAAATCATTCAATTTATAAATCAAAAGGTCATAGTTGATCTAAAATTTCAGCCAATTCATTAATAACAAGAGTAATTTGAATTCTATGATTCTTATCTGAGAATGACACCCAATATTTTAAACAGTACTAATTATACTAATAAAGTTCAATTTCAAACCTCCTCTCTCTAATAGTGGATTAATAATTGCAGCAAAAAAGGGATTCCGTCGCCTTGCGGCCCACACTCCGGCCCGACATCCCGTGAGAAGGTTCCATTTTTAGAAATGAGACTATTTTTTATGGACATCCCAAAATGACAAAATGAGACTATTTTTCGTGGACGTGATGAGTACTTAAAATTTGTGGGACGTCATGCCTCCCTTCGTTCCACTAAGTGACCGGAACATGTCTCGTGTTGGTCCCGTCCCGGCCCATGGGAACTACGAACTAGCACCATAATTATAAATATAAATTTATATTTTAGCAACTAATCCCTATCTTTAACCTCTCATTCACGAGCATGGCAAACCTCATGACATTTCTTCCTCTATCACTCTTCATCTTCCTCCTCACCACCCTTCTTCCACCTACAACATGCTCCACCAACCAAACAGACCAACTCTCACTACTAGCCATCAAATCCAGCCTCCAAGATCCACAAGGAGCTCTCTCTTCATGGAACCAAACACTCCCCTTCTGCAGCTGGACAGGCATCCAATGCCGCGGCAACAGAGTCATCGCCATAACCTTGTCGTCTCTAGGCCTCGTCGGAAGTCTCTCCCCGCACATAGGTAACCTCTCTCTTCTCACCAACGTCACCCTCGCTAACAACTTTTTCGAAGGCCCAATTCCTGCAGAAATCACTCTCTTAGGCAGGCTTGAGTTTCTTGATTTTAGCAACAACTCTTTCATGGGTGAATTACCTAAAAACTTGTCCCAATGCATCAACCTTGTGCAGCTTGCTTTTTCCACTAATCTCCTTTCCGGAACCATACCTAATGAACTAAGTTTCTTGCCTAAACTTGAAGCTATACTATT
The DNA here is from genome assembly GCF_029641045.1 of Salvia hispanica. NCBI lineage: Eukaryota > Viridiplantae > Streptophyta > Magnoliopsida > Lamiales > Lamiaceae > Salvia > Salvia hispanica. The sequence continues at coordinate 2,530,631 of NC_142692.1, read as the reverse complement.
TTCAAGTAACCGATTTTCCGGGCTCATCCCTTCATCCATCGGTAACATAACAACCCTCCAAGAGCTGTCTTTAGGAGCGTGCCGATTGTATGGAGAGATTCCCGAGTCACTCGGCCGCCTCGGCCGCCTCACATTTCTTCAATTGAGTCAAAATAATTTCACTGGTACTATTCCTCATGGTCTGTTTAATCTAACTAACATTTATTATTTTGATGTTTCTGTTAATAGTCTTCATGGAGTTATTCCTTCCACTATTGGTGTCACACTCCCTAATCTTGCTGTTCTTTATCTTGAACAAAACCAATTTAGTGGGCCAATTCCTAATTCCATTTCAAATGCTTCATTGATTGAATGGATCATCTTGTCCTCTAATCAATTTATTGGACCTATACCAAATCTTGAGAGACTTACTTTGATTCAAAATATCTACTTGCGATCAAACTTGATTGAAGATGATATGAGCTTCATTTCATCATTGACAAATTCGACCAAGTTAGAGCGTTTCGATGTTAGTGAGAACATGTTGAGTGGTTCTTTGCCGGAATCCTTAGCCAATTTGTCTGTTCTTGTCAATATGTTTGATATACACAAGAATCAGATACATGGAAGCATTCCTTCAGGAATTGGAAACCTTGTCAATCTTGATGTGGTTGATCTATCTCAAAATTTTCTTGATGGCCAAATTCCCATGTCAATGTCAAAGCTTTCGAATATGCATAATCTTTTTATGGGTAGGAACAGATTTGAAGGCGAACTACCATCCTTGTTTGGAAACATGACTCTTTTGAGTCGATTCCAGCTAAATGGGAATGAGCTTTCTGGAAATGTGCCTTCCAGTCTTGGCAAATTGTCCAACTTGCTAGAGTTAGACCTCTCGGGAAACAAGTTCACTGGGTTGATCCCTCGAGAAATCATGAGACTTTCGTCGCTTTCCATTGTGCTTAATCTCTCTCACAATGCGCTCGAGGGCTCTATTCCAAGTGAAGTTCGCTCTTTGAGAAACCTCGCGGCTTTGGACTTGTCTAGCAACAGACTGTCTGGAGTGATTCCCACCTCTTTGAGTAGTTGCGTTAGCTTGCAACGGCTCTACCTCGATGAGAATCTTCTTCAAGGTGAGATTCCAGGAATGAGCTCTTTGATGGGCTTACAAGAGTTGGATCTTTCGCAGAACAATCTGTCTGGATCAATTCCCTCGTTTTTGGAGAATTTGAAGCTTGAGAAGCTCAACTTGTCCTTCAATAGGCTACAAGGAGAAGTCCCATCAAGAGGAGTTTTTACGAACTTAAGTTCAATTTCTCTTGATGGAAACCAAGGTTTTTGTGGCGGAATTGAAGAGTTGAAGTTCCCTCCTTGCAAAGGAGTGGAATCTTCCAAGGCAAAATTGTCTACTTTGTGGAAGATCTTGATTCCAATAGTGGTTATTGGAGGATTGTGCATTGTGATTGTAGTATTTCTCAAGTGCAAGAAAACAAAAGAAAATCCTCGTCCCGTTGGTTCATCGGAGGATGCTATTGGTGGCCAGTTATTGAGACTTTCTTATGCAGATCTCCTCAAAGCAACAAATGGATTCTCCGAAAGTAACGCGGTTGGTTCTGGGAAATTCGGATCCGTTTACAAAGCTGTTCTCGATGACGAGAAAGGCATAGTTGTAGCAGTCAAAGTGCTTAATCTTGAGGTCAGAGGGGCGTCAAAGACATTCATGGCAGAGTGCAGAGTATTGGGAGGCATAAGGCATAGGAATTTGGTGAAACTTGTAAGTGTTTGTGATAGTGTGGACTTCAAAGGCAATGATTTCAAATCATTGGTGTATGAATTCAAAGTCAACGGGAGTCTAGACAAATGGCTTCACAACAATAAGGAAGAAAGTGGTGAAGATTTGAAGAGTCTTAGCATAATACAGAGGCTTAACATTGCCTTAGATATTGCTCATGGGATTAAATACCTTCACTTTGGTAGTGGCTCGTCTATTATCCATGGTGATTTGAAGCCGAGCAACATTCTCTTAGATCATGACATGGTTGGTTGTGTTGGGGATTTCGGATTAGCTAAGATTGCCTCAAACATACTTTCATCGTCATATGAAAGCAACACGAGTTCCTTTGGGATCAAGGGTACCTTAGGCTATCTCCCTCCAGGTATATTCTTGAATTATATATTCCGAATTTACTCAATGATGACTTTTTAGCCTGAATCTAACTCTTTTTCTTGTAAATTTTGTGTAGAATATGGCACGTTTGGCTCGATTTCTATGCAAGGGGATGTGTATAGCTTCGGGATCATCCTTCTAGAGATGTTCATAAATAAAAGACCAACAAATGATTTGTTTGGTGGTGAGGTAAATCTCCATAGATATGTGAGCTCTGCTTTACCACATGGATTAATGGATATTATTGATCCACGATTAGAGATGGGAGGTTTGAAAATGGAGTTTGTTGGGCGTATTTTGAATATCGGTGTGTCATGCTCAAAGGAGAATCCAAGAGATAGAATGCCAATTACTCTTGTTGAAAATGAGTTGGCTGACATTCTAGCTCAACTACAACCTTTTTCTTTGGATGTATGAACTAAATTAGCTAGTTGTTGTCTTTTTTAAGTCTTATTTGTATCTATGTTTATATTTTTTTGCTTTTATTTTGTAGTAATTTTGAGTAGAGCATTCGTCTATGTCTATACTCTATATATATATAAAACGTCCATTTTGTTTGGAATAATCCCTTTTTGCTGAGTTTGGTTCCTTTTTTGACCATTAATTTGTATATCCGTCCAATTTCATTTCTCACTTAATACTTATATTAATATATCAAATTAATATTCTTTGGAGCACTTGTTCAAAGAGTATTTTATTTAAATCTCCACATATTATCGTCACAAACATTGAATGATTATTTTAATTAAGAGTTTTTTGACATTTTGAACTTAACAAGTACGGAGTACTAGACAATATTTGGTAATAGTCCAAATTAAAATAGATGACTAATTTGGTGACGTTTTAAACACTTTAAAATTCTGGGCTTCTATCACATTTTTCAAGAATAAAAATTTAGTGATCTATACATACAAGAATAAAAATTTAGTGATCTATAGGGTAGTTAGGGTGCCACCACCCTTTAAAATAACACCATACCACCATTCCTAGCCAATTATTTGTACACGTGGACGAATAATAAGCTGCCACGTGGCAAAATAAAAAAAAATCTGAAAAAGACGGCCAACAATTTGGTGGTCTTTAGTGATCTATAGGGTATGTTGTGTAGTGTTTGTAATATTGTTGTGTAGCGTTTATAATATTGTTGTATAAATGGTGCCATGGTGTCACTTTAAAAGGGGTTGTCATTTTAACACAAATCTCTAGACATATTGTCCGTAGAGTGTTTAACCAATCATAATTGTATAAACCACTTATCTCACATAATTGTATAAACCACCTTTTCAGGTTGCATCCATGTCATACGTTGTATAATTTTACCTTTTTTTTCATTTTTTTTCCAAGTTTAATAGTACTCTCTTCATCTCATATATAGAAACTATTTTCTTTATAGTCCTTTTCTAAAAATACAAACTATTTATTTAAGAAAACTTATTTCTCTTAATGAGATGAACCTTTTCTACTAACACACTTATTTTTTTTTCTATTTTACTTTATCAATTTTACAATAAAATCCATGTCTTTTTTAAAAATATGTTTTAAAATTATATTTAGAGATATTTTATAAGGTAAATAGCCAAAAAAAACCATGAAGTTTGTTCAAATTCTGGTACTCAATAACTTTAAAAAATGGTCAATTATATCCTAACTTTGACGATTTTCTATCGTTCCATATCAAAAAATTGCATCAAGCCTCGTTTCTAAATTCATCAACGTAATTGCATATATATGTAAAAATTAAAGACATAATTTACTACACGTAATAATGATATCATTTAAATAGTTGAATATATTATTCTTATAATTTTTATTTATCAAAAGTACACATAATTTTCCTTAAGTTATTGACTACGAGGCAACTGAAAAAATTATTTAAAAATCGTGGCAGACTACTATAGACCCCTTTCCCCTATGTGGCAGACGTGGAGACGTCATCATTATCAAAAAACTTTTATTTATCAAAATTTTCTTACAATTGATGATATGAAGCAGTCAATTAGAGAAAGTGATTTTAACAAGAAAGTGGTGGGTAATTGGTGTTCTGGTATACTCTGTTCAATAGTAATAGAGTCATTTTGTCATTTTGATACGTTTCATAGTAATAAAGTCATATTCTTTTTTAATAAAAGTCAACATATTTTTTACTCTCTCTTACTTTTTGAGTTTTTTCTCTCTTCATCTCTCTACATTTTTCCATTTTCCACTTTATTCTCCATTTACTTAACTCACCTAACACAATTTTTATTAATGTTTGTGCCAAAAAGAAACACATCAATTATTATAGAACGGAGGGAGTGTAATATTCTGTCCATATTTCGAGATGCTGTCCTAACAAAACCATTCACACATACTTTGTAACGCCCCACTTTTCGAACCCTAATTTTCGAGACATAAAATATTTGCAGTAAATGCTTTTAATGCTATGAAGTATGTGGATTAAATGTTGACTGAATTAATTGCATGATTCTTTGTGACCTAATTGCGATTTGGATGAGATTGATTGAATAGTCAAATATGTTGAGTATGTGACGTGGCTGTTGAATAGTCAAAGATGTGAAATATATGACGTGGCTGTTGAAAGGTCAATGTGTTGAGAATATAAGGTGAAAGTGAAAATGGTTGAAATTTGTTATGTGATTGTGTAAATATTTTGATGCGGGGTGAAATATATTGTGGCGAATTATTTCCTATGGGATAAGTGAGATTAAATAGGATTTTTATAAATATCAGACACCTTTTGTTTGGAATTTTCAACCCCTTTGATTTATTGGAGAGGAATCCTATTTTTCTTGGATTTAATTATTTGCTTGGAATAATTATCCAAGTTAAACCCAAAGTCCAATTATTTCATATTTTTCCATGAGAAAAATCGATACCCATGTTTATTCCAGGGAGATTTCGAAAATCTCCTATTTATGGGAGAAGGAATTATTTTATTATATTATTTGATCCCTTATTTATTACCTCCCATGAATAAATTCAAATATCCTAGCATATCTTACCATATTTAAGGAGATCTTGTCATATCCTAAAGAAGCATATTTCACGCCACTTTCCTATTTATTTGGGAGGATTATTATTTTTATTCTGCTCCGTGATATTTTATTCTACTACGTAAAATACCAAATAAAATCATAGGCTAATTAAATAGCCTAGATTTCGAATACTCCCTTTATTTCTCCCAAAATTTACACCAACTACTCCTCCAAATCTTCTCAAATCTTTAATTTATTTAATTAAAGATATTATATTCTTGAACTCTATAAATAAGAGTGGAAAACCTAACCCTAGCCACCACTACCACACACCTACTTCTCTCCCTCTCTCACGTCTCCCTCTTCCCACTCTCTCTCAAATTTTCTTCTATTTTTCTCCAAGATTTCTTCATCTTTTAAGAAGAATTCAAGTTGAAGCCTCAAGAATTATTTAAGAATCAAGATTCTACTTTGTTTCTACCAATTATTTTTATCAAGAAGAGGTATTTTGATCTATCTTTTCTCATCTAACCGATTAATCGGTGTTCTTGAACCCTCATGCATATAGATTGTGTGAAAAGGGGAAAACAATTGATAAATATGAAGTGATGTGCGTGTGTGTGTGTGCGCATCGGTATGCGTGCGTGTGTGTTTGTGTGTGCGTGGGAGATGTGTTGAAGAACACTCATGCGTGACATGTTTTGATAGATCTGGAGTTGTGGTGCGAATAAAATTGATATGATGAGCATGTCTTGATTTTTGAATGGTAATATAAAACGAATCGACGGGAAAAGGGGAAACGTTGGGAACATGCATGATTTTGAATAGATGATTGAGACTTACTTGTGATACACATAAATTAAAGGTGATAACTCGCGCTCTCGGCGTGATAGCAAGAAGAAGAGCGTACTTGAGATCTAAGGAGTCGAGGTAGGCTTTATTTACTAAACTCTTTTATTACAAAAATAATGATTATGGTGTTATAAGGGTGGTTTAAATGTTATGTCATGCCTGTGAATGTTTTGATAATGTTGTGTGCCTGATGCCTAGTATGTGAGTTCACTCCATTAGGCTATAGGGCTATATAAACGAATTTGGGTCTGAGTAGAGCCGCAAACCCTATCAGGCTAGTGTACACAGTTGGGATCGAGAGCCGTCCTTGCTAGTCGGCCGGTCTCGTGGGCGAATAGTGTGGCCACACTTTCGTCGCACTATGGAATTGTTGATTGTTGAGAAAATGGGGGAAATTGTTTAACTGACCAGTTTATGAAATTATTTTGTGATACTCGATGATATTCTTTTATAACTGCAAACTCGAGTTCATTATGGTAAGGATGGCATATCTATTAAATGTTTTGACATGAGCCCACTGAGTATGTTTAAAGTACTCAGCCCTACATGTGTTTTTCCTATGTGCAGGTTGAGCGGCGACGAACAGTTGGCGGTGTTGAACAAATTAATTGAATAATAATATGGTCATTTTGAAACTTCAAGTGGAGTTGTGTCATCGTACATGACTTCACTTTTCTCTTGGATGCTTCCGCTGAAACATGAACTTCTTATCGTTTGATTGAGTTTGAACTTATTCCATTTTGTTTAGAATATTGAGACATGATACATTTTGGATTATATTAAACCCTTGTCGTTTTGAGCATAAATTGTGATATCTATTCTTCATTGGATTTCATTGTTAAGCCGTTCCCTTGCTATTTTAATTGTTATAAATGGATATGGACTATTTATATGGGACGGACGAAAAAGGAAATACTCCCTTCGTCCCAAGATAAGCGACTCGCTTTTTTTTTGCCCTCATTTTGGAGAGAGAGAAAAGTAAGAGAGAAAATTATGTAAAGGAGAATCTTCTCTACATAATTTTTACTCTTATTTTACTTTTTCTCCATTTCAACTATTTTATATTATTTTTCTAAAACAAGTGCAAAAAATAAGTGAGTCCTTTATCTTGGGACGGAAAGAGTATAAATAATTTCTGCGGGATGAAGGAAGTATTTTATTTCAAAAAGTTTAAGGAACGTAAAGTCTATCTATTTATAAAGGTACGATTTATTTTTGAACAAATTAGTTGTTTTACGATTCGCCCGAAAAAAAAATAGCCCAAGATTGATTACTTTTAGACTTGCCTGAAAATTGAAAAAATTTCTTTTGGGCTTGCCTGAAAATTTTGAGTTGTCCTGATTAATCGTAAAGTTTCTCATTATTTTCTTGCTGTGTAAACAAATTTCTTGCATGAAAATTGAAGAAAATAATTAACGCGAAGTGGAGTAGTATACTAATTATCAAATCTTTACCCGCACAATGTAATTTACAGATTATTCTGCAAGTTTATGTTGGAACATTACTTATTTCTACATCTAATACTAAGTTAAATAATTTAATTTGAGAAAAGCGATCATTTTTTCATTACAAGAATATACTTATCAAGAAAATTCATAAGTTCAATATATTATATGCACTATGACCTGATGGGCTAGCCCAAAAGATAATCCATGTAAGTTCAATATTTTATAATCATTATGGCCTGATAGGCTAGCCCAATACAAATTGCGGAGTCTCATCTCTTTTCATTTTAATTCTTTTTTACTTCTGAGTTCTGATAATATAAAAAGTGAATATTTATTTATACATCCTGATTAAATTAATATGAGAATAATTTAAAACTACGATGTTCATTAATATGTTCATTTAAAAAGAAAAGTTACATGTTCGAAAATTTGAAAAATACACAAACTATTTGAATCATCTTATTTATACAATATGCGGTGTACGTTACGTAATACGCATACGGCATATGATATCAGCGTACACATTCTTGTCCAGATACAAAAACCACAAATTAGTGGGACGGAATGTATATAAATTCATCACGCAAATTTTATAGCACGCGCATGGAAATTTCCCTCTAACTACTCCCATCGCTTTCTTGTTTTGTATCTTTCGGTGTCCAATAGATTTTTATGCATAGTCCTCGATATCCGCTTCGGTCCGCACTGTTCCTCACAAATTTCGCTACAAATATCCTCCCTCCATTACATAGTAACATGGTCGTTTTTCCATTTTCGTCCATTTCATAGTAATAGAGTCATTTCCCTTTTTTAATAAAAGTCAATACATTTTTCCACATCTATTTTATTTACTTAACTCATTTAAATAAAAAAGTTTTACCTCCGTTACCATAGAACGGAGGGAGTATCACGCTACAGTGTTACAGAATTGACGTTGGAATGACCAAAACGCCCCGCAATCATTTTGATTTCCCCCCATTCACACGCCCCATCTGCATTTTGGTAGGGTCGGAAATGTCTTATCACTTGGAATTGCCTTGCGTCTTGTCAGTCAAATCTTGAACAGCAAACTATCACGTGTATTTACAAGTTGGTGGGACAATGCTGATACAATTAAGTTGACATATAATCAGTGGGCGGACGCAGCATAGAACAAGGTTAAGACAGTTATTTCTCAGAAAGGGGGAGGAATTGCGTGGAAAGTGAAAGAGAGAGAATGGGTGCGCCTTTGCATATGAGGTTGGGGGCCACTTCTGTTTTGCTAGTTGGTCTTGACCGGTGTAAATGCGTGAAAATTTTCTCTAATTAATTGTGTGGAAATAGTATTTTTCTTGTTTTAATTTTTATATTTTTATAAATTTGAAAATACAAGGGAATATTAGATTTTGAAATATAAGATTATAAATATTATATATAAATTGAATTTAAGAATGATTTCATACTTTATTTAGCGTTATTGAATTGTATACATAAAATTGAGTAGCAAAATATGAATTTTACTTTAATAATGTATATACTATTAATTTTTATGTGTTTCTATACAACCAAAATCACTACTATAAACAGAAAAAAAATTACTTAAATATATTCATGTCAAATTTAAAATTTAACTAATATATTAAAAAATATTCAATCATCCAAGTCAATTGTTTTTTAACGAGTATTAATACGGAAGATGACTTGAATTGCTATAAAATTTTGCTAACGGTTACTCGTACTTTGAGGTGTCGAACTCGCTATGATATTTATTGTACCCCCAAACCTAAAATCCTGGATCCGCCACTGCATACAGTGGCGGATCGGAGGGGGGGGGGGCAAGAGGGGGCGGTCGCCCCCTCCGTGCAACTAATTTCCTCTTATCCGGACGTAAATTTACCATGTCCGTCCCCTCCGTTTGCTCCGACGTTGCCCCAAAAATTGAAAAAAATTTGTCATTTTCGCCCTAAACCACCTACTAATATACATTTCGCCCCCTCCATTTATGAGTCCTGGATCCGCCACTGACTGCATATAATTATGGCTATTTCAATTGAGGAAAAGCGAACGGGCCCTAAATATCTTTCCCTGCATCCACTGTCCACGCATTCTATATCAATACTTCAAAAAGAAATTACCTAGTAGTATTTTCTCATTTGATACTAGATTTGAACGAGTCAACAAGTCCTATACTGATGAATAACAGTGTGCAACGAGCCTTTGGATTTTACAGGTGATTTTAGTTAAGGAAAAATGATTGGTTTCAGTAGTAATTTTTTTTATTTAAAAGTATTTTTTTTGGATGACTTAGATCGTTGATAGTTTTTGCATAATATGTACCTTAATTTAAATAAATTTGAAGATCTAATAAAACATAATAAATTTTATAATTTTATTAAGGGCTTCAGCTCTTTAATACATTTGCTTGGTCTCTGCTTATGTGTGAGCATCGTAGCGGACCCAAAAAATTGGTCACAAACATATTGTTTGACAGCCAAAACCAATGGTACCTTAATTTTCATTAGTGTTTAAATTTCATATTTGAACTATCTATACTCCCTTCTTCCATAAATACTCTATCTTGTCTCATCTCAAGTGATTGCTTATTCTGCGACACGTGATTGGAGAAAATGATAGAGTACTAATAAATACTCCCTCCGTCCCAAGGAAGATGACCCCTTCCTTGGGCGACACGGTGCAGTTATATTTTGTGTGGTAAAAGGGGAGAGTAAAGTAAGAGAGAGAATAAAGTAGAGATAAAGGTGTTTTCATTTTAAGTAATAGGTCATCTTGATTGGGACAAACCAAAAAGGAAAGTGGGTCATCTTCAATGGTTAAGATGAAGAAAAAGTAAAGTAAGTAAGAGAATAATATAGATACGACTTTCTTCTATATTATTTCCTCTTTTACTTTACTTTCTATTCACTTTAACTACTTATTATCATCTTCGCTAAATAACGGCCAGGAAGAAATTAATTACTTGAGATGAGATGAGACGGAAGGAGTATAACTTATATATGTAATAAGAAAAATGGACACCACTAAAATGTTGGTATTATTTTCCTTATATTATTCTATATATATACATTTACTAAATTCACATTGAAATACAAAGTCACCTATATCAATCTGTCGCAAATGAGCATTCAATAGTCATTAATAGAGTCAAACTTTCAAACGAGTCGCCCTTCATTCTAATTTCAAGCCGTGGGAATCCACACGAGAAAAACAAAAATACACTACTCCCTCCGTCCGTCCGTCATTAAGAGTCTCATTCCTTGGCGACACGAGTTTTAAGAAATATGGATGGAAATAAATTAATGGAATATAAGTTTCACTTGTATATAGATTTAATTTTAAAAGAAATGTGAATGAGATAATAAGTTAATGAAATGTGTGACTCTATTGCCTTTCATGATAAAAGTGAATTGGGACTCCTATTCGTGGACAGATTAAAATAGAAAATCAGGACTCATATCGCGAGAGGGGGGGGGGGGGAGGGTGGGGAGTATTAGATTTTAGACTCCAATTAACTATGGATATACTTGACAAACAAAGGAAAAGTAGATCTTGAGTTTTTATATAAATCCCCAATACATTGCTTTAGGTTATCTACAAATCAACAAATGGTTTCCTTAAGGTTCAAAACTATGGCTCTTTTCTTAGTTATGGTTCTTCTCATTTTCTCACAAGTTGCAGACGCTCGACAGCTCGATCGATTTCCATGTAAGCACTCCTTTTCTTTCACTGTTAATCAAAATTTCTCAGGTAATTCTTTGAACTAGATTGGTGGAATCTAAAGGAATAGATTGAATTCAAATTAAATTAAACATAAAATATTTTGATTACAGGTCTTGGCAATTCATCAGTAGATTATGACTATATGGATTTAAGTCGACACTCTTTTCAATATTAAGAAGCAAAACACTTTCTTGATTAATAAAAAAATGTGAAATATTCACTTGATAAAAAGATTATTAACTAATTACACTCTGGGTATGATTTAATTCAGATAAAGAAGGTGAAATATATGGAGGTTTTGAGTGCCCCAAAGGACGATCTCCGTGCTGTGGGCGTAGTGGAAAGTGCCAATGCTGCGGTTAGCCCAACAACACTCACGTTTCCAACCACTTTTGTTTTATGTAATTTTAAAAAAATAAATATAAAGGAAAATAAAGTTCGAATAATACGTTGGATTTATCTTTCTGAGCTGATTTACAGTTGGCCCGAATCGAAGGAGAATCCCTCACAACTATTACAATTACAGTAACTAGTTCTAGCTAGGGTTCTTGAGTAATCTTGACATCTTGATACACCTACACACTCAAGAAGATTGTTAGTATAACAACACAAGATCCTTGCGGATCTAAACAACAATCAACACAGTATAACAAAGAGACAACTGAATAGATCACATAATATGGCTCAGAGCCCGCCACATAGCCCAGATCTATTCAACTAGAACCAAATCCAAGGGAGCAACGATGAAACGACTGGAGTCTACCCTCACACCGTCACAACCTTCACCGAACCGCCCCTTCACACCGGATTAGGTCACTGGAACCACCTCAGAACAGAAACCCTAGTTCTCACACTACAAGCAACCGAAGCAGTTGCCTTCCAAACAACTCAAGGATCAAGTATTCACACAAGAATGGTGAATCATCTCTAGAAATCAATCGGAAAAGGCAATCGGAGAGTAGAGAGAAGATTGAGAGTCTCAGAGAGTAGAGAAGAGAAAGAGAGTGTATCGAATAATGAGAGAAGACAAACCGGCTAGTCTCACACATAAGCAAACACACATCACAAACCCTTAATCCAACGGCTGAAGAGCACAATCCAAGTGAAGAGACACGTGGCAGCATCTGGTGTGAGAGGGAGAAGCAGCTGGGCTTCTGGGTCAAGTCCAAAGAATGGATAAAGGCCCAGACACAAATTAAATCAGGCCCAAGCAATAATAGTCCACTTATATTCAACATACTCCACCTTGGACTCTTATTCTAGGAAACCAAGCATGGGCTAAAGGCTTAGGCATTTTCATCATAGTCCACAAGGTTAGATCCTGACACCAGAGAGCATTAATGCTCATTATTCAAGGAAATAACCAAAGCATTGCCTAACAAGATTACAAGAAGATCACCTACTGGTAAATCAACTAGTCTTGTAGGTCTTTCATGCCTAGTGATCTCAAAGAGCCAAGGCTCACAGAGTCACCTAGGACTTACCCCCGGGACATGCACATGCTAACCACAATCAAAATGCAAAATCCTAATGCAAGTGAGCAATTTATCAACAGGCAAGCATTTAGTCCCCATATCAGCAGGGTTTTTGTCAGTGTGCACCTTTTGAAGAAAAATTTCACCTTTTTCAACAATATCTCTAATGTAATGAAATCTCACATTAATATGTTTTGTCCTATCATGAAAAATAGGGTTTTTACACAACTGAATAGCAGATTGAGAATCAGAAAACACAGTAGGAGTTTCATTCACAAACTTAAGTTCAGAGAGAACTCCCTTTAACCAAACAGCTTCTTTCATTGCCTCAGTGATAGCAATATATTCTGACTCAGTAGTAGACAAGGCCACAATATGCTGCAGCTATGATTTCCAACTAACACATGACCTGCAAACAGTAAACACATAGGAGGTAGTTGACTTCCTCTTATCTCTGTCATTTGCATAGTTGGAATCCACAAAACCAGTTAGTAAAACACCATCATCACATTTAGAGTAACATAGCCCATACTTGGCAGTGTGCTTAAGATATCTTAGAAGCCACTTCAAAGCCTCCCAATGAACAGAACCAGGATTTGCCATATATCTACTAAGGCAAGACACAGCATAGGCAATGTCAGGCCTAGTGCTGACCATCAAGTACATCACTGATCCAATAGCATTAGCATAAGGGACTTTCTTCATGGCGTCAATATCAAGCTGAGACTTAGGGCACATATCTTTACTCAACATAAAATGAGCAGCAAGGGGAACAGAAGCAGGCTTAGCATCAAACATGTTAAAATTTCTTCAACACTTTATACACATAAGGTTCCTGATGCAGAACAAGAGAACACTGTTTCCTATCTCTCACAATGCATATGACAAGAATTTTCTGAGCATCTCCCAAGTCTTTCATATCAAAGTTATCACTCAAAGAAGATTGCACAGCCTTAATAGTTTTCAAACAAGGTCCCATAATAAGCATATTGAAGTGGTCGGTTCTTGGTCCTCGATGGTTTCGCGTGTGAAATTGGAGTGTATTCCAACTGATCAGGAAGAGATTCCCGACCCAGCTGAGTCGTTGATACGACGACCGAGATCTGACTTCAAACAAATTTCCTCAACCCACTTCTACTGATTAGTATAGCGGAGGTAAGGGTCGAATCCCACGAGGATGGACACGTTTAGATAACTGTGGTGACTTTCCTTGGGTGTTTGGTTAGCTACCACGCTTGGGTTGAGATTTTACCTAGACAGGAAATAAGGTAGTACTCTACTGACTAGTAGGCGGAAAAAATAACGGACATGTGGGAGTGTTTGTGAAAGTAGGGGACAAGGTGTATCAGAGACATATGGAAAGTAGACAGTTACGAAAAGAGGAAAGTTAGAAAACAAGGTGTATCTGATGGCTGGGGGCTTTCTGACAAGTCTGGATAGTACCTCAGAAAAGTAGGGAACAAAAGTAAAAAGTAACTTAAAAGTAAAAGTGGACCAAATAAAGTTGATTTCGACGTTTTCTTCTTCACCAAGTATTGACAAAAATCATATGAACACAGACACCATAACTAAACTTCAGATTCATGAATTCAAACTCGAGATCCATCGATTAAAATGCTTAAACTTAAATTAAACGGTAAACTGCAACTTTTACTTCTACTGACTGACATGCAAGATGGTAATCACGGCGCAGAAAAGAAATTCATACGTGAAAACTTGACCAACTTAGCTACCACTTCAAATCAACAACTCCCGATAAGAAAAAACTTAGAAATTGAAAGCAATAACTAAATCTAACTTCCCTAGGCAGAATGAAGCAAACTCAAACCAAAGTGACATGCGAAATAGAAACTTCATAATGTAAAGGCTGGAATTTAACAAAGTACTTCAAAAGGGCAACAACGATGAGTGTTTGCAGAATAACTAGCGATGAAAACAAGTAAACTTTAACTAAGAAAGCGATTAAGATTGTTTGTGTCACTCCGGGCGATGATACTACTACACTACTGCGATAACTGGCTGGAAAGGCGAACTGATGACTTCTCCGGCAGATGCTTGGACGTCAAGTGACCATGGCTGTGGCGAGGAACGAGAGGTAAGATAATGCTGAAGGATGGATCTTCTAGAGAGAATTCTACTAAGTGTGATTGTCAAACTCCGAACCGAACTGTTTCTCTCTCTCCAAATGGCTTCTTTTATAGGGAGGCTTGCCCTTGCTTTTAGGGTAGACTTCTCCCGCCTTTTGACCTTTTTGCCCTTGTAAAATAATCATCCCAGCTATCCTCCTTCTCCATCTCGAGCCTTTTCTCTGGCATGCATTCTGGTCAGTATCGCACCCTTCTAGTGCCCTCTTCACTTGCGTCACACGAATCGTCACCTACTGACTTGGATCCTTCAATCCTGCACACTTAAGCAACTGTTTTGCAGATAATACATGTATTTCACGACATACTGACCAGTAACCAAGGCTTAGAATACGACTTATCAAACTGCTCACACTTACCACATGCTTGTCCTCAAGCGTGAAGACAAACAAAAAGAAATAAGTCGAATTCGAGCCTGGTTACTCCCCCTGACCGACTCTACCTAGCTAGACTCCAGACTCTGACGCAAAAGAAAAGAAAACACTAACGACACAAACACATACAGATATAGTTAACTTAAACACATAGAACAGGCTATATTTTCAACCACCCTTTCCCTCGAGATCAGGTGCAATCCGGCCTTAGGCAGCCTTGAACTTCCGCCGCTCCCCTTTTCTTCCCCAGTCAGTATATCTGCTTGTCAAGATCACCCAATCCTAGGCCAAACACTGGGTTCACTCAGTCACTCATTCCTCACAGGGGATGTTAGGACTGTTTTCTCTCAATGCTAAACCACAGATGTTTCGGACTCAGATCTCACATGCAGCTCCCGAAGGTCTTTAAGGCTTGTAATGGGGCTAGTGGCTTGTAGCGTTTGGGGTAGTTGTCCCTAAGGCTCTAAGTTCAAAAACTAACTATTTATTTTGATGAGGGAGAACTGTGTGCACTCGGGCTTCTGGCTAGGGCTTCTTCTTCGGCTGGACAATTTCTGACATTGGCCTCCAACTGGTCAGTAGTTTCCTTGTGGCTTCGCCACCCTTATTCCTTCTTCCTCCTTCATCTTTTTGTGGTCAAGTATCTGCGACCATTTTCTTCAATTTTCTTCTTTGTGGCTTTGCCACCCTTATTCCTTCTTTATTTTTTTGGACCTGGAAATTCCAGATCGATTTTCTCCTTCTTTCCTTGCCTTTCTTTTCTTCAGCTGGTTCCTTTTGTATGTCCTCCTGGGCAGTTGCTTCCTTGCCTCATGCCTTGCACGCACACAGTTCCAGTGGCTGATGAGTTATTTCGGGGTATAAGTCAAGCTAGAAAATGGGGTTCTAAAGGTAGTTTTTTTTTTTTTTTTTTTTTTCGAGGGGTTTCCTACTGCCTTCAGGGTTTGCTACACGCGGTCACCTTGCCCTAGACATCATGTGGTAGCCTCTCTTTTTTTTTCAGTATTTAGTGGAAAGTGGTTCCACCTTAGGCCTTTAACTCACCTTTTAAGAGGGCCTTCGTGTCTGACCTAAGGGTTGGGTTTTTCCTTCATACTCGCATCATCTATACTGACTAGGGGTTACTGGAGGAGGTGGTTTCCGTTTTCCGGCGTGTCTTATCTCCCTCAATTCCCCTCACCGTCAGTTCGAGGCAGTTGAGTTTTAAGCCCATTCATAAAACATAACACAACACATAATTCCTAGACCTAACAAACCCTAAAAAGAAACTAACATGTACTGACTCAAATAACACATATATATATATGTCATACTGGCCATTTGCTCCCCCCTCTCACTTCACAAGTGTCTGCCCCAGATACGGGCTGTGAAGTGAAAAGTGGGAATGGCTAGTATGACGGACACACACGTATAACAAACACATATTATATCTAAAAACTTCTCACACTTAGACTATGCAATAGGCTAAGTGGGAGAGTTTCAGATATAAACATAGATGTACGAAACAGAAAAAACATAGTTACAAACATGAAATATAAACATATAAACTCCTCACACTTAGACTACGCAGTAGGCTAAGTGTGAGATAACATGCTCACGACTAAACACAAAGAAAAACATTATAACATATGCACCAAAGAAAGACATAATAACAAAATAAAAGAGACACTAAAAAAAGTAAAAAGAAAAACTAACTGGTCAGTTGGGGTGGTTCGATCAGATGTTCCTCCTGCTCCTTCTTGGAGCAGGGTTCTGTGCAGGTGGGTCCATTGGTTCTTCCTCAGCAGGTCCGGGTTGGTTGTCATCGTCCTGTTCTTGCTCATCACCTTCTTTTTCCTCAGGTCCGGTGGTTCCAGCTTCTTGTCCTCCATGTCCGCTTGGTCCGGCTTCGTTGCTTGCTTTCCCTCTTGCAAACTCTTTTAGTACGCTCTCCATCAGTGCTGTCAGCTTCGCCATCTCTGCCCGCGATTGTCTGTTCTCCTCAGCCAGCTCATTCACTGCCCGCTCCAGATTCTCTTGCCTCAGCCTCTGCGCTTGGTCGATCGGGGCAGCTTGCACCTCCTGGCCTTGTTGTGCCCTTCCCCCAGGGGCTTCTCCCATTGGGTAGAACTGGGGTACTCCTTCTCTGTAGTATACCAAGTTGGTGCGGACAAAGAAGGGTACATCAAATAGGCCAGGAGCGTCGACCATGTACATTGGAGACAAATCCTCTGCCTCCGTTATGATTATGTTGTTGCGCACAAAAGCTCCCAAGATGTTGCAGAGAGACAAGTTTCTGGCTGGGTATGTGGCTATTAGATGGCATTGGTAGGCTGTCCAAAATCCCAAGTGTAGTTTTCTTCCTTGCTTAGCACACCACACAAGGTACAATTCAGTCATGGACGTTCTGGCGGCGGAGTTACTCTGCCCCAGCAGGTTGTAGCCTAAGTAAAGCTGCACCAATCGTAGCATGGAATTGTTGAAGTGGGTGGATCTGGATTTTGTGGAGGCGAACTGGCCAGCATTAGGGTGGGTTAACTCCTCCCAGGCTTCCTGGGGCTCAAATTCTATATGACGCCTCGGTACCCCCCTCTCACGGTTTCTCCAGTCCGGACCTATAGCCTCCTCCAGGCTACACATTCCCAATATGACAGTCCACTCTATCAAATTCATCGACAGTTCACCACTGAATATCCTAAAGGAGATTGACACCTCGTCTAGGTCTGTGGTTACTTGGAACCTAAACGTGGTGAAAAACTCCTTCGCTAATCTCACAGATATCTCTGGGTCCCTATTATCTAACAGCCACTTAAAGCCCAATGCCTCTATACTGGCCAGGAAAGAATCACGTACAGACAACTCATCCAAAGAGGGTATATGGAGTACCTTTCCGCATTTGACTTGTTTGCTACTGTCATCCTTGTCGTCAAATGTGTCCTGAAGCTTTTGGGTGTCGAAGTGCTTCATGTCCTCCATAAGCTCATCAGTGAGCGTTACCCTCCACCGCCGGTACACGATCCTTTCTACCGGAGGGTGGACTAGTTCAAAGTGGTTGTCTGGGAGCTGCTGCTCGTGATAGTCTTCTCCTTCCAGAGAGATATCACTCTCTGAGTCAGAATCCTCGCTGGAAGTGTAGTCTGTGTCACTTGATCTCTCTTTCTCTTCTGGCTCTCTGATCACTATGCTTGTATTGGCAGTGCGCTGCTTCTTCTTTACTTGTTTTGTTTTGACAGGGGCTTTCCCCTTCCTCTTCCTTTCCTGAATGCTCTTGGTTCCTTCGATATCCATTGCCTCTGCTACTTCGTCGGCTTGTGTTGAAGTGTCCTCCTGGGCGGTAGGCTCGGCCACCATGCGGGCATTAGTATTACTTCTTGCTGCCTCCTCCCGACCTACTGACTCTGATGCGAGGTCCAGACCCTCAGCCATCTTGTCAGTATTCTCCTCCTGGTCAGTCGGCGTTGCTGATACTGTCCCTGTTGCCAATTGGGTGTCCTCCTGGCTAGCATTCGAGGGCTCCTCCCCAGGTTTTGTAGGATTAGTCTTCTCGTCATCACTCGAAACCTCCACTGCATCTGCTGCGGTGTTTGCTCCTGCCTTGTTTGACGTCCACATCCCTAAACATCTATGTGACACTCTTTGGGGTTTCTGCCTTTCTGCCTTGGGTTCGTTTTTCAACACTAGCCTCCCCTTTACTGGCTTGGGTTTAGTCACCACTGAGGCTTCCTCTTAATGTGTTTCTGGCTCTTGGCCTTCTTCCTTAGGTTGTTCTGCCTTTTCCCGTTGTTCGTCTGTCCTCTCCTCCACTGATTTGTGGACTGTCCCTTCCGACTTTTCCTCTCCCTTTGCTACTTCCTCTTCCCCTACTGCCTGGGATGCGAGGTCCAGTACCTCAGCCACCCCTTCAGGGTTCACCACGATTCGATCCCCTTTTCCCAAAACCGCTTGAAATTCTTCACCCGTCATTAACCCTTGCTTCTTGGCTGTTTCGTTCAGATCTATCTCCTCCTTCGCTGCATCGATTTCTGCTTCAGTGGCCCTAATTTCCTCTGCTTCATCCTTCTTGCTCTCGCTTGCTCTCCCTCCACCTTCCTTATCTTCTGTTTCTCCCCAGTTGGGATCTTGATAGGCGGAAAGAGGGCTGACGTCCAGCGGCTCTGTTTGGTGTATGAGAGAAGGGTGGGAGGGTTCTGCTTGTGCAGCAATTGTTGGGGAAAGATTTTTCGGACGTTGGAATTGAGGTTTTTGGGGTGGTGGTGGGTGGATTTTCTGTGGTTGTGGTTGGGGTAGGGTTTAATGTCGCCGGCACTCCTCCGGTTAAGCCAAATCCGGCTAGGGTTGTTGCCCAGTCTCTGTTGGGGTCATGTTGGCTTAGAAACGCCGCCAATGTGTCTAAAGGAACCATCGCCGGAGTTTGTGTCGTCGGCGGTGGTTGTGCCTGTTGTGGGCTTGGCGGCCTTGATTCGGCTGCTGTCTGGGGTTCAGACGAGGCCCCGCCGGCGGTAGATGCTCGGTTGATGGTTGCCTTCTTCTTTGCCATGGCTGTGCCGGTGGTGGTTTGTGGTTGTTTCTGTAGTGGATGGTGGTTTTCGGAGTGGGGGTTGCGGTTGTGGAAAAGAGAGTGTAAAGTGAAGGTAAGTAGGCGGTGGGGTATTTTATAGGGTGGTGGGAAGAGAGTCCGGTTGAGACGATTCGTGTGGAGGCGGTTGTGTTTGCTGGCAGCTGATTGGACGTTGCCTGTCACGTCCTTGCTTCACGCGCCTCCCAGCCTCTACACCCGCCTGCAAAGCTGCACAAACCCAAAATTCAAACTTTACTCAACTCCCTCTTCTCAATTAGCTAGAAATAGAAACAAAGCAATTAAATGGCTCTTTAATATAATTCAGAGTTTCACCCAAGTGGTATCCTCATGGTCAGTACGAACTCATAATTAATATTTAAGATCCGAAAAAAAATCTTTTTGTTGTTTTTCTTTCTTGACTTAAATTAAAATAACAAATATTTACAATATTTACATCCTTACTAAGGGTATTTGAAGTTTTACCCGGTCAGTAAGTACAATACTATGCCGCTGACCAAGTGAAACTTCAACCCCCTTTCCTACTGATCATTTAGACGCTCTTAAAGTGTAGTGGAATTTCTTCCACTACACACACTTCTTCATTTTCCCTATATATTTTTAATCTATGTCCATTAACGACAAAAGGTTCAGAGTTAGGGATACTCCCTGAAATCTCGACCGCTCCATTAGCACGTAGCGCAGTGATAATGTAGGGTCCTGCCCATTTGGACTTGAGCTTCCCAGGCATTAGTTTTAATCTTGACTGGAAGAGTAGTACTTTCTGACCAACTTGGAGATCCTTGGTTCTCAGATTTTTGTCGTGCCACATCTTTGTTTTCTCCTTGTACCACATGGCTGAGTCGAATGACTCCAATCTGAGCTCTTCCAGCTCTTGCAGTTGCAGCTTCCTTTCCTCTTCACAGGCCTTAGCATCCACATTAACCTGTTGTACTGCCCAGTATGCTCGGTGCTCAATTCCCACTGGCAAGTGACACATTTTCCCAAAGACGATGCGGTAGGGGGGACATCCCTATAGGAGTTTTGTATGCTGTCCGATATGCCCACAGAGCATCTTCCAACCTTATGCTCCAATCTTTTCTGGAGGGGTTGACTGTCTTCTCTAAGATGCTCTTTATTTCCTTGTTTGAGATCTCTGCCTGCCCGTTGGCTTGGGGGTGGTAAGGACTGGATAGGCGGTGATGAACTCCGTACTTCTTCATCAATGCTTCGACCGTTCGGTTGCAGAAGTGAGTCCCTTGATCAGAGATGATTGCTCTTGGTACCCCAAACCGGCTGAATATATGACTCTTGAGGAACTTTGTGACTTCTTTAGATTCACAAGTGCTTGTGGCCTTGGCTTCTATCCATTTCGACACGTAGTCAACTGCCACTAAGATGTAGGAGTTTCCATAAGATGAGGGAAAATGACCCATGAAGTCCATACCCCAGATGTCAAACACCTCACAAACTATTACTGGAACTTGCGGCATTTCATCTCTTGCGGAGATTCCACCGGTCAGTTGGCAACGGTTACAACCCTTGCAGAACTCGTATGCATCTCTATTCAGGGTTGGCCAGTAGAATCCGCTATCTAGCACTTTTCTAGCAGTCTTCCTAGGTCCGAAATGCCCTCCACATGCCAAGGAGTGGCAATGCGTCAGTACATCCCGTTGCTCCCAGTCAAGAACACATCTTCTAATGACCTGGTCTGCTCCTGCCTTCCACAAGTATGGATCGTCCCAGAAATAATACCTTGCTTCACTCTTGATCCTCATCCTCTGAGCCTTCGTTACGTTTGGCACCATTGGCAGTTCTCCTGTTACTAAGTAGTTTGCCAAGTCCGCATACCAGGGTTCATGTCCCACTTTCTCCTTACCCTTGGTTGTTGCGTCCTGACCAGTAAGTCTCATCACTTCTTCCCAATTGATCTTCCTTGCGGAGAAAATTACTTCACATAAATGCTCTTCCGGGAATCGATCCCTCACATCTTCACTGCTCCCTTCTTGTATTATTCTGCTCAAGTGGTCCGCTACCTTGTTCTCGACTCCCTTCTTGTCTTCTACCTCCCAGTCGAATTCTTGTAAAAGCAGCACCCATCTGATTAGTCGGGGCTTTGACTCCTTCTTCGCAATGAGATACTTGATCGCCGCATGATCAGTATAGACGATGACTCTGGATCCCAGTAGGTATTGTCTGAACTTCTCGAATGAATAGAAAACCGCCAACATTGTCATAATTGCGTTGGGCTTGATTCAGGGTTTTTGATGCATAGAATATCACGTACCTTTTTCCGTCTATCTTCTGACCCAACACGGCTCCCACTGCATAGTCACTAGCATCGCACATTACCTCGAAGGGGTGATCCCAGTCAGGAGCCTGAATGATCGGTGCAGAAATCAATTTTTCATTAAGGAGGTTGAAAGCAGCCTTGCAATGCTCATCGAAGATGAATTCCACCTCGTTCTGGAGAAGCCTGGTGAGTGGTTGGGCAATCTTGGCGAAATCCTTGATAAATCTTCGATAAAATCCCGCATGGCCAAAGAAACCTCTTATTCCTTTCTGATCAGTAGGGAAGGGTAGTTTGGATATGACATCCACCTTAGCTTGATCCACCTGGATTCCTTTTTCTGACACCACGTGTCCTAGGACAATTCCTTCTGTAACCATAAAGTGGCATTTCTCAAAGTTCAAGACCAGACTCTTTGCTTGACACCTTCCTAGCACCATATCCAAATGTTGCAAGCACGAGTCGAAAGAGTCTCCATAGACGGTGAAATCATCCATAAAGATCTCTATACAATCTTCAATCAAGTCCGAGAATATGCTCATCATGCACCGCTGGAAAGTACCGGGGGCGTTGCATAGGCCAAATGGCATACGCCTATATGCATAGGTTCCAAACGGGCACGTGAACGTGGTCTTATCCTGGTCCTCCGGGTTCACATAGATTTGAAAGTATCCACTATACCCATCCAAAAAGCAGAAGTACTTCCTCCCAGCTAGTCGCTCCAGCATTTGATCGATGAATGGCAGGAGGAAGTGGTCCTTCTTGGTTGCAGCGTTCAGCTTTCGGTAATCTATACACATTCGCCAACCAGTAACCAGTCTGGTGGGCACTAGTTCATTCCTCTCATTCTTGATTACCTGGATCCCTGACTTCTTGGGGACCATATGGATTGGGCTAACCCATTCACTGTCTGGCACCGAGTATATAATGCCCAGTGAGAGCAACTTCAAGATTTCTTTCAGTATTTCTTCTCGCATGTTTGGGTTCACCTTTCTTTGAGAGTCCCTATGCACCTTGGCTCCATCCTCTAGCCTAATGTGGTGCATGCAGACGTCCGAGCTTATACCTACCAGGTCCGTAAGGCTCCATCCAATAGCCTTCTTGTTCTTGCTCAACACAGTCAGTAGTCTTGCCTCTTGTTCTTCAGTCAACCTGCTGTTGATGATTACGGGGAATGAGTTTTCCTCCCCTAGGTAGGCATACTTAAGTGTTGCTGGTAACTTTTTCAACTCCACTTGCGGGGGTAGTGTGTCCGTAGGTAGAGGGTTTTCCCTTGAATCCTCCTCTTTTGTCCTGTTCAGCATCTGATTTTTCCTCCATACTGGCTGGTACCATGGCCCCTACGGATCCTGCTAGTTCTGACTTCTGACAGAATTTCATAATTGTTTCCTCGATCTCTTCGTCAGTCAACCCTCGGCTACTGATCAGATCACACCATGCGGCTGCTTCCACATCAGCCTGGGCATACACATCCAAGGCTTGGAGCTTTTCCCGCAATAATTCGGTCTCAAGAAATTCTTGGACTAGGGGGTCAATTACATCAACATAACATAGATTTTCAGAGTCTATTGGTTTCTTCATGGCTTCGTTGATGTCAAAGACAAATTTCTCACCATTAAAGTAAATGCATATTGTCCCTTCGGCCATATCCACAATTGTCTTAGCCGTTCTTAAAAATGGTCTTCCTAACAGTATCCCGCTAGACTCCCTAGCTTCTGGTTCACTCATTTTAATGACATAAAAATCCGCGGGATAAGTAAAGTTCTGTATCCTGACCAACACATTTTCTAACACACCCTCAGGATTGATACACGACCTATCAGCCAGTTGGATCAACACCCTAGTATTCGACAATTTTACCCCTTTTAACCGATTATAAATAGATAGCGGCATAACATTGATAGATGCTCCCAAATCACACATTGCATGCTCGATTTTCACATCTCCAATCGTTATGGGTAGGGTAAACATACCTGGGTCGGCTCTCTTGGGTGGTAGCTTCTCCTGTACAATTGTTGACGCTATTCCCTCCACCATGATCTTTCTATCCTCCTGGGCTTTCCCAGCTATGAACTCCTTTATAAACTTCTCCAGGGGGGGCAGTCTCACGGCTTGGAGAAATGGTATGGTGACATCCAGCTTCCCAAAGATTTACATGAAATCCACAGGGTTTTCCTTCTTCCTTTTTGTCACAAACCGGTATGGAAACGGTTTTTCTCCCTTAGCCTCTCCAGTCAATCCTTGCGGATTTCCCGTTTGAGCTTCCCGAGTTCGCGGGTCTGATGTGGGTATCACCCCTCCCGGTTGCTCATTCCCAGGTTGTGTTTCTCCCTCCTTTTCTTCCGCGGTAGGCTCCTTGTTTAGAAAAAACGGATCCTCCACATGAGGCAGAGGCCTTTTGAGCTCTTCCGCTGGGATGACGTCGCTCAGCACCCCTTCTCCACTTGACTCCCCGACAGGGTTCTTAAGCTGAGGTCCGTTGTAAGCTGTTCCTGACCGCAGTGTAATCTTGCTCACATTTGCCTTTTCCGGTATATGGACTGGAGATGGGAGTTTCCCTGAGTTTCCCTTCATTTCACCCACTGAGTTAGCGAGCTGGGCCAACTGCCTGTTCATCATATCCATATTTGCCCTATGCTCCTTCTAGGCACTTTGCATTCCTTGCATTATTTCATTACTGGACTGCAAGTCATTTTTAATGCTTTGCTGCGAGGCAAGCATCTCTCCCATCATGTCCTCCATGGACCTCCTCGACCTGTTTGGGTGATGGAATTGGTTCGAGCTCTGATGCTGGTTATACTGAGGTGGTGGGTTTGACAGGTAGCCTGAGAAATTCTGTTGGTTTTGGTTCGGTGGGTACTGGTTATATTGGGCAGGAGGGTTATACTGGTCGTTGTTGTGCTGGTACTGACTTTGGTTTTGGTAGTGGGTGTTATGTTGAGGCCCTGGGTTAAATTGGTTCTGGTTTTGGTTTTGAGAGTTTCGCTGATGGGGTGGCACATAGGTAGGGTTCGGGTTCTGATTTTGAGGGTTTTGGTTCTGAGGATGCTGGTTTCTTCCTACCTAGTTAGACTGGTAGTCAGGGTTCGTTGGTCCACGGTTGGGATATTGGTTCGGTTGGGGGTTGGGTTGATTTGGAGCCTGATTTTGGTTCTGATTCTGATTCCCATCTCCCCATCGGAAATTTTGGTGGTCCCTCCACGGTGCATCTCTTTGTTTCCCCGGAATCCAATTGCCGTTGGAATTGTAGTAACCTGCGGCATTCACTTGCTCCACATCCGGCGAGTTGTCCGGTTGATCATACGGTAGTGCTGGGGCTTCTTGGCCTCCAGTTGGAGAAGGTGGTGGAGTGTTCTGCTTAAATGCAGTCAGCGGTTCCTTCTTCAATTCCTCCATCTTCAAGTCTATCCGTTCCTCCTGGTCAGTAGCCGAAGCACTCGCTACCCTTTCTCTGCTGTACCCATCTCTCGCGTTGTCGTACGTCTTCTTCGCGTTCAACAGCTTGCGTAGCACCTTTTTGGCTTCACTCACTCTCAACTGGGTGAAATCTCCTCCAGATGATGAATTTGCCAGATCCTTGGTTTCCTTGTTCATCCCTTCATAGAAGGTGTGGTGCACCTCTATCTCCTTCATGCGATGGTTGGGGCATGACTCCAGAAGGCTCATGTACTTCTCCCAGTACTCGCTCAGGGTTTCATCATATTCTTGCCTTATGCACGATATTTTCCTCTTCAATGCACTTGTCTTCGAAGATGGGAAAAATTCGGCTAGGAATACTGACTTGAAGTAGGCCCATGTATTGATGGAGTCGGCTGGCAGGCGCATGAACCAAGTGTTGGCCTCTCCCTTTAGGACAAAGGGCAGGGCCTTCGGTCGGTAATCGTCCTCGCTCGCTCCTGCTGGCCGCCTCTGTGCCGTACAGATTTTGCAGAACTCATTTAAGAATTCGTATGGTCCCTCGTAGCTCTTCCCACAGTACGTCGGTAAGATTGCGATAACGTGGGGTTTCACATCACAGGCGGTCTGGCCTGGGGTGACCACTATGGCTTGTGGGGGATCTCCGTCGGCATGTGCGGTAAGTGTTGCGAGCTCGGGATCGTCCTCACCATGGTCAGCTATCCTCACTAGTGTCCTTACTGGTTGGGGTGGAAGCTCCGGGAGCTGGTACTCTAGCTCCTCTTTTTCTTCGTCGCTACTCGTGCCCAGGTCGGACAGTGCTGTCGACAGGCCAGAACGAGTGGTAACGAGTATTGTTCCTCTGGGAAGTATCCTTGGTCTCCACTGGCCAGGAGCCGAGCCACTTCTCATAAACTGAAAACAAAAAGAAAAGAAAATTTATAAACAGTATGTACACCAAAAAAGATCACACACAATGACAGGTATGAACGCCATCCATCCCCGGCAACGGCGCCATTTTTGAAGTGGTCGGTTCTTGGTCCTCGATGGTTTCGCGTGTGAAATTGGAGTGTATTCCAACTGATCAGGAAGAGATTCCCGAACCAGCTGAGTCGTTGATACGACGACCGAGACCTGACTTCAAACAAATTTCCTCAACCCACTTCTACTGATTAGGATAGCGGAGGTAAGGATCGAATCCCACGAGGATGGACACGTTTAGATAACTGTGGTGACTTTCCTTGGGTGTTTGGTTAGCTACCACGCTTGGGTTGAGATTTTACCTAGACAGGAAATAAGGTAGTACTCTACTGACTAGTAGGCGGAAAAAATAACGGACATGTGGGAGTGTTCGTGAAAGTAGGGGACAAGGTGTATCAGAGACATATGGAAAGTAGACAGTTACTAAAAGAGGAAAGTTAGAAAACAAGGTGTATCTGATGGCTGGGGGCTTTCTGACAAGTCTGGATAGTACCTCTGAAAAGTAGGGAACAAAAGTAAAAAGTAACTTAAAAGTAAAAGTGGACCAAATAAAGTTGATTTCGACGTTTTCTTCTTCACCAAGTATTGACAAAAATCATATGAACACAGACACCATAACTAAACTTTAGATTCATGAATTCAAACTCGAGATCCATCGATTAAAATGCTTAAACTTAAATTAAACGGTAAACTGCAACTTTTACTTCTACTGACTGACATGCAAGGTGGTAATCACGGCGCAGAAAAGAAATTCATACGTGAAAACTTGACCAACTTAGCTACCACTTCAAATCAACAACTCCCGATAAGAAAACACTTAGAAATTGAAAGCAATAACTAAATCTAACTTCCCTAGGCAGAATGAAGCAAACTCAAACCAAAGTGACATGCGAAATAGAAACTTCATAATGAAAAGGCTGGAATTTAACAAAGTACTTCAAAAGGGCAACAACGATGAGTGTTTGCAGAATAACTAGCGATGAAAACAAGTAAACTTTAACTAAGAAAGCGATTAAGATTGTTTGTGCCACTCCGGGCGATGATACTACTACACTACTGCGATAACTGGCTGGAAAGGCGAACTGATGACTTCTCCGGCAGATGCTTGGACGTCAAGTGACCATGGCTGTGGCGAGGAACGAGAGGTAAGATAATGCTGAAGGATGGATCTTCTAGAGAGAATTCTACTAAGTGTGATTGTCAAACTCCGGACCGAACTGCTTCTCTCTCTCCAAATGGCTTCTTTTATAGGGAGGCTTACCCTTGCTTTTAGGGTAGACTTCTCCCGCATTTTGACCTTTTTGCCCTTGTAAAATAATCATCCCAGCTATCCTCCTTCTCCATCTCGAGCCTTTTCTCTGGCATGCATTCTGGTCAGTATCGCACCCTTCTAGTGCCCTCTTCACTTGCGTCACACGAATCGTCACCTACTGACTTGGATCCTTCAATCCTGCACACTTAAGCAACTGTTTTGCAGATAATACATGTATTTCACGACATACTGACCAGTAACCAAGGCTTAGAATACGACTTATCAAACATCATCCACATATAGCAACAGAAACACAGGAACTGAAGCAAGATCTTTAATATACAAGCATGCATCAAAGGTACTTCTAACAAAGCCTAACTTATGCATACAATTATTGAACTTGATGTTCCACTGCCTGGGAGATTGCTTCAAACCATACAAGGCCTTCTTCAATAAACACACATGATTAGGAAACTTGGGGTCAACAAAGCCTTCAGGTTGTTTCATGTAAATAGGTTTATCTAACTCACCATGCAAGAAGGCAGTCTTAACATCCATCTGCTTTAATTCCCAATTAAAATGAGCACATAAGGCAAGTATTAATCTCACAGTGGTAAATTTAATAACATGGGCAAAAATCTCTGTATAATCTACCCCCTCTTGTTGGGTAAAGCCTTTTGCCACTAGTCTAGCCTTGTACCTGAGGCCCTCCACCTCATTTTTCAATTTATAAAGCCACCTGCAATCAACCACAGATGCACCAGGAGGCAAAGGTACAAGAATCCAAGTAAGGTTAATTTTTAAAGAGTGCATTTCCTCCACCATGGCTTTATGCCACTGACTCCAAAATTTAGATTTAGTGGCTTGCTTGTAAGTTTGGGGTTCATCCCCATCTGACTCATGAACATTGAAAGCTAAGTTTATAAGAGCAACTAAACCAACAAAGCCATCAAACTTAACAGGTTTCTTAACATTAGTTCTTCTAGCTCTATCTCTAGCAAGCACATAATCCTGTAAGTTAGGAACTTCAATGGCATTCTGAATACCAGCAGGGCTATTAATCACATTTTGAACAGGGGCAGGAGGAAAATTTCTAGCAGGACTATCATGCATATCAAACAGGTTGTCACAAACATTTTGAGCATTCACATCATTTTGAACATCATTTGGGTGTCCTTCATTAGGTGTCTCATCAGGCATATAGGCTGGATAGGTGTTCCAGAAGGACTGCTCCACCTCACTTGAAGCATCATTGAGAGGCTCCACAGCAGTGAGTGAGTCTATGGACTCCACCTCACTAAGAGGCTCATTGTCCACATCTATGGGATCTGGGGTACTTGTCAATCTTAAGCAGGGGAATTCATCTTCATTGAAGATTACATCTCTGCTTATGATGACCTTAAACCCAGGTTCATCCCTAAGCCAGACCCTATAACCTTTAACACCCTCAGGGTACCCTAGGAAAACACCTTTCTTAGACCTAGGCTCAAGTTTATCAGACTTGTGATGCACAAAAGCAGAGCAGCCAAAGACCCTTAGGTGAGAAAAATTAAGAGGTTTTCCATAGAACACATATTCAGGACACTGACCAACCAAAGGCACAGAAGGAGACCTATTCACCAAATAAGTAGCAGTTAATAAAGCCTCACCCCAAAATTTTTTAGACAAACCAGACTTAGATAGCATGCATCTCACTTTTTAAGAAGAGTCCTGTTCATTCTTTCAGCAACCCCATTTTGCTGGGGAGTATATGGCACAGTTTTATGTCTTTTAATTCCAAAACCATCACATAAATCATCCATCTGATTATTGCAGAACTCCAGACCATTATCAGTTCTAATAGCCTTAATTTTCTTTCCAGTTTGAGTTTCTATCAAGATTTTCCAAGTTTTAAGCTTTTCAAAAACATCAGACTTGTGTCTCATCAAAAAACACCAAACTTTTCTTGAAAAATCATCAATCACAGATAAGAAATATACACAACCAGAGTGAGAAGACACAGAAGCTGGACCCCAAACATCCATGTGCAAGTATTCCAGAATGCATTTACTCACATTAGCAGGTGCAGGAGTAGTAGGGAATGAAACCCTATGCTGTTTACCCAGCACACAAGAATCACAAAAGGGCAACTCACTTTGGACATCATTATCAGACAGGATGGCATGCTTTTTCACTCATGTGACCAAGCCTATTGTGCCACAACATGGTTCTATCATTTTTAACAACATTGGCATAAGCTTTTTCACATGAAAGAGGCACAGCAGTACAGACATATAAACCACACTTTTTGTTAGCTTTGAACAGACACATAGACCCTTTGCAGATTTTCATGCAGCCTTCTCCCCACTTTCCCCCCAAACCCTCATTTTCAAGAGCAGTACAAGACATAAGGTTATAACACAGATCTGGAACATATCTCACTTCCTTCAAGTTAAGCACATAACCATTTTCAAACTTCAAACACACAGTGCCAATACCAAGAATTTCACATTTCTTGTCATCAGCCATTGACACAAAGGTTTTAGTTACAGGTTTTAGCTCATAAAACACTTCCTTGAAAGGACTCACATGATAAGTACACCCAGAGTCACATAACCAATCATTAGTAGTAAAGGGGCAAGCAGGGGAAGCATTCACAAGAGGCAGATCATGCACCATGAACACAGAATCATTCATGTTATCATATGTAGCCACATTGACAAGAGGTTCACCTGAGAATTATTATTCTGGAATTTATTCTTTTTAGGTTTAGTGCACTCCTTTTTATATTTCCCAACATCCCCACAGTTAAAACACTTCCTATAGGTCTTAGGATCCTTACTTCTGGACCTAGATCTATATTTTTTCTTGCCATTATTACCTGAGTTAGAGCCACTTCCTGATTCATTTCCCCCTCTAGTTTTAGACCTACCTCTAACATTAAGGACCTTGTTATAGGCATTCTTATCAGCAGCTCTTTCCCTAAGTTCAAGTTCCTTAGATTTTAGGGAGCTAACAATTAAATCCAGAGGAGCAGAGTCTCTGCCATACTTAATGGCAGCTTTAACATCACTATAAGAGTCAGGAATGACATTCATTAAGGCAATACTAGTATAAGCATCTATTGTGGTGTCACCAGATCTTTTAATATCCTGAACAAGCTTCTGAAACCTATCAACATTATCATCTATGTCCTTAGTAAGATCAAGCTTAAACTTAAACAATTTTTCAAGCAAATACATCCTTGAGGGCATAGAGGTTTCAGTGAACAAAGTATCAAGTAATTTCCACATTTCAGAAGCAGATTCAACATGATCAACTTTTCTAATCACAGAATCAGACAAATTTAGCACAATAGTGGCCCTAGCCAACTCATTCATTTCATCTTTCTTATCCTGAGCAGTATCCTCAGGGAAGGAACCATCAACAACCTTGAAAACTTTTTGTTGAATTAGAACACATTTCATTTTCTGTTTCCAAATAGCAAAATCATTTTTTCCATTATAAGGAACCACACCAACAGGCTGAGACATTTTTACAACAAGTTTTGCAAGAACACAGGAGGCAAGGCTAAAACACACAAACTTACACACCTGAGAGCACACAGACATCCACCAGCAAACACAAGAACAGGTACTAAGCTTTCACACAACAGAAAGGACCTCAAATCCTTGACTGTCACGAGCAACACTGGCCAAGGCTATCCCAGCTCGCAATCACTCACTTGTGGAGGGCGCAGGGGGTCACTTGGGCAGTATAGGTGCTTGGTGGTCAAGTAAAATGAGATCACAAGATCACAGAGCACAAGAACCAGCGGAAGCAACACAGAAAGCACAGAAAGACCTAAGTCTTTGCCAGAGACTATCTACCAGAAAACAAGATCCCAAGCCTATAGTGGCACTAAACAGAAAAAGTAAAGAAGCCAGGAGATAAAGCCAATTTACCAGAGCGAACCCTCACTCGAAGGAGGATTCCACTTGCCCACCTCCTTATGCGACTTGGCGTGCCGCCCTAATCCCCCCGTGGCTCTGATACCACTGTAGGGATCAGATTAGGGTCGGATTCACTAATTACCAAGACCTCTTTGTTCTTGTACAAGAGAGCTCAGCCAAACTCTCACCCACGCGGCTGATATGTTTACAGATTACAAAGGAGAATCCCTCACAACTATTACAATTACAGTAATTAGTTCTAGCTAGGGTTCTTGAGTAATCTTGACATCTTGATACACCTACACACTCAAGAAGATTGTTAGTATAACAACACAAGATCCTTGCGGATCTAAACAACAATCAACACAGTATAACAAAGAGACAACTGAATAGATCACATAATATGGCTCAGAGCCCGCCACATAGCCCAGATCTATTCAACTAGAACCAAATCCAAGGGAGCAACGATGAAACGACTGGAGTCTACCCTCACACCGTCACAACCTTCACCGAACCGCCCCTTCACACCGGATTAGGTCACTGGAACCACCTTAAAACAGAAACCCTAGTTCTCACACTACAAGCAACCGAAGCAGTTGCCTTCCAAACGACTCAGGGATCAAGTATTCACACAAGAATGGTGAATCATCTCTAGAAATCAACCGGAAAAGGCAATCGGAGAGTAGAGAGAAGATTGAGAGTCTCAGAGAGTAGAGAAGAGAAAGAGAGTGTATCGAATAATGAGAGAAGACAAACCGGCTAGTCTCACGCATAAGCAAACACACATCACAAACCCTTAATCCAACGGCTGAAGAGCACAATCCAAGTGAAGAGACACGTGGCAGCATCTGGTGTGAGAGGGAGAAGCAGCTGGGCTTCTGGGTCAAGTCCAAAGAATGGATAAAGGCCCAGACACAAATTAAATCAGGCCCAAGCAATAATAGTCCACTTATATTCAACATTTTGAAAATCGGTGTGTCATGCTCAAAGGAGAATCCAAGAGATAGAATGCCAACTACAACCTTTTTCTTTGGATGTATGAACTAAATTAGCTAGTTGTTGTCTTTTTTAAGTCTTATTTGTATCTCTGTTTATATTTTTTTGCTTTTATTTTGTAGTGATTTAGAGTAGAGTATTCGTCTACGTCTATATATTGATTTTGCAGTTTCCTAGACGTTTTGTCTACTACTAATGCTCGTAATTTTTTGTCTAGACGTTTTGTAACCAAATAAAACGATCAATTTGTTTGGAATAAGTCCCTTTTTGCTGAGTTTGGTTCCCTTGCACATTAATTTGTATCGGTCCACTTTCATTTCTCACTTATATTAATATATCAAATTAATCTTCTTTGGAGCACTTGTTCAAGAGTATTTTATTTAAATCTCCACATTATCGTCACAAACATTGAATGATTATTTTAGATGAGTTTTTTGACATTTTACGTTTTATGGTATAACTTTCAAGGTTGCATCCATGTGATACTTTGAATAATTTTACGTTTTTCCTCATTTTTTTTCAACTTTAATAGTGCTCTCTCCGTCTCATAAATAGATACAGTCTTTTTTAGTTCATTTCTAAAAATAGAAACTGTTTATTTAAGAAAACTTCTTTCTATAATGAGATGGACCCATTTTCTACCCGTTTAATAGATCCGTTTCGTTTTGAGTGCCCAAATTGGTGTTGTGGTATATTCAGCCCATATTTCCGATATGCTGTCCTAAAGTCCATTTATTTCTAAAGGTACGATTTATTTTTTTAATAAATTAGTTGATTTACGATTGGCTCGAATCAAAAATAGCCCAAGATTGATTAATTTTGAACTTTGCCTGAAAATTGATTAAATTGTCCTGAATAATCGTAAATTTTCTCATTATTTTCTTGCCGTGTAAACAAATTTCTAGCATGAAATTGAAGAAAATAATTAACGTGAAGTGGAGTAGTACTAATTATCAAATCTTTACCCCCACAATGTAATTTATGGATTATTCTGTAAGTTTATGTTAGAACATTACTTATTTCTGTATCTAATATAAAATTACATATTTTAATTTGAGAAAGGACGATCATTTTTTTTTTTATTACAAACAAGACTATAGTACTGCTATCAAGAGAATTCATAAGTTCAATATATTATATGCACTATGACCTGATGGGCTAGCCCAAAAGATAATCCATGTAAGTTCAATATTTTATAATCATTATGGCCTGATAGGCTAGCCCAATACAAATTGCGGAGTCTCATCTCTTTTCATTTTAATTCTTTCTTACTTCTCAGTTCTGATAATATAAAAAGTGAATATTTATTGATACATCCTCATTAAATTAATATGAGAACAATTTAAAACTTCGATGTTCATTAATATGTTCATTTGAAAACAAAAATTACATGTTCGAAAATTTGAAAAATATGCAAACTATTTGAATCATCTTATTTATACAATATACGGTGTATGTAACGTAATACGCATATGATATCAGCGTATACATTCTTGTTCAGATACAAAAACCACAAATTAGTGGGACGGAATGTATATAAATTCATCACGCAAATTTCATAGCAAGCGCATGGAAATTTCCATCTAACTTCTCCAATTGCTTTCTTGTTTTGTATCTTTCGATGTTCAATAGATTTTTATGCATAGCCCTCGATATCCGCTTCGATCCCCACTGTTCCTCACAAATTTCACTACAAATATACACCCTCCATTCCATAGTAACATGGTCGTTTTTCCATTTTCGTCCATTACATGGTAACAGAGTCATTTCCCTTTTTAGTAAGAGTCAACACAATTTTCCACACCTATTTTGTTTTCTCTTACTTTTTTCTCTTTTCATTTCTTTACCTTTTTTTCATTTTTCACTCTATTCTCTTCTTATTTAACTCACCTAACATAATTTTTCTTAATTTCTGAGTGAAAAAGTTTTGCCTCCATTACTACCGCACCTATTTTTCTTAATTTCTGAGTATGACGCTTCCCACTTGATATAGCAAATCTGTCCCGCTACAGTGTTACAGAATTGACGTTGGAATGACCAAAACGCCCCGCAATCATTTTGGTTTCCCCCCATTCACACGCCCCATCTGCATTTTGATAGGGACGATAATGTCTTATCACTTGGAATTGCCATGCGTATTGTCAGTCAAATCTTGAACAGCAAACTCTCACGTACTCCCTCCGTCCCACTTAAAATGAAATATTTGGGAATCGGCACAGGATTTTATGTAGTTTTATTTTGTAAGTGAATGAAAAGAGAGTAAAGTAAGAGAGATGAAAAAATAGAGATAGAGTTGTTTCCATTTTAAGAAACGTTTCATTTTTAATGAAACAACCAAAAAGGAAAACGTTTCATTTTTAATGAGACAGAGGGAGTATATTTACAAGTTGGTGGGACCATGCTAATACAAATAAGTCAACATATAATTATGGTTATTACAATTGAGGAAAAGCGAACGGGCCATTAAATATCTTTCCCTGCATCCACTGTCCACACAGTCCACACATTCTATATCAATACTTCAAAAACAAATTACCTAGTATTTTCTCATTTGATACTAGCATTGAACGAGTCAACGAGTCATATACTGATTAATAACCGTGTGCAACGAGCCTTTGGATTTTGCAGATGATTTTAATTAAGGAAAAATGATTGATTTCATGAGTAAGTAATATTTTTTTAATTTAAAAGTATTTTTTTGGATGACTTAAATCATTGATAGTTTTTGCATAATATGTACCTTAATTTAAATAAATTTGAAGATCTAATAAAACATAATAAAATTTATAATTTTTATTAAGGGCTTTAGCTCTTTAATACATTTGCTTGGGTCTGCTTATGATTCAGCCTTGTAGTGGACCCCAAAAATTGGTCGCAAACATATTGTTTGACTGCCAAAATCAATGGTACCTTAATTTTCATCAGTATTTAAATTTCATATTTGAACTATGTATACTCCCTTCATCCATAAATACACCATCTGTTCCATCTCAAGTGATTGACTATTTTCCGGTATATGTTTGAAGAAATTATATAAATAGTTAAAGTAAAGAGAAAATAAATTAAGTAAGAGAATAATATAGATACGACTCTCTTCTATATTATTCTCTCTCTTACTTTACTTTCTCTTCAATTTAACTATTTATTATCATCTTCGCAAAACAACGGCCAAGAAGAAATCAATCACTTGAGATGGGACGGATGGAGTATAACTTATATCAGGAATAAGAAAAATGGACCACTAAAATGTTGGTATTATTTTCCTTATATTATTCTATATATATACATTTAATAAATTCACATTGAAATACAAAGTCACCTATATCAATCTGTCGCAAATGAGCATTCAATAGTCATTAATAGAGTCAAACTTTCAAACGAGTCCGCCCTTCATTCTAATATCAAGCCGTGGGAATCCACACGAGAAAAACAAAAATACACTATTCGCTCCCTCCGGCCGTCATTAGGAGTCTCATTCTTTGGCGACACGAGTTTTAAGAAATAACTCATCAGTCCTCAGTAAAATTAATGATCAGTAATATATGCTTCGATTTTGTACGAGAATATTCATGCAACGATCGTATTTGACGCAAAAATCAAATTGGAGATAGGTTATGATTTCGGCCAGCCTGTGCCGCCGGCGATCGAGGTGGAGCCCACCCCCGCCGCGAAGAGTTGCGAAGCCGGAGCCACGCTCCCTAACTTCACCAATTAGTCGCCTCTTCTTCGTCGCCGGCGACCGGTTGTTTCTAATAAATTTTTTAAGATTAAATTAGTTGCTTCTTTTTTATATTTTCAATCATCATTATGCAACTTTTAGTGGCCAATGCATTTTCTGTTTTGAGAGTGACACCCACTCATCACTGTCTCCATTCAATTGAAGTCATGGTCTAGTTTAATTATACCTTTTTGGTTACTTTTTGCCTAGTTTAATTGAAGTCATGGTCTAGTTTTGTTAAATGAACTTGTTCCGAAATCATAACCTATCTCCAATTTGATTTTTGCGTCAAATACGATCGTTGCATGAATATTCTCGTACAAAATCGAAGCATATATTACTGATCATTAATTTTACTGAGGACTGATGAGTTATTTCTTAAAACTCGTGTCGCTAAAGAATGAGACTCCTAATGACGGCCGGAGAGAGCGAATAGTGTATTTTTGTTTTTCTCGTGTGGATTCCCACCACGGCTTGATATTAGAATGAAGGGCGACTCGTTTGAAAGTTTGACTCTATTAATGATTATTGAATGCTCATTTGCGACAGATTGACATAGGTGATTTTGTATTTCAATGTGAATTTATTAAATGTATATATATAGAATAATATAAGGAAAATAATACCAACAATTTAGTGGTCCATTTTTCTTATTTCTGATATAAGTTATACTCCATCCGTCCCATCTCAAGTGATTGATTTCTTCTTGGCCGTTGTTTTGCGAAGATGATAATAAATAGTTAAATTGAAGAGAAAGTAAAGTAAGAGAGAGAATAATATAGAAGAGAGTCGTATCTATATTATTCTCTTACTTAATTTACTTTCACTTTACTTTAACTATTTATATAATTTCTTCAAACACGTACTGAAAAACAGTCAATCACTTGAGATGGAACAGATGATGTATTTCACCAATCGGTCAACCCACGCCGATCGGCTGGCCGGTATACCGCTGGCCGCCTACAATGGTTCGGCTAGCCGACCGGCCAGCGCGAAGAATCGGCTAGCCGACCATTGCGGATGCTCTAAACACTGATGAAAATTAAAGCACCATTGATTTTGGCAGTCAAACAATATGTTTGTGACCAATTTTTGGGGTCCACTACAAGGCTGACTCATAAGCAGACCCAAGCAAATGTATTAAAGAGCTGAAGCCCTTAATAAAAATTATAAATTTTATTATGTTTTATTAGATCTTCAAATTTATAAATTAAGGTACATATTATGCAAAAAACTATCAATGATTTAAGTCATCCAAAAAAATACTTTTAAATAAAAAAAATATTACTTACTCATGAAATCAATCATTTTTCCTTGATTAAAATCATCTGCAAAATCCAAAGGCTCGTTGCACGCGGTTATTCATCATTATAGGACTCGTTGACTCGTTCAATGCTAGTACCAAATGAGAAAATACTAGGTAATTTTTTTTTGAAGTATTGATATAGAATGTGTGGATGCAGGGAAAGATATTCATTCGCTTTTCCTCAATTGAAAAAGCCATAATTATATGTTGACTTATTTGTATCAGCATTGTCCCACCAACTTGTAAATATACATGATAGTTTGCTGTTCAAGATTTGACTGACCAATGCGCAAGGCAATTCCAAGTGATTTATAAGACATTTTCGTCCCTATCAAAATGCAGATGGGGCGTGTGAACGGGGGAAAACCAAAATGATTGCGGGGCGTTTTGGTCATTCCGACGTCAATTCTGCGACACTGTAGCTGGACAGATTTGCTGTATCAAGTGGGAAGCGTTGCACTTGCTTCGTTGCATAGTAACGGAGGCAAAACTTTTTAACTCATAAATTAAAAAAAATTATTTTAGGTGAGTTAAGTAAAAAGATAATAAAATGAAAAATGAAAAAAAAAAAAGAAATGAAAAGAAAAAAAAAGTAAGAGAAAATAAAATAAGTGTGGAAAATTGTGTTGACTCTTGACTCTTACTAAAATGAGAAATGACTCTGTTACTATGGAATGGACGAAAATGGAAAAACGACCATGTTACTATGGAATGGAGGGAGTATATTTGTAGCGAAATTTGTGAGGAACAGTGCGGACCGAAGCGGATATCGAGTTTTACATGTACTAATTTTAATTTATAATAGTCATAATTGTTTTACATGTACTAATTTTAATTTATAATAGTCATAGTTTTGTAACTTAATTTATGCATTTGGTTTTATCTTTTAGTATAAAAATAGAAATACTATCATTTATATCTACAAATTCAGAATTATCAAATTTATGAGTTTTTCAGACACTAGTTTCTATGAATTAACTTTAACTGACCGATGCTAACTTATTTATTTATATACGACAGTGCAAGCTTTTTTCAGAATAATGCAATGTTATTTTGTTAAAATGAATGCCGAAGATGAAATGACTTCTCTACTATGAAGGAGAGGAAATACTAAATTGATACTTATTTTATTGTTTAAGTTTCTATCCTTGATTTAATGATCGAAACATATGTCTTTTACTCTCTCCGTCCCCAATTAAGAGTCATACTTTATTTTTACCATAAATAATAAGTAGGTCTCACATTCCATTAACTCAATTCACTCACATTTTATTATAAAACCAATATAAAAAATGGGTCTCATATCCCACTAACTTTTTTAACCAATTTTTCTTTACAGTTCTTAAAACTCGTGCCCAATCAAAATGTGACTCTTAATCGGGGACGGATGAGTACATGTTGCTAAAAACTGAAGATCTACTTTTCCTTTGTTTGTCAAGTATATCCATTGTTAATTGGAGTCTATAATATAATACTCCCCCGTCTGCGATAGGAGTCCCGATTTTCCATTTTAGTCATGTTAGAAATTTGGACTTCCACATGACTAATTTAATGTGTATGACTATCTTTTAGTTGTCCAATTAAAGTGATCTATTAAAGATTAGAGTTTTGGTTAAAGTGTATTTATTTGTTATGAAATAAGTGTAGATACCATATGAGATTTTCTATTTGATGAGAGACCGAATAGAAAATAAAAGGATTTATATTTAGTATAAATATAAGTTAGGGTTATGGTCCCAGACGTCAGAAGAACATTCGACGAGAAATCCTAATAACTTGAACTAAAAATATCAAAAATTATTATAAAATAATAAAACCCACTATTTATATATTATCAAGAAATCTTAAGAAAGAAAACGAAACTATGAAAATTAAAATAAAATTCTCTCAACAATAAAGTAACGTTTTCACCCTTTAAGCGATGTATGTTTTTACCGTTTTCAACGTCTTCAGTGTTATCATTTGGAACGCTATCACATTTTTAATTAAAACATTATAAGAACTGTAACCCGTATCAAATACTTAGTAACAAATTAATTGACAATTTTAATAATTAATTTAGAGACTTTTTTTTTTATAAATATTAGAAATTGGTCACTCACCCCTTAAAAGGCCTTTATAAGAGGAAGGGTTATCGATACTTATATAGACAAGCTAGGATCATCACCAAGTCGATGTGATACAGAATTTAGTGAATTTAACACGCTCTCTCACGTATGAGCCAGAATGACACATCGGACTTCCATCACGTGGGTAGGCAAAAGAAGAGATAAAGAAATATAATCCATCATTGACTTGGACCTGTTCTGATACCATATTAGAAATGTGTCACTCATCCCTTAAAAGACCTTTATAAAGAGGAGGGCTATCCATACTTATATAGACAAACTAGATCATTACGAAGTTGATGTGAGACAAAATTTAGAAAATTTAACAATAAAAATCAATTGCTTCTTAAATTTTAGTTGGTCCATTACTGGTGGCCTAATAATATAAATCCCCAATAATACTTTCATTGTTTTAGGTTTTCTACAGATCCATAAATGGTTTTTACAAGGATCAAAACTATGGCTCTTTTCTTAGTTATGGCTCTTCTCATTTTCTCACAAGTTGCAGACGCTCGACAGCTCGATCGATCTCCATGTAAGCACTCCTTTTCTTTCCAAATCTCTACACTGTTAATCAAAATTTCTCAGGTAATTCTTTGAACTAGATTGGTGGAATCTAAAGGAATAGATTGAATTCAAATTAAATTAAACATAAAATATTTTGATTACAGGTCTTGGCAATTCATCAGTAGATTATGACTATATGGATTTAAGTCGACACTCTTTTCAATATTAAGAAGCAAAACACTTTCTTGATTAATAAAAAAATGTGAAATATTCACTTGATAAAAAGATTATTAACTAATTACACTCTGGATATGATTTAATTCAGATAAAAGAATACCTGGAAAGTTTAACTGCCCCGAAGGACGATATCCGTGCTGTGGGTATAGTGGAGTGTGCCAATGCTGCCGGTAGCCCAACAACACTCACGTTTCCAACCAACCACTTTTGTTTTATGTAATTTTAAAAAAATATATATAAAGGAAAATAAAGTTCGAATATTACGTTGGATTTATCTTTCAGAGAGTGAGCTGATTTACAGTTGGCCCGAATCGAAAATGGCCTGATTAACCGAAACTTTTCTTATTATTTTTTTTTTGTCAAACATCTTGACTCCATTTTTAATTTGAGATTAAGATTTTAATGTTTGTTGTGAGGGCAAACAATTCCCATACTGGAGAATGAATAAGAGTTGCAAGTGAATAAATGGGTTACCCCAACTGCATTAGTATGAAGCCTTTTGGGAAGTACCCCAAAAGCAAACTGTGAGGGCTTTGCCTAAAGCGGACAATATCATACTAACGTGGAGTTTAGGTGTGCAGTATCGTGACCCAACATTTGCAAAATAATTTTAATATTCTCAAACACCTAATAAATAATTGGTGTTAAATATTTGTCCAAACATTACCTCTTGCGATCTACTACTTAGTGTAAGTTATAGTAGCAGGGTCATCTTCTAATGAGTTTAGCCCCTTAATCCCAAATTGAGACTAAATATGGACCCTTTGATCTAAAAATTAAAGGCTGAGATTGAATGAAAAAAATATCAATATATTGAATTAACAATCTCAACGAAAGGGTAAAATGGACAATTTACGTAAAATTCAGCCTGCACATTCAATTTCATTTCTAAAACCATTCTCTCCACCTTCAACAACCACACCACTCACTCCATCTTTTCTCTCAATCCGTCGCCCCATTCACTGAATTTTCTCTCTGAATCTCTCAATCTCATCACCGTTTCACTGCATTTTCTCTCTGAATCTCTCAATCTCGTCGTCGTTCACTGCATTTTCTCTATCAATCGCCCAATCTCGTCGCCATTCACGTCATTTTCTCTCTCAATCTCTTTCGCCGTCCAAAACTAGATTCACTACTCCAAAACACATATCTCTAACTCAAATACAGAAGAACAGCTCGAAAACTCCCATTCTCCTCCGAAGAAAAGCTCGAACTATGGCAGATTCACAGATTTGAAGAAAAACGACGGTAAATATGATATTTAAACTCCGAAATTTGTTTTAAACTTGCTAAAATTTCAACAGAAATGAAACTAATAGATTTATTTTGCAGTGAACGACTTCAAAAAAGGTGCAATGGTTTAAGTCGAAAATGCTCCTGCTGAATCGAAATGTATTTTTCAATTTGATTTACCGATTTCTGATTTTTTGCATTGCAGTTTGAGATTTCAGATTTCAACAAAGAATTAGGGTTCAAATTTTAATGAAATATGTTTATAAGCTTCTGTAGTTGTATTATTGGTAGATTGATTTCTGATTTGATAGCATATGAGAATATGAATCTTCATTTTCTGAAAGCTTGAAGCTCTGATGAATTATTTAGAAGATCTGTTAATATTAGAAAGCTTTTGTATCCAGTACAAATATGGATATTGGGTAAGCTAAATGTTGATATTGGGTAAGCTATATGTTGATGATGTGTAAGCTATATGTTGATATTGGATAAGGTATATGTTGATATTGGGTAAGCTATATGCTGATGATGTCTTAGCTAAATGTTGATAATGGGTAAGCTATATGTTGATATTGGGTAAACTATATGTTGATATTGGGTTAGATATGTGTTGATGATGTCTTAGCTAAATGTATGCTATATGTTGATATTTGTGAATTCAACAACCTGTTAGAATGATTGTAGTACTTGTCATAAGTTTGTTTCTAAACTAATCATGGTTTATGTTTACCAAAATTACAAATTTGCAAGTCGGTGAAGGAGAAGACAAAACATCATCTGACTGAATGCGAATGCAACAAATTTGCCAAGGTTGATGTGGAAGAGCTTATTGCAAATTGGGGAAAACAGTAGGAGCTTTGGAGGATTATAAATAAACTTCTTTTGCGATATTTTTGAATGTAGAAATACTAATGGCATTACCTGGACATGTTATGTTAGTGTTCCTTTTGTCAGTAATGAGAAATATCGTAACTCATCTACAAAATATTAAGAAGTACATGATCTGGTATCGTTTCAATATTTGTGTTGATATTATTTTGTTATTCATAGCAACCTCAGAATGTGTATAGACCAATTATTGAGAATTCCAAATAGTAATGTTGAGAAAGTATACACGAATGATTGAGAATTCCAAATAGTAATGTTGAGAAAGTATACACGAATTATTGAGATTTCCAAATAGTAATGTTGAGAAAGTATACACGAATTATTGAGATTTCCAAATAGTAATGTTGAGAAAGTATACACGAATTATTGAGAAAGTATACACGAATTATTGAGAATTCCAAATAGTAATGTTGAGAAATTATACACGAATTATTGAGAATTCCAAATAGTAATGTTGAGAATTTATAAAGTTGTATTGATGTCCATTCGATTACATATAATTGAAAATTTAAGCAACACGAAATGTTTTGAACAAACTTAATAGTATATGGAAAATAAAATGAGATAACATTCAGAACATATGTTTGAGATTATTATTCTTCCATACAAACATGGAATCAAGAATGCTAAACAACCGAAATCACGGTAATAGGAACACCTAATTTATTTCTATTTTTTACTCCTCTTTACCGCAGTTCCTTGATTCATGATTAACCATTTTATGGCATTTCCCACATCGTCTAGGAGGTTTAGCTGCTGCCTTCTTCGCCGCATCCATCTTAGAAGGCAACCTGGATCCAAATCCTTTACACTTCACCACATTTGGCGGATGAGCATGTATAACATCAGGCCTCACAACACCATACAATTTCTCAAACCTCTTATTTTTCTCCAACACGGACATCACACAAGAACCATCACCAAAAAGCTGATTTTCAACATCCTCAATCATAGCTATAACTGCATTAATATTAGCAATGCTGCCAAGTAATAATGGCGCATGTTGTTTTTCTACCAGATTTTCGAGGATCAAATCCAACTTCTTTAGCATAATCTTCATAGAAGGAGATAGCAGCATCAAGTGACTTGAAACTTTTTCCAACAAAAGGCCTTAATTCTTCTTTGCACAGAGGTGTAACTTTAACTAAAATATAAATTCAACATTTTAGAAAACAACTTCAACATATCAGGTTACAAAAATCAATAATAAAGTACAGAAACATCAATAAATTACATTATCAACACACAACATAAAACATACAAATTAAAACTAAGAAACAGAGAATAAGAACAAAAAACAAAGGAAACAACATATGAATAAAACTGATAGAATAATCATCAAACAAACTGAGACAAAAAAACACTAAAACTAGTACTAATCAATGAAAAAACTATTAAAAGCATAAAGATGTATCGTAACATGAACAACAGAATAAAAAATTATAAAAATTACTAATGAATGTATGAAATAACAGCTCGAATAGAAACAGAAACTTCAAATACAAAAATTGAGAAGATGCATATCGAATGATTAACACATACCTGTCATTACTGAACAAAGACAAGCAAAATAACTTCGAAAAGGAGACAATCGCGATAGGTTGATGAGATCGGCAGAAATTGACAAGCAAAATAGCTTCAAAAAGAAGAAAATCGCGTGAAGACTCAATTTGATGAGATCGCCAGATTTTGAACAGCGAAAATCACTTCCTCCAATATATAATAGCGTGATTCAGAAAATATAAATTTGGGAAGAAATCTCTGAGATTTGAAGATCGATTTTGATGATACGAAGAGGAGAAGAGAAATTTAGGGAGGAGAAATTTTAGGAATATAAATCTGGGGTTTGACCGTG
This sequence comes from Salvia hispanica, assembly GCF_029641045.1. NCBI lineage: Eukaryota > Viridiplantae > Streptophyta > Magnoliopsida > Lamiales > Lamiaceae > Salvia > Salvia hispanica. Next base: position 2,486,288 of record NC_142692.1, on the reverse strand, counting down.
AATTAGAGAGTATTGGCATGCAATTGGAATAGACTAAAATACCCTTTTCATATTATTTAAATTAATAAAAAGAAAAATATATTTCAAATCTAGGCTAAATCAAGCCCTTGGATTAGAAGAATGAATGGTTATGATGAAGTCTTAATTTGTGATTGGAAATTAGTTAGCATATGATCATGCCCCTATAGTAGCATATTAAAGCAACACAAATTTATGCAATTCGAAGTTAAAAGTCTTATTTGACACAACACGTTTTAAACTTTATCACAGTAAAATTGTTATTAAAAAAGAGATAGATACTATATAAATCAAAAAAATTATTGACTTAATTTTATATTTTTTGAAATTAGAATATAAAATCATGAACTTTTAATATTTATAAATTTTCTTACAATGATCAAAATGAAACTAATATAGCGAAATCAATTATGATATGAAAATAAACACTGTTGTTTTCTAAAAATAATATCACTATATTTTGAGTGTTAATTTAAATATGTCAATATATTTAAAACGACATGATTTTATTTTCATAGCATATTTGATTTTGACATATTAAATAGTTGGAGTATAAATTTTGATTTTTTATCACTATGAGACAATTACAAAAATTGAATATTTGTGATTTTATATTTTAGTTTCGGACATTATGGTTAAGATCAAATCATTGCCACATTTTGCTATGATTTTTTTAGTTCATTCATCAAAATTACATCTTATGTATTTAGGTAAATTTATCTATAATAAAGTTGTTTTAATTTCTACTAATAATACTTCAACCAATTCTTCTCTTAATTTTATTTATCTTATTTTCAATTTTACATTAAAATTTATGACATAAACTTTTACGACTAATTTCTGTTAATGAAGATTGGAGATGTTAAGCTTTTATCTTAACCATTCTGGCATGAAAGACTCGCCAGCCAAAAATTGAGGAGTTATGGTTAAGATGAACTCATTATAGGCTTAAGGCCTAAAATAAAGAAGGCTCGACTAACTGGACCGAGTAGTTTGAAATCGTAAAAGATGATCCGAGTGATATTCTTAATCATAATACAACATTATAACAGTAGATGAAGTACTTATACCTTTTCTGGTCAATTATAAGTGAAACATTTCTTTTGAGCACAATGTTTAAGTAAGTGATGTTTAGTGAATTAATTGGAGAGATAATAAAGTATGAGAATGTACAAAGTAGAGAAATGAAGAGATGATAAAATATTAGAGAGAATAGAATGTGATTCATACTTCTATTCTATTCATTTGTTTAGTACGATAGAGTAAAGGGGAGAATTGAAGGAAGTTGAAAGAAAATGCAACAAATTTATCATTTTATTCGTATCTTGCAACAAAAAAAAATCACTCATTTAAAGTGGGATGATAAAAAAAATAATATATCTCGCTTAAAAGAGGAAGTATTTGGCACAAAATCTCTTCCTGATCTGGGCAGAAGGCAACAAAGGAATTAGTTCTTGATGCTTTAAGGCAAAGTGACTCACTATATAGTGATGCACTTCTTCAAATTACCAATAAAAAATGACTTTGACTAGGAGTACTTCTTAAAAAATGACTATGAATTTCTTGTGGTTAATAATTAATGGGGAATTGTAGAAATTCATCATCTAGTTTCCCACAAAGTACTCCCATCGTTTTCTAATCAAAATATCTACTTAAATATCAATACGTTTCAATTACCCCATTCAAATATCAATATTTGCTTCTCTCAATCATAAGATAATAATCAACCCCTATCATCAATTAAAATTTACAGTAGAGTATTTAAAAATAAGTATACTACTCAATAATAATAAGGGTTGATTTCATAGAAGGATCCTACTCAACTAGTGAGTACTAAAAAATTTGTGTCAAAATAGGCAATAAACTTTATTTTTCTTTCCAATAAGGTACTAATTCCTTTTGTACTTTTATAGATATTTTTAAAAGAGTAAATAGTCATTTACATCACAAAGTTTGGTCAAAATATAGTCTATATATCGCACAAAGTTTAAATCCGCTAATTAAATCACAAAGTTTCAATTTTTCTAGTTTATCTCATGGGTCGAATTTTAGGTGGAATATTTGCATCTCTAAATTGAAATTTATCTTGAAATCTCAAACCAACTTTGAAATTAAGCTCCTTGTGATTTCAATCTATCTTGAAATCTCAATTCACGTCAACAAAAATTCCACCTAAAATTCGACTCATGAGATAAACTAGAAAAACTAAAACTTCGTGATTTAATTAGAGGATTTCAAACTTTGTGTGATAGACCAGATTTTAACCAAACTTGGTGATTTAGATGACTATATACCATTTTTAAAATTATATTTCTTATGTAATTTAGTTACCTAATTTATCCCAATCAAATCAAAATGTCAATTAGTCGCTATAAACATTAAAAAATTTAGAATTACTATAATTTTCTTAACAAATAGATAGAATATCTCAATTCTTTTAAATATAAATTAGTCAAAGTTAATCTAAAAAATGTTCAGTCAAAGAAAAAATCATGAAAAATATTAGTAGTAGAATCATATTTCCAGAAAAATTAAGTGTATGATTTTATTTATTCTACTGTGCAAAAGATGGCTCTTATAAGCTAGCTATCTTCATATACTTATAATATTTTTATATAGTTTCAATTACAGAAAAATCTTATAATGTACATAGATGTATAGGTACGTTTTCGCTTTTTAAAGACTTCATGCTAAGGAAAATCAATATTTATTTTTAAGGTATTATTTAAATATTTGATTCTTGTAATATTTCAATTCTCTATTATATTTCATAGAAAATTTAAAAATATTTTATCGACAATATATAGTAAATTAAAATAACAGTATTATACTTTACCAAAAAAAAAAATAACAGTATTATAATTATTTGTTTGAAATCAATTATATAATTAAATTATTTTTAAACCTATTTATTAAGGTAAGAAAAGAGCTAATATCTTATTTGAAAGATATATAATTGAAATTTAATATTCATTTTTATAAAATTTTTTGTTTATTATCTTTATTGATACGAATTACGAACACTATAGTTTAGTAACCTTTGGAAAACTAACACCAATAATAATCAATTCTAATTCTCAAATACTATAAACTTCAAATAATAAACAAATATTAAAATTGAAGAAAAGTAATTCCCTCCGTTTCGAAGAATATGCACTTTGGGTTCGGCACAAGTTTTAATGTAAAATTAGTAAAGTAAGAGAGAGACAGAAAGAAAAAAAGATTAAAGTATTGTTAGAGGAGAATGAGTCACGTTTTATTAGAGAAAAAAGATATTTTAAAATTAAAAAATATACTATATTCTTATAGAATGAACTAAAAAAGAAAGAATACATATTCTCGTGGGACAGAAGGAATAGTATAAAACAATGAAAGTAGGAAAGTAAAGTCCGTGATTTCGCGACCTTCTATTTAATACAACGTCGAATAGAAAATAGCCAGAGAGCCGACATGAAAATTGAATGGATTGGAAGATAATTCTCTTTGTACTTTTTTCCAAACATATCGACTTCCTTCGATTTGATAGTATTAAATTTTATGGTTAAAGAGCAATGACTTTGAATTTCTCCAACGTTTAATAGAAAAAAATTGTCATATAAATTAAAGAAATTAATTATTGATGTTAATATGTGTCTTAGTCATTACTTCTCGCAATGTAAATGTACTACAGCTTTTTTCCTTCCTACAAAAGATGGCACAATGACTTTGATTTTCTCCAACGTTTAATAAAAAAAATCTGTCATATAAATTAAAGAAATTAATTATTGATGTTAATACTTCTCACAATGTAATGTACTACTCTCTCTATGCCACTTTAAATGAACCATTATGTCCACTAAAAATGACACATTTACAAAAATAGAGACATCACTCTATTTTTCCCCTCTATCTTACTTAATTCATTCACTGGACTCACATAAAATCCTATGTCTGAATAGAAATGATGCTCTTAGAGTGGGACACAGGGATTATCGTTTTTCTCCTTCCCACAAAAGATGACACACTTTCTTAGGTGACACATGATATTTTTTTAGAAGATGTTTAATGTGTTTGACGGTTTGAGTAGAGAAAAAAATGCATATCAATGTATTAATCAAAGGAGAAAAATGTAATTAATGTAAATATTAACGAAGAATGAAAAGTATAATCCAATATATTATTAATGATTTATTATTAAAAAAGTAATAGTTTGATATTGTCCTGGAATTAAAAAATAGGGATTTTTTGACATTGTTTTAGACTGAGTAGTTATTTTGACACATATTTCTTTATCAATCCAAAGTTAAATATATAGTGAACCCTAGTCAAAATAAAACTTTGCAATGGTAGATGAACTTTATTATTCTCTATACATTAAAGTTTTAAAAAAAAATTAGATATGGACATTTTTTAATTAATACTATTAATGAAGTTAATTTGCATGTCTAATTATATCACCTATGATTCATAGAGTATCCTTATTGTTAGTGTGTGTCCCAACTAAAACTAGTGGACACAATAGGAACGTTCTAAAAAGCAAAAGATTAAGATAATATGTCCTCAACTTAAGGACGCTTTTCTTTTCCGTCCTAAATTATGATTATTTTTAAAAATTTCCAAACTCTAGTAATTGCGTCTCAATTTTTGGGTCCCTAAAAGATAAGTTTTTGTAGTGCGACCCACGTCATATTTTTTTTGATTCACTAATAAAAACTACTCCCTCCATCCCACGTCATGAGTCTCATTTGAGTTCGCCATGTGTTTTAAGAAATACAAAGGAAATTTGGTGAAAAAATATAGTGAAATGTGGGTCATAATTTATACATTTTAGTTTTGTAATAAAATCTATGAAGAATAAAGGTTAGTGAAATATGAGGTCTATTACTATTTATGGAATATCCAACCGGGACTCTTAAAGTGGAACATCCAAAACTGGTAAACAAAACTCTAAAATGGGACGGAGGGAGTAGTTTTTTTTTTTTTTTTTTTAGTTTTGGCATATGATCTACAAGTTTTTATCTTTTTATTTGTCGCTTACGTTTTCTCTCGCTTATTTATTTAATTTCAATTTATAATATTTTAATTATTTTTTTATTATATTTTATTAATTCTTCAATAAATTTGTGTCATATCAAAAGTATTATTCATAAGAGCATTAGGAATGGGAGCCGATTGCCTCCATCGGCTCTAGAGGCCTCCATTGTGGAGCACGGGCCTTTCTCCACTCACCATGGGCTCTTTCTGTTTAGTCGCTTTAAATTGAGTATCCCTTTCCCTTCCTTTCCTGCTAGGATTGGAAATCCTGTATTTTACATATCCATACGATTGAGTCCTTGGGTTTCCGAAATAGTGTAAAAAGAAGTGCGTCCCTAAGGCCGTTACATCGGCTGGGCAGATCTCGTCCTTTTTTATTCATTTTTTGTCCCCTATATATACCTTATTCCCACCAATTATTCACATTTATCCCACTCCATTTTATCTCACTCTATATTTTACTTCTCTCTAGTCACAATGTTTACAATATTTTTATCAATGTTTTAGTTTCTTTTTTTCTATATTTTTTTAAAATGTAGGATGTTTTCTTTTTAATGAAATTTGTTTTTTTATTAAGTTGTCTTTATTTATTGTTATTTTATTTTTTTATTTAACACAAATAATGAAAAATGAAAAATATAAAATAGTGTAGATGTGGAAATGAGATGAGCTCTGAGATAGGTTCTGAGATGTGTCTACTGACGTGGCAAGAAAAAATGGAAATAGATTCTGAGATGGGCTCCGGAGAGGGATCACCATTGCTAATTCTCGGTTGAAAAGAACATTTCACAACTAGTCCTTTCCTTATCCGGGTCACAGACAACAAACACACTTTTTCTTGATGATTAAATGCAGAGAAGGAATTGTAGACGTAGAAAATTCAAAATTAAGTAGAGTGACTTTGACTAGACTTGGCTCCGGAGAGAGATCACCATTGCTAATTCTCGGTTGAAAAGAACATTTCGCAACTAGTCCTTTCCTTATCCGGGTCACAAACAACAAATACACTTTTTCTTGATGATTGAATGTAGAGAAGGAATTGTAGACGTAGAAAATTCAAAATTAAGTAGAGTGACTTTGACTAGACTTGGCTCCGGAGAGGGATCACCATTGCTAATTCTCGGTTGAAAAGAACATTTCACAACTAGTCCTTTCCTTATCCGGGTCACAGACAACAAAATGTTTTAAAAACCGGACCGGCAAGCGAACCGATAAGGCTATTAGTTCACGGTTCAACTGGTCCGACCGTTGAACCAC